>NW_016690206.1:1422555-1423843 GCF_001604755.1 Lepidothrix coronata
AATGTGAGATGGTTTTTTTCCAGACAAAACACACCAGACTCAGAGTGGTGGAAAGGGAATATATTACAATAACTGTACTGATAAATACCATATCACATTATACACACGATCACAATATCTCTACCATGACTTATAGTATTTACAATGGATCAGATCTCCTCTCCCCTCCAAATAAAAGTCCAGGAGGGAAAGAAGGACAGATCCCTTCCAGTCTCTAAGCAGCATTTTCTAAGGCAGCAGGTCATCTGTCCTCTTCTCATGCATGCAGCAGCTGTAACTGGATTGTTGTAGCTGGATCTCTGCTCAATATGCACAAGGGGGTCTCCAAGCCCCTCGGCTCTCCTTCGGTCCAAGCGAAGGCCTCACCTGTGGACTGCCAGCAGGGACAAGACTCGCGTCACCACAGGTATATCACAAAATGCAGGGGCATCTTTGTGAAAGTCCCTTCCTCAGGGGATTCAAATTCCCCTTTGCAGAGCTCCGTGCTCTGATTCAACTGCCACCGTGGCAGCAGTGCGAGGGGGGAGCCAAGGTCACCCCCTCTGCATTCCATCTGGCCATCCCGGTCCAGCTCCGGGACGTCTTTGAGCTTCTTAGCTCCTCTCTCTCCGGTGCTGCTGTACTCCAAGGCTCCTCTCAAATAGGAGTCCATCTATTCCTCCTTCCAGGAGGTCTCAAAGAAGTTTTGGGGTCTGGTATTCAGTCTTACCCCAAACTCTGTAGCTCTGCTGCTGGCTCGCTCTCTCTCTCTCTTTCCAGGAGTCCTTTCTGTGATGCTGCATGTCTCTGTTGCTTCTCCGGTTCAGGTCTTATCTGTCCTGGCTCTGTGTCACTGTTTCTCTGATCAGTGCCGGCTGCTGCTCTGCGCCCATGGAGAAAAACATCTCCCGGCATAACTACAGACGCTTAGTCCAGTCTAGCACTGTTCCAAGTCTCTGTAGCCCCCAACTGGGGCTGGGGGGCCCCGGAGGCCCCGAGGGGCTCCGAGCCCCTTCCTCGTGGCTCTACAACATGGCCACCTTTCCTCAACAACCCAAACTACAACTCATCTCTTCCGGTGAGCTTGTGATATGTTTACATTTTTGCAGGAGCGCCCATTGGGCAAAACTTCAAAACTTCCAGGGGTTACCACCCCTTGGGGTCTACCACTTTTCAGCCTCTGGGGGAAAAACCAAGGTCCAAAACACCACAACAGGTTTTTGCAGATCTCAGTGAAATAAAGCCCAATAACACATGGTGTAATAAAATAGCTGTTTTAATAAGAGATTATAAAGAGGACTATAGATAG
>NW_016690206.1:1423853-1440226 GCF_001604755.1 Lepidothrix coronata
GGGGAGGTTGTGGGTTTTGTTTTGTTGCCTGTGTTTTTCTTTGGTTTTTTGTTTTTTTTTCCTGGTTTTTTGTTGTTTGGAAGGTTATTTAAGAATTTATATAGGAACATCACAGATTCAGATTCAGGAATAACTGGAGGTACAGTGTTTACTCAGTAGATTCACTTTTTTTTTTCCTGCCAAAACATTGCTCACAATTAACTGATAGAAATAACTATTTGCAGTACACTACAAGCATACCTTATCTTGCACTGCAGCGTGCTCAAGATGTGCTTGCAGGTATGCAAGAAATAGACTGTTCTTTGGTAGGTAAAACCAAAATTTCAGGAAGGATATTTTGCAGAGTAAATATTTTTATTGCAACAAACCAGAATTCTTTTTAAATTTAATTTTATGTTTTAGGGACACTAAATCATCAGAACATTGACTTGAGACCTCTTCATTCTGGTTGCATTTGAAAATTATGAACTAACTTTCATGCTCAAGCAAACTGTGGGAAAGTACCTACCATACTCCTAAGTCCAGAGGGTAGTTACATCAGTAACAGATGCTTCCACATAGCAGCATATTGACACTATTGTATTCTGTTCATAATTCAAAACAGCAACTCTAACTAAAGAACACCACAAGTCCAAAGCATCTGTTTTTTTAGAGAACATACTGTCACATTCTTGGTGAGTGCCTCATAGATGATTATTGTAGAAATTCAACTGAATCCAGAAACAAAATGAGAGCTTTGATTTTCTACCTCTTCAGTGTTTAGACTTTCCATCAGTCAAAGGATCTCTCAATACACTACTGCACTAACACCTTCCATCTGAGATCCTGTCTTGAGAACTGGAACTTGCGGTCCAGCTCTTTATTCCATGGTTAAAATTGCTTCCTTAGAGAGTTAACAAATGTCAAAACTCTTACTGAAGTATGAGCTCTGTAGTCTAACATCAGAGTCTGACATAAGTAGATGTACTAAGAATTAATTAAGTTTTGTTGTGACAACCTGGTTGATTGGGATTTCTAATTGACTCATGAGATTTCTTGTGTAATCTCTTAGGAGTGGTCAAAAAGGGTTGTTCCTTTCCAGTCCCTTTATCAAAAAATCCCCCATTAAACAGATTTACATAGTCACATCAGATAGTTTATTCCTTACATAACCTACCTACTTATCCAGACTTCTTGGATAAACATAAGCTAGGCCTACTAAGTTATCAATTTTATGTTATTAGTGTCTTGAAAGTTCTAGTCAAAGACTGAAAGGGAAAGACAGCAGGAAGAAAAAGACCAGCTATTAAACTGGAGTTTGCAACATAAGAAGGAAATATATGGTGTTCATCAAAACTAAGGGGTATCTCTAAGCCTGTTCAGAGATTTAGAGCTATCAGAAGAAAATTCTGTTTACTCTGAATGTTTACACAAGAGTATGTGTGAGGTCATGTGATGGTAGAAAATAACAACACATTTATACACTTGAATCTCTTTCAACGCACATACAAAAAAAGTTACAGGAAACAACCAATGAAGTCACAGTATCCGCAGCAAGTTTAACTCATCTGTTCTTCATTAGAAATATCATAGTATCAACCAACAATCTCTGATTTCCCAATTGCATATGGAATACCTCATTAATACATTTAACAGATGTCTCAAGTGTTTTGAGTGGTCTGCATCAGCTAAGTGATGTTCATAGGTAGAAAAAAAGACTAACCTGGGTAAATAAAAGTGAAGATGGATAGAATTATGTTCATACAATTGTATGAGTGTAGATCTGGTAGTGAAACTGTGTAAGCCTGTACAGGCCTATATGTTGCAAGAATGGCAATTAGAGTGTTCTGCCCTTGAAGGGAGGGTGGAAGCAGAGAGGTGTATGGCAGTGCACAGGTTTTTGCAGATCTCAGTGAAATAAAGCCCAATAACACATGGTGTAATAAAACAGCTGTTTTAATAAGAGATTATAAAGAGGACTATAGATAGAGTACAACTTGGATCCCTCGTATGCTGACAACCCTTATTTCATGCAGCACAGACCATGGGTAGACTTTCCTAAAGCACCCTACTCAGATCCGAATCATGGAGAGGACTTTTTCTCTCTCCCAGACTGTTGTACCCTTTGTTTTGCGTAACAAAGAGAATCACATACCATATCCTGACATTTTTTAATATTATCTCTGCCATAACACCAACCAGCACAGCAGAAACTGATTTGGGATATACCAACAAGTTCCCTTAAAACAGCAGCTCATGCTAATATATGGGCTGCTCAAGCCCTAAGCCTGGAGCCCAATAGAGCAAGCGCAAGGTTATCAAGAACCACTATGAAGAATGCACTCTTTTCCACAAGGCTCCCAATACAGATGGGAAGAGCACTGTTTCATGTATTGAGGGGGAAGAAGCTCACTTTCCAAGTACTTTTATGATATTTTTCTTCCTGACTTCCTTCTGCATCTAATCTAATCTACCCCATGCAAACCAAACAGTAGTTGTAGGTGAGCTGCTATTACAGAATTCTGCATTGCGCAGTTTGATACAATAGTGTTTGGTTTTTACTCTTCAGCTGAAGGCAGGACTGTCAGCATCACATTTTTAAAAAGATAATCAGCAAGTGTACTTTCATGCAAACACTGAATTAATGATCGAAAAACTATTTACTGAAATTTTAATTGTATTTTGAGAATACAAATGTTAGCACACACTTGTCTACGGGGTAGCTTTAGATTCTACATATGCTGTGTGGAATTTGTGCTCATATGGAATATATATGGAAACATCTCCTTGGCCTTTATGTCTGTAGTGAAGTATGATAAATTTTTTTAAGAATGTATTAGTACAACATATCACAGCATGATAATTCAGGACTGCACTAATGTATATTCAGTAGATAAAATGTATGGTTGCTATCTAGATAAATAGATGTTTAATACTGCAGGGATTAATGTTGAGACCAGTGTTTAAGCTTGAAATATTGAAACATTGAGCTAAACAATGCCAAAGTAATTTAGAATAAAAGGCATACTGTATAAACTCTGTTAAGAAGCTCTGCATATCCAGCTGTTTTTCATTTTGTTTTGCTTGGTTTGTGAGCCCTGTGTTTTCATATGTTATTAAGTTTAGTTCTGTATGAGAAATTGTTTTTTCCACTATTTCAGATTTAATTAACAAAGAGGAAATATATGTGGTTCCTACCTTATGATTCCAACAACAATCAAGATAGTTTTTCTGTAACCAAGTAATCAAAGGAAAGCCAGAACGTGCAGCTCTGTAAGACTATATCTTGTGAACATTTAATAATGAAATAACAGATTTGCCTATTCATAGAGGTGCCTTTGATAGATTCCCTCAATGAAAATAAAAAGTCAGGGTTCTACATGTTATACCTTTCACAAGAAAGAATGAATTAAATGGGCTTACTACACTGAACCTAAACACTAGTTTTATTAATTGTACTATTACTGACTGTATCATTCAAGTCTCCAGTCTTGCTGAGTCTTAACACATTCTTAAAATTCTCAGACATTTCACGTTTGAAATTAAGTAATGCATACTCAGCTATTCAATGTAGAAACCTGAAACATTATTTAGCTTTAATGATACTTAAGAAAAGTCTTTTTCCACAGATGGGGGACAAAACTGCATTTAAAATTTGTTTTAAATGCTTGACTGTAAATATAAGAATACTGAGGATAAATTTTGCAAATTTTATTTCATTTTTCCTTAGAAAATTCCTTTTCAGATCCGGAAGGGCATGCTTAGGAAAGAAGCCAAGATACAAGTTCTGAGAGTTACCTAAGATAATAATACATAGTTTCTCATATTCTATATAGTGTTTCTCATTATTTCTCAGTGGTGTCAAGCAATAGGATGAGAGGCAATGGGCAGAAATTGATGTACAGGAAGTTCACCTGAACATGAGGAAGAACTGCTTTACTGCATGGGTGACTGTGCACTGGAACAGATTGCCCAGAGAGGCAGTGGAGTCTTCCTCACTGGAGATATTCAAGAACTCTCTGAAGGCAATCCTGTGCCATGTGCTCTAGAATTACCCTGCTTGAGCAGGGAGGTCGGACCAGATGACCTGCTGTAGTCCCTTCCAACTTGATCCTCACAGAATAGACAAATATGTTAAAATTTGATTTGATTATTTTCTATTTCAAGCTACAGAAGCTAGTATTTTAGTTTTGTAGATACTCGGTTTAGTTTAGGTAAACATCCTAGAGAATAAGAGAAGGTAAATCTCCGTTATTAAAGACTTTGATTTCAGCTATGAAAGCTATGTATAGAACCTGATATAATGGAATACATGTCCATAAAACACAATATACCTTATTTTCTATCTGAACTCTTTACTAAGCTTCAGGATGAACATTGCTATAAAAATGCAAACCAATAGAAATGAAATTATTTATTATCATGTCTGTTAATATTTGTATTATTATGATGCTTTTGGGTCAGACAAACAATTCTCTAGAACAGATTGCAAAACTAAATGGGTAGCATTTCTAGGACTATATTTATCTTCTGCATCTCCATGCAAAGATCATCCACTCCAAATTTGTAAATGTTTCTCTTGGAATTTACCAGATCTACTCTAATTTCATGTGTGTTTATGATCTATTTAACACAATTGGAATTGGTTTTTTTCATAGACTTCAGAACCTTCAAAGGGCCACACTGATGTTAATGAAAGAAACGGGTTGGGCTATCCTTAAAGCCAGCTTAAATGGAACTCGCATAGACTTAAATGTTTTTCTTCCTCAGAACACCATGGTCACATCTAAGCTACTTCTTGGAATGTTTGTGATAATTTCTAAATGTTACATAAGCTTTGTTTGGAAGAGTTAGTCCAAGTCAAAACTTTCTTGGACATTTAAAAATACAGGCAATTACTGAATTTTTTAATCCAAAATTCCTGAGTCCCAGTATAATAAAATTAAATTTCTATGAGCTTTTTGGTAAAACACAGAAAAAGTAATGACTGTATTTAAAAATAAGAGGATCTTCATGAAAATTCACAGTTGCCGTAGGGCCTGTAGATTCAGAAATTAAATATTTGCATGGAGACCCAATTCTCATTGAAAGCGGTTTCTGTTCCCTAAAACACAGACAGTAGTGAAGTCTGAAAGTGATTTCAGTAACCAACATGCATCACTAAAATACATTTAATCCAGCAGTATGACCTTCAGCCACTGACTGCAGTTCCCAGCATGACAGCTGGGTTTTGTTTGTTTGTTTGTTACTTTTTTCCCAAGTTTGGAATGTGTTAAAGGGCAAAAAGGAAATGCTCTCTCCTCATGTCAGTCTTTGCTCCATCTCTTGTCATCCTATGCCTGTACTTTAGAGCTTCCTTGGTCTCCATTTCTCAAGGGCTCTGCTATCATGCAAGGCTATCTTGAGCTATCTTACAACAATCATTATGGCATGGCATAAATACATAATTCTAAACAAAATAACTATTTGTGGCCACTATACCTATAAAACTAAGGCTGCACTAACAAAATAAGTCAAAGAAATTATCTAGGGGAAAAAAATCCTGTATGTTGTGTGTATTTCCTGTATGTAACTGTGCTGTAGTTAACCAAACTAAATCAAAACTCGAGTTTAGAGAAAGTCCAACAAACCTCAGTTCTGAGGAGCAGCAAGTTTGATACAAGATTTGAGATCTGCCTCTAGCAATAACCACAGTATGACAGGACTGCATGTTATAGAATTTTTCTCATAAGCCATACTTCTGTAGTTTCATTGTTCTTGATACTGAAATCTTGCGAAATAGAACTAAATTAATTGTGCTGCCATTGTCTTCTACACCAGGTCCCAAGTTCAAGAGACACAAAGCGAAAATTCTTTTTCTGACACAAAACATAGTGCAGCTGGCTCAGAAAACTGTAACGTTCTGATGAGGAGTAGTCTATTTTCATTAAGGATCAACAGATAGAGGGTCCTTTGGTGGTGTTATGCTAAGTAGCATTGTCTTGCAAGGCTTAAAAGTACCAAACTGGTAACAACTTTGAAAGATGGAATGCAATAGTAAAAATGTTGATTTTGCAGGCAATTTTGAAAGTTGTTTTTCCTGTAGTAGTAGTCACTAGTGGATTGTGTCCTACATCATGTCAAGCCATTGATGCTGTTTGCCTGCACACTTTCAACCCTTCCTTATTATGACGTGTTTTGTTGTCCAAGAAAGTTTATGCATTTTGATTGAATTCATGTTATTTGGAGCTTGGTAAGAACTATTAGTTTGTTTTGAGTAGTGTATATCCCCATTTTCATATCTTTTCACAACAAAGTCTTAATAACAATGTATTTGTAGACTATGTGGCTGACAGTGTACAACTTTAACTGGTTTTTAAATTGATGTCATGGTTTCTTCTGGGTAATATGAAAAGCATAAGTTTCGGTAGGAAATGTATGTAGAGGAAAGCGTTGCTTTAAATGTCTTTATTTTTCATTATTATTAGTGGTACTGCAGTAACAGAAGTCTAGATGCTATACACTGCACAATGATTACCTACAACACAATACAGGACAGTTCAAATAATGCTTTTAAACTGAAAATGTGTTTATTGCACAATGAGGAACAAAATGTAATTAGTGTTGTAGCACAAATAATATCTCTCTTTATGCTTCTGTGAAATATTTATTGCAATTTGCCATAAAATTACGCCTGAAGAATTTGCCCTATGTGTATTGAAAAAAGAGATCTCCTATGAGTTTTCTGTTGGAGGTTCAAATTCTGGCAAACAGGCCTATCAAAGAGATTTAGCTTTAGCCTGTGAGAGTCCTGTCATCCAATATTTAAACTCATAATATCCAAATATTTTTCTACTGAACAATGTAGACAATAGAATATGCTCCAGGCACAAATGCCAGAGAAGCTAATAAAACACAGCTAATACTCAGAATTGAGTTTTGTATTGTACCATCAATTTGAATATGATATATGACTTTCCTGGTGTATACCCAAAAAAATCAAAGACGTAAATACAAACTATAAACCAATGTAATTCTTTACAATAGATTTTGAATTTATTTCTCTAGCTTGCACAGAGAAAGCCCAGGGAAACATTACCTTGAATTGCTAATGGAAGGCAGAGTTACACTATTGTTGAAGATAGGGTTTAACGTGTGAATGCCACATTTGTAGTGAAGTGAAAGATAATGTATAAGCTGTATTTCCAACTGCAAGAAATTATGTGTGCTATGTAGCAGAGAAGGCTGTAACCAAATGACAAAGGAGATTTCATCCTCCGTCATCCTTCATTGCAAGTACTCACTGACTTTTTCTCTTCTTGAAGTCATATTCAGAAACTTTCTGATTTAAGCCAGTTTGTTTAAGTTTCCCTTGGAAGTTCACCGGAAAACAAAACTAAAACAAACAAAAAACCCACAAGCAAACCAAATCAAACCAAACCAAACCAAAATCAGAAAAACCAACCAAACAAATATAACATTACCAGTCATGATTTAAATAGAACCGCCTCCAAAATACAGTAAAAATTACCTACCAAACAGACAAGATGGTAATATATTTCAATATAGTAGAAAGTACTTATTTTAAATGTATTCAATACTGAGAAACTTAAAAATGTAATGTTGCAAATATTTCTGAACCACAACCAGTAACTTATGTGTCACATTGACTGTGGCATTGAACCTGAAATAGAATTAATAGTAATGAGAACAAGATTCATAGGATTTTGCTTAATACGCTAAATTTGAATCTTAATCATCATGCATGTCTATTGTCAAAAATAACTATTTTTCATTATCAGGAATATGCAGCAGAAGATTGAGAACTGCCCATCAAGAAACCGGAAGTTTAATAGAGTTTCTAGACTGCCTAGAAGTCCCTCCAGGATCTAAACCCTAATTAATTGATTTAAATTTTGATGTAATCAGAAACAAAAAAGCTTCTTCCTGTGCAGTAAAAGACAGACTAGTAATGACTAACAAGAGTAGTAGGGATAAAATAGAAAAGTAAGAGCAATGCAAAGTATGGGAACATTTTTATGTCTTCCCTGGAGACAAAGAGAATAACTGAACTTATTTTTATTTGATTTGGAAGTTCTCTCATCAAATGCTGCCCAGCTGTCTGCATCTGTGCCTTCAGCAGGTTATGATTTGTTTTCTAGGTGAGTTCTCTCCTTGTCTGAAGAAGCATTATCTTAATGGGAATGCTTATGTTATGTGTCAGGAACTGGAATTCACTTCCCTCCTTCTAGAAGTTTAGATGACTTCCAAGTTATCAGGTAGGAAGAGCTGCTGTGAAGAGCTGGAAGAATCCTCAGCAGCTGTTCCCTTCCACCACCTTTGCTTGGGACTTGTAAGCTATACTGTCCCTGCACTGGCACTGTATCTGCAGATGGTTTGTACCTGACTGATCCTATCCTAGGTTTGACTTACTGATTCAATCTTTGTCTTCTTACTGTGATCTTACTGAGTGATTCCTGATCCTGCATATTATCACATTCTCCTTGTTCAGGTGCTGCAGATTGCATCCCTGTTGGTGAAGTCACTGCCTCTCTGGTTCTATGCTCCTGGCTCACCTTCCTCTGCAGACCAGCCCTTTCTTACTGCTCTTTGATGGGTAGTTCAGGTGGGTGCCAGAAACAAAGACCTCAGCTTAAAAGCAGCTGCTACACAAGGAGAGGGGAGTTCCCATTGAGGTTTGTTCTGCCTTGTTGCAACAACTTTAATCAGCAAGCTGACCCTGAGTGCAGCTAGGTAATCTTATGGAAGGGGAGAATGCATTTCTGGCCCTGACAGTATGTTTTACATCAACATTTCACTGGAGACAAGAGCAAATAAATACTTTGTTTGCCAAGATTATTTTTAAATTTGATTTTTTTTTTTTTCAGCTTGCCTTACAATTTCTAAGGGCATGTTTTTTTAGGTTTGATTTTTTATTTATTTTTCTTCGTGGAGATTGGTAAAAGGTTTCCTCTGTTCTCCTAGTTAGAATCACCTGAAAAGTATTAAAGTACCGTCTTTGGGGGTTTTTTTGTTTGTTGTTTTGCTTGGTTTGTTTGTTTTCTCCAAAGTGAGAAAAATAAAAATAAAGAAGAAAACCATTGCAAAGGCCTTATCGTCTCCTTATTTCCTCCTTCTCCCTCCTCAGACCTCCAAGGCTCATCTTCTTCAGGAGGAGCAGTCTCATCTCTTTCAGCCTCTCATACAACAGATTATGCAGTCCCTTAATCATTTTTATGGTCCTTTGATGGACATGTCTGTTTTTGTACTGGGAAGTCCAGGAATGGACCCAGCCCTCTAGGTGTGACCTCACCAGTAAAGGGGAATGGTCAGCTCCCTTGACATCCTGTCAGTATTCCTTCTAATGCAACTCTGGATACTGTTGGCCTTCTTGCTACTGGAGACGTTGTTGGAACATGTTAAATTTGTTGCCTTCCAGGATCCTGATGTAATCTTTTCAAGGCTGATTTCCAGCCTTTTGTCCTCCAGCATGTACTGCTGCAGGGTCTTATTCTCAATGGTCCCTCTGCATGGCAACACAACCATCTGATGTAGGAACAGCTCCCTACAGTTTTGTATCCACAGACTTGATCATCATGCAGGTCATGAAGGAAGATGGTAAATTGTTTTGTCCCCTTTATTAGCCCCTGAGCCACACTGCCTTTCGTAACCTCATCCCTGCAAGCTTTGACAATGTCCTTATATTCCTCCTAACTCATGTCCCTGCTTCCAACTCTTGTATGTTTTATTTTTACACTTGTGTTTTGTCAAGAGACCCTTATTTATCCCTGTAGGCATCAGATTACTGACTTTGCTTTGTTTTCTGCTCTTTGGGATGGATGAATTCTTGAGCTTGGAGGAGATCTTTGAAAATTAACCATATCCTCTGCTCTTCTCTCCAGGGCTTTATCCCATGTATCTTCCAAGCAGAGATGTGAACAGGTCATAGTCTGCTCTCCTAGAGACAAGGGTTGTGGTTCTACTTTTCCTTCCTGTCTTTTTGTCTGCCTGTAGCACTGTAGCTGCCTTTACCAACTGCATTTTCTCCACAGCATTGCCATAGCCATTACAGCAATCTCAGATGTTGTGGAGGAAACTCTGATCTTCTGTGAGGGAGAGCGGTCTGTGATTTGAACTTTATCATATATATCCTTTGAGATGAAGGTAAAGCTTACATTCAGAGTCTCTCCAGAGGGTTGGCCAGTGCAGAGGAGATCAAGGGCCTGGCTAGCAATATGAAGGGAAGAGGAAGAGACCAGCAGATGTTCAAGGCAGGAAAGAAAATATGCAAGTTCTCTCCAGTGCCACACGGCAATAGAGAAGTAAATGATGTAAAATTAAGAGTCATTGTAATGAAATGTCCTTTAAACAAAAGCAATATTGAAGCATATTTACCTAGGAATAAAATATTTCTTCCATTAGTAGAATCACTATGCTGTCCATTGCTTTAGTGTTTTACATATCAGGTATGTAGTATGTTAAACAAGTACTTGAGAATTGTCTGATGCAATTTTTAAACTGTGATATCTAAAGAGAAACCATTCTCGAATAAACTTGGATTCTAATTTTCTAGTTTCCTTTGGACAGTATTTCTACTGAAAGTAATCAAAGTTTTGTCAGGGTAGATAACAGGATTGGGTGTATATTGTGTACAGTATCTCCAATTTGCCTCGTTTCCAGGGAACATTGTGTTTACACCATGGATAGTACACACACTAAAACCATCTCCTTGTAGCAGAGCAAAATATGTTCTTAAAGAAGAAGAAGAAAACTCATACATCCATAGGTCTCTGTCATTTCTCAGGAGTCACAATACATTGAATATTACCTTTTGCTGAGACAAAGTGGGAGCAAGTTTGTTTTGGCTTTTTCCTTCAAAATAATTCAGAGTGGAAATTTCTTTGGAAGTCTTCCTTAGCAACTACCTGAAAAACAGGTTCCTTCACCTTTCCATAGCCTCCCGTAGATATGTCTGTAGTCATCCTTGAGTTGTTGCTTCCTAGAATATTAATTGTGGAGACAAAACCATTTATCAGGCAGCTCTACCTGAAATCAAACCTTGAGTCTGCAGAAATAGAGAAATAAATACATAATAGATGAGGGAGCAGCGAATGCAGCCAGTGTGAGAGCGAAAACAACTTGGCATTTATCAGTGTATGTTTTCATTAAAGCAAAAGCAGTACAGCCCACCTAATCCATAATTTCCCCTGTCTTTCCAGATTGTATGAGATGTTTTGGTGTGCTAACAGTGACTCCATCTAAAGCCAACTCTTAAGACCGTGGGCCAGGCCTACAAGTGATGAGGCTCTGTTCGCTACTTTTTTCATGTCTTAGATCAGTTTTTCCTCAGTGGCTTTTAGTCATAATACAAGAAGACTTCCAAAAGAGTCAGTGGAAGCTATTTGTGAGTGAGAAATAGTAATAATGGTTCTCTTCCTGATTTGGAAAGTCCTGAGTTGTCACCTACCTACCATAAATAATGGATGGTCAAAGACAATTTTGTTTTCTTAAAAAGGAGTTTTAGATGCAAAAATGAATATATTGCCAGACTAAAATATACTCTATTTTTGTGCAGGTAAAATATTGGTCTGCCAATCGTGTCTCTTCTGATGGAGATGGTACTGGTAAGAAAGGGGTATTTGACAGTGCTGGAGTGCATTTTATCTTAAGGTGAGGCAGTTGGTCCTTGTGTAAGAGGCAGTGTAGTCCTTTAGAATTCATTGTTTTGCCTGGAGGTTGGAAATAAAAAGCTAGTGTTTTAACACTAAAAAAGGGCTTCCTTCAGGCTGGGAAAAAAGAGTGCTTGAGATTCTCTTGCAAGACTAACTATTTCTGCTTAATTGTGATTTTTCATACCTTATAAGAAACGGCTGTTAAGTCACTCTGACTGATAACCTGGTCCATATGTCTTTGTGTGATACACTCTCAGTCCCACACAATTGTCCCTTTTTTTTAATATCAGTGGTAACTTAATGATTTCCCTTTTTCTTCTCTCACTGTAAAAAACAAACAACACATTTCTTGCCCTTCTCCCAGACCGCTACTTATATTTCAAGATGATACACACAAGTAGAGTTAAATGTTTCCTTTGTGACCTTCATGCCAGCACCTTTTTGTTTCAAACAGGACATTTTTCTTCAAAGTGTTCCAATATAATATGAAGCATCGCTAAAAGAAAGTAAATGAAACACTTCAAAAATAATTCGGTTTTACTTTTAGCTAATGCAATGATACTCTGCAGTGACTAGTCTGGTTTAATGCAGATATGGTTGTAAAGTACAATAGTTGGTGGTACATCTGCACTGTGAAAGAATTATCAGTCACAATATATCTGATTGCTACATTGTATAGTTCTCTAACTCCATCCTGGAGTTCCTTGGAGTATTTCTCTCAATCATTCCTCTACGTTGTATCAGGCCATATAACACCCTGCACCTTCCCCTGCATCTGTGGAAGAATAACCCCATGCATCAGTACAGGCTGGGGGTTAACCTTCTGGAAAGCAGCTCTGCGGAGAAGGACCTGGGACAACAAGCTGTACGTGAGCCAGCAGTGTGTCCTTGTGGCCAAGATGACCAGTGATATCCTGGAGTGGATTAGAAAGACCACTGTCAGCAGGGAGGTGATCCTGCTCCACTGCTCAGCCCTAATGAGGCCACATTTGAAGTGCTGTGTCCAGTTCTGGGCTCCCCAGTACAAGAGAGACATGGAGCTCCTGGATCAGGTCCAGCACAGCACAAAGATGATAAAGGGACTGGAGCATCTCTCTTGCAAGGAAAGGCTGAGGAAGCTGGGTCTGTAAAGCCTCGAGAAAAAGAGACAAGTGAGAAGCAAGCTTATCAGTGTGGGAAAGTATCTGGAGGGTGAGTGTCAAGAGGATGAATTCAGGCTCTTCTCAGTGGTGCCATGCAATAGGACAAGAGATAATGAAAAGAAACTGATGTTCTACTATTCAAGTTCTACTTGAATACGGGGACAAACTTTACTGTGTAGGTGACTGAGCCAGATTGCCCACAGAGGTTGTGGAGTCTCCCTCACTGAAGATATTCAGAACTTGCTTTATAACTTTCTGAATTTACTCCAGAATCCTGAGAATAACTGGAAAAAATGGGGAATTTTTTATCTCTTTATGAAAATGCCTATTTACTTGAGAACCTGTGAAGACCAGGGTTGAATACTTCACTATTATATTACACGTACCACAATTTCTCTTGGGTATATCTCTTGAAACAGAGCTGCATATTTCAAGATAATTCTCAAAGTATTTCCACTATTTAAACTTATTGAAGAAATCTTTCAGAGAAAGGATTCTGTTGCTGTTTGCCATAAATGAAGAGGCAGGAAAAACATTTGCTATACTAATCACAGTTTATGGTATTATCTCTCATACATTTGGACAAAAATAGCATCTCAGTCCCATTAAAAATCTTGCACTGTTTTTCATGCTCCAGTGTTCATACAACTATTTTTATGCTGGTGTTATTAGAACAGCTTTTTCTCAGCCCAGTTTAGGATAGTCAAAACTTCTCTTGTTTATTGTTCTTAACTAGAAGAATTACTTTCCCCTTTGGGTCATTTACTTTAGACACATGTCATATTGCTGATGACATAAAGCATATGTACAACATTCCAAATGTTGTTTATTTATTTTTTTTAGATTACCTTCATTAACAGTACTCCACCCTACCATCATGCTGTAATTTACTGTACAGTATATTTTACAGAATAAACATGAGACTTTTTTCCAGGTTTTCTCCATGCATTACCATTGCAGTCTGAATTTTGCAAACATTTTAAATATTAGTCTAATGTATCCCAGCAAAATCAGGTTACTTTTTAAAAGATTAAATAGCATGTCCTTTGCTGCATTTCATGTAGAGGTTTAAAGGTCTCCAGGTCCCCATCTTTCCAGTGTCTTTTTCCAAGCTGTCTATTCCCTGTACGTTTTTCTGTCTTTATCCTAATAGCACACTAGTGAGCAGAATTTGCACTTACACTATAGGAACATTTTTGTTTGCTTATCATAATCTGGTGAGAAAAATAAAATGTTTGTACAAGAATTTTATTCTGGGACTAACTTATTCAAAATAGACACATTCTAAAATCAGGTTTTGAATATAAAATTGCATCTTTTATTAGTTATGCTTAATATAGATAAGTTTGTGTCTCCTTAAAAAACTTTTAGAGGCACAAACTTTTTATTCAGATCAACAGATTGTGAAAAACACTTAGCATGAAAAGATTCATATACTCTACAGTATAAGAAAATCCTATTTCTGAAATCAAAGGAAGCAACCGAAGTATTGTCTAAACATATAAGTAGAGAAGAGAAAAAAAATTATTATCTCTTAAAAAAACAGAATATTTTCTCTTTGAACAGTGTCTTTCAAGGGTTATTGAAAATACTGAAATATGTTGGAAATAAAGGTTAGAAAAATAGGGTTTTTTATGTAACATAAGCTTCAGACATCGGAAAGATACCAGTTCTTTACCAGGAAAAGAAACTGAGTGCAAAAGAGGGAGAGAGCGAGCATAATTCTCTACCTGCAATTTATACAATGAAGGGGAAAAACAATCAGAAAGAAAATGAAAGTTTGTACTACTGAGATGATGAGAATTATGTATACTATTACACTAGGGATAGTTTACAATCATTTGATTATGGTTAGGCAGATGGTACTTCAAATGTGATATGTGAGAATCACACAGTGTTCAGATTGGGAAGGATAGAAATAATAACATACTTGTAAGAATATTTGAACTATTTCTGTGGGTTTGTATCTTTGAAATTCCTTAATATCTTCTGCATTCTCAGGAAAAACAAAATTGTCTGTAGAGAGTTCATCTTAAAATTGGATCAGAATAGCAGCCTTAGAATTGAGCCCTCTTAAATGTTTGGCCAGCTCTTTATGCATAAAACAATAATATTGTGCCAGTTTTCAGAGGAAAAAAAAGAAGAGGCAGAGATGAGACAGTAACAATGCAAAAGTAGTGAGAGGGATCTATTCCTTTTATATTCCAAACAATGTGTGGCAGATATGTAGCACTGGCAATATTGACAAGAACTCTTGAAAAAAATATGTTTCTATGTGAGTACTACGAGGAAAGAAGGAAAGGTGGGAAAGTAGAGTAGGGAAAGATACTCTGAAAATTGAGAATAATTTTGCAGACTCTATATGGTGTGGTTAGGATAGTAAGACTTACAATGGGGTTTTTTTAGGTTTCTTGAAGAGGAGCTGTTGGATGAGCATAGTTCATGCACTTTTATCAGGCAATTTTTGCACTACCTACTACAAGAAGAGGGTACAGTAGAGAGTATGTAATGAAAAGACCTCGAGGATATAAAGGATTCTCCCTTAGAAATAGAAGACAGAGTGCTGCTGACATTCCTCACTGGAGTAAAATTGTCAAAGGACCAGGCACTATAGAATTTGTATTTATCCACAAAGGTAACTAATGCCAGGATCCATAATTTGAGAGTTAGATCTGTTTCTTTTAAGAAAAAGAAAGTGGATGGGTTTTGTTGTGGTTTTGCTTTTGTTTAGGAAAAAAATTCAGCATGTTGAGGTTTCCTTAATGGCTTCTCTGAGAGAATGATGAACACTAGAGCAATGCTGGGGTACTCCAGATTGAAAGGAAGAGGTACTTGATATTTGAAAAGAGCATTCTTCTTTATCAAGGAGAATGAAGAAATCCCCTTTCAATCTTCCAAGAAGAAAAAAAAAAAACAAAGAAAAGAGGAGAGAGGAAAAAAAAGGGAAAAAACCCAAAATCTCAGATTAAAGTAAGTGTTTATAAGAATTACTGTGTATTTAAGATTTTGTTGTTATACAGTCATTCTATACTTCTAGTCATTCTGGGCTCAATCTAACTTCTCTCTTAAAGGAACACATAAAGAATCAATAGTCATAACTGCCCAGAAAATGTGAGATACGCAGGTTCAGAATTCTAAGTCAGCTAACAGAGTGGGTTTATTTATTTTATCTATTCTGGAGCATATTATGCTTTCATTTCCTGAACTATCATATCTTCATTAAAATGACCCAGCTTTTCCTGGCCCTCAGATTAAAAATTAACTGTCAGAATACAATTCCATGTCCTATATCCTGATACATGGAACCTCTTGAGGTTACTGAATTGTGGAAATCATGGACTCCACGATTTCAGCAATCATTAGTTCAAGGTACACAAGAACACAGTGATCATGACAAAGTGCACACACACTCATTTCCTAAAACAGCACTTACTTACCGAAAGTATAGTAGGTTTCTCCATTCTGAAAGTGATTTTAGTTAAATCTACTGAGCTTTATTTGTCTACAGACCTATTTTTGCCTTCATTGTTAACTGCAAATTTGAAAAAAAAAATCAAACTGTTTTACCACAGGGTGTAATTTTCTTTTACTTTCTCTTACT
>NW_016690206.1:1441145-1448912 GCF_001604755.1 Lepidothrix coronata
GCTGCACGAGACCTCAACTGTGCCAGAACCCTTATTGCAGTGCCCGGTCCCATTTCCCTTCCCCCCACGGACTGTGGCAAGCTTCTAGACATAGTGCACCCTTTTCTTGGTTCACTTAAATTGGCTTAGACTTCTCACAGTATCCCTGTTCTTTGGTGGGATAGTATTGACACAAGAATTTATTGATAAATATGTTGATGTTGATTGATAGAACCATGGAGCTGAAGAGAGAAGCAGTAACCTATTTTCCTAAACAGAAACAACTACTAATATTCTTTTTTCAAGTGTTGCAGAAAAGGTATATGAACTAGAAACAGGGGGTAACACAAGTTTTAAGCATTAATAATATATTTGTCATTACAAGGAGTCAGGGATAGGTTCTGCAGTATAAAGCTGGCTGAACCCCAGGGTACAGCTGCTGCACTGCAGTGAGAGAAGCGCAGCAATAGCACAGCCTGAAAAAATAAACACATGTGAAGCCTAAACTGCTGAGTGCTCTAAAGATGACAGCAAGTTTGATGTGGCAGATGTAACCTTTTTCTTGAAGCTGTTCAAAAGAGGAACGTCTAGCAACATCATATGCCTTTGCAAGCTATTTGGAAGGCCAGAGATGGAAATACAAATAGCAATTTAGTTAAACTCTCTCCTAACTCGAACGGATGGTGGTAAAATGCATAATTAATACATCCTCCTGAGATAAAATATGATCAGAAGCCATTGAGAGGACTAAAAGCTCTTTCCCCTCAAATGAAAAGTACTGACTTTGATTACAAGTGTTATTTTCATATTTGTGCTCTAAGACATTAGTAATATTTAGTATTTTCCCTATTTGCTTTTGTTTAGATTCCCAAACACTGGAATGAAAGAATGGCCATGGAATCCTGATTAAAACTTATAAGTGGTTGTGTGTAGTCTCTCAATCTTTTGTGCGATACTAATTTCTGATAGAACAGTGGAAAAAACATGTTTTCAAGAAGATATTATTTAAAAAGTCACACTTGTTTTTTTCCTCAAATAATTATGAATTCCTTTTTTATGTTACCTTATTCTGCAGATTTAGTTTGCTATTTATCAGGGTTTTTTAGAAGACCAGAACAGGAAAGCAGAAAATTAAAATTTGTATGTATCAGTAGTACTTCACTATTTTAATTTTTTTACTACCTACCATCTGTCTGGATTTCAAATTAGTACACCCCACTGTAAGACCCCAAGTCTTGGAGCTATGAGCTCACCAAAGGAGTTTTACTTTAAAAATATACAAGGCTCCAAAAATTTGTCCGTCAAATTTTTAGAAGAGCCCTTGGTTCTTTTAACACCGTAAGAGAGAGCACAAAGGAGAAAAGCTGCACAGATTTTCTCAGGGGGTACTTTTACTGGTAAACTTTGGAAAATAAGGGAACTCGGCAAAAGTTTAAAGGATAACATACAACCAAAATAAAGCATTCCACAAAGGACTGACTTCGCACATGCTAATCCATACAATTTAGCAAAATCTAGCCCATCCAGTCCCAAGTAACCCAACAAATTAAGAAAGGAGATTAAGAGAAGTAGTAAAGAGAGATAAAAGAAGAAATATAGCTACCATTCCTAAGTCCACCTACAGCAGTATAAAAGATAGACGGTTTGAACAACATGGATAGGACATGCCGCTGCTTTTATTGCTCTGGCCCTCTGTGGCCCCCCCTCCCAGGCAGGACTCCCGGTCCACTGGCCACTCTGGGACTCCGGGGTGGGGTGAGGGGCGGTGCTCCCGCTGTGCCAGCCAATCTGAGGCTGGGTTAGGTGTTCCAGAGGGAGGAGTGCCCCCGGGCTGCCTTTCACTGGCAGCTGCCCCGGGGGTTGCCCCAAGGCGCTGCAGGAGCTGACATGTGGGCTATAGTTTGACCTCACTTTCGTGAGATTCTGCCTATCTCTTCCCTGCCCACACACACACGCTTGAGTTGGTCCCAGACAATAATTAATAATCCAGTGTCTCATACCCACAAATCATACGAAAGTATTAAACATAGGAAGAATTAAAACCATAGTAGTATATAAGCAAAATATCCTCAGAAAAGCAATCAATTTTTACATCAGTATGCATTCTAGAAAGACTAATTTACACATACTAAAATGACTAATTTACACATACTAATAAATTTTAAAGGGTTTTTTGTATTGTTGTTTTCTGGGGATTTTATGAACTGTGAAACAATTTTCAAATTAGGCATAATTATTCATTTAAATCAGAAAAAGTTGCAGGAATTTGGCATATATATTGCCATATATACCCAGATCACTTAGTCATGAAAGTCCCAAGAACAAAGGCATTTAGTTTCATGGATAGAAATCATGATTATTCTTTCCATCTTCTTGAGGAACAGAGTTCAAATACTGCTAATAATCTACTTATCAAATATCATATGACTGCAAAAGACATGGCTTTAAGAGGAAAAGGGAGAAAAAACATAGTCATTTGTATTTTTATGAGGAACTTACAAGGGTTTTCTTACAAAAAAAATAGATCAAAGCTGGAGCATGTCAAATTCAAATAGTCTTTTTAGCTTATAACAGAAAAAATCCCGAACAAAAACCAAATAAGAAACCATAACACTGCACAATCTGTCTAGACATGGGCATAGACCAAACCTATCGAGGTTCTGTGTTGGGGCTCAATACTTGAAGCCAAATAACTTTCTTAAAAAATCTGAGTTTCATGTTTTCTGTAGTGATGCAAATCTAAGCATTTACTTTTTTTGGGCTTCCAATTCAGAGTTGAATCTTTCACAACTTTTAAGATCTTTCTCAATGTGAACTTTTGTGCTCAACATTGAGCATGTATATGAAGGATAGCATAAATTCAATGGGACTTTATATCTCTGTTTCTCCATTTCTGGTAATTGGATAAACATTTTGTGAATTTTGAATGTTTACACAACAACCAAAGTGATTAACAAAAACAACTTTTAAGTAGGTTCTAAAGAAATCATCAAGCTTAAGAGTACCGGTGAATTTATGACTATATGTGTTTCCATTTGCAAAAAAATAATAATAATGGATATTATCCTGTGGTTTTTTTTACTTGCTCTTTGTCAGACTAAGACTAAGTGAGCACCATAGGATTGGAAATGAGTAATTTTTTCATCCACTGAGAGGAAAAAATACAAATCATCATCCATTTTCTAGTTTACAATCTGAGATTCTATATTAATTTTTTAGACAGAGGAAGACACCCTAAAAAGATTTAAAAATATGCTTTCAGATTTCAGGACTAAATTTTGAAATTGAAGGTAGTGGTTTTTGGTCAATAGCCTTTTCTAGGAAAACTACAATTATTATAATAGATTTTTAAAAATAAATTGCAAAAAGACTTGTGGTTTCAGGATGAAATTACTATTAAAATTTAAGAGAAGAGAGAGATGGGTAAGGCTAACATTTGCAGACAATGTTTATAAGACATCAGTTTCATCAACAATGGATTAAAAATCTGGTCATCTAGTACCTATATTTTCGGTTCAAGTTCACAGAGTTACTTCATTGTAGAAGAATTAGAATTATTTTTTTATTGTCATTGTTATCAATCATCATTGTGAAAAAAGTCTTGAAAACATGACATGACAATACTCAGGCTCTCTACTTGCAGTATGCTGCGCTGCATTTAGAAGAGCACTGCCAGGTGGAAGGAGGTGACCTCAACTCATTGTAAAACACATGTAAAACAGATCTGGAGTATGTCCAGCACCCCCAGAACAGGGTCCACTTCTGGTCTCCCCAGCACAATATGTGGTCATAATGGGGTAAAGCCAGAAAAGGGCATAAAAAATTAAGGGACAAGAGCATCTGTTAAACTAGGAGAGTCTGGGAGAGATGGAACTGTTCGGCCTGCAGAAAAGGAGGACCTGGATTGGACAGACTATTAATGTAAATAAATACATGAGGGGAGGAAGTAACAGGGAGCCAGACTCTTCTCAGCAGTGTCCTGTGATAAGACAAGATAAACTAGGCACAAATTAAAATAAATTTCACTTAAATATGATTTTTTTTTTTTTTACTGTAAGGATGATCCAACAGTAGAATAGGTTGCCAGGAGTCTATAAAGTTCTTGGAGATACTCAAAATCCAAATGGACATGGCCTAAAAAGCATATTGTGATTGGCCCTTCTTTGAGCAGGGGAGCTGGACTAGATGACATCCAGAGGTCTCTTTTGACCTCACTGACTCTGATTCAGGGCTATGAACAATTTAAGCTTTAGTTTAAAGACCTGAATAGGCTGATAGAAGGAGGGTATCTCTCCAACTTGGGCAGTGCTGTGATGTGACTGCTGACATATTTTTCTGTTCCAGTTTCCCTACCATATTTTAATCTCCCATGAATGACTTTTTTCAGTCAGGCCTTCTTGATTCTGTGAAGGTGTGGGGCTACTTTTAGCTATGTTTTGATTCCTTTTCATCACTATTTAAAAAAATTCTTTTTTTTCTGCTTAGATTAATCAATATGTTTTTGTTAAAACAGTTAAAAAATTTTGTTAAAACTTTTTTTTCTCATTTTGTTTGTCATTTTGTTTGTGATTAATTACAAGCAAAATCATCTTGTCCAGATTTTTGGTAGTGTCTGGAAATGGGCTGTGTGTTCTCAATTATCTTTTTTTTATTTTTCAATTCTGGCATTCCAATCTAATTTTCATTTAGCTCATTCTGGGCTATAGATACAGACTGCTGCTGGTTTGTGCCAACATCCTTACTCCTTTCTTTGGCTTTCCCTACTTAAGTTGCACTCAAAAGTGATTCACATTTCCATTCATAAGTCATATTCTCATTCCTAAGTTCACCACAGAGAAGAGATCAGTGCCTGTCCCTCCTCTTCCCCTCACGAGGAAGTTGTAGACTGCAATGAGGTCTCTCCCCAGTCTCCTCCAGGCTGAACAGACTAAATGACCTCAGCTGCTCCTCATAAATCTTCCCCTCAAGGCCCTTCACTAGCTTCATTGCTCTCTTTTGGACATTCTTTAATAGCTTAATACCTTTCTAATACTGTGGTGCCCAAAATTGCAATTGTGGTGCCCAAAACACAATATTCAAGGCAAGGCCGCACTAGGGCAGAGAAGAGCAGGACAATCACCTCCCTCAACCAGCTGGCAATGCTGTGCCTGATGCCCTCTCAGACATAGTTGGCCCTCCTGGTTGCCAGGGCACTGCTGACTCATATTCAACTTGCCATTGACCAGGACCCCCAGGTCCCTTTCTGCAGCACTGCTTTCAGGATCTCATTCCCATCTGTTCATACACGCAGGGTTACCCCATCCCAGGTGCAGAATCCAGCACTTATCTTTATTAAACTTCATAGGATTGGTGATTGTCCAGCTGTCCAATTGTAATATGTCTCTCTGCAGGGCCTCCCTGCCTTCGAGGGAGTCAACAGCTCCTCCCAATTTAGTATCATTTGCAAAGTTAGTATAAAACTTAGTAGACTTATATGAGTGCTGTTTCTCTTTTTTAATTTCTGTACCACTTGCATTGCAGTAAGTCTACTCAGCTTAGCAGGGTATTGAAGAACTCATGCTTACAAGTTCTATTAAATGCAGATCATACTTCCTCAAAGTTTCTTTTCAAGGATAAGTATGTCCAAGTGTCCTTTTTTCAACTCCTTTATGCTTTTCTTTTTACACCTGCTATTTTAGAAGTCATGTTTCTGTTCATGACCTACAACACCATTTCTTTAGTTGCACACCTCATTAAATTTATTTCCTTCTGCACAGATTGCTTTCTCTCTACCTACTACTCAGTTTCTCATGGGAAAAAGCCAATCACTTTATATTAAATATTGGCAAGATAAAAACTGTTTTCATACCCTCTGATTCTTTGTCTTTTCTACTGACTTTTGAGTTCAAGAACACAGTCTTTTTTCATGTTTTAAGATTATAAACTGAAATCCTAACTCCATTAAAATTTATGTCAAATCCCTCTACAGCTTAAAATATTGCAAGATTTCACCAATATGTTGTAGAAATATATGCCTTGTGAAATGCCCCTGCATTATCTTTTACTAATATCCTGAGCATTACTCGTGGCTGCAACTGTTCCCAAAGAGTACTGCAATCTCTTAAATTCTATTCCCAAGTAAAATTCCTTCAGTAATGGATGCAGTGTGCTATTGGATTTTAAATTCATAATTACAATATTTATTAACCTCATTTCCAGTCAAAATAAAGTTTTGAAGACAACCATGTTTTACACAATACCTCACCAAACCCAACCGTTCTATGATTCTATGAACTTTTGATTTGCCCTAGGCACAGAGAAAGAACGAATCTACAGAAATTTTAACTGGTTTTGCAACAGATTTTCTGCCCTAGATAATATATCTTTTCTACTTGTAACTCATGGAAAAGCAAGTTCTTTCAAATAAACATTTTGCCTGTCAGCAGCTAGAAAGGGAGAAAGCTCCTGCACATGTGCAACAAATTCTTACATTTTCAATTTGCTTTGATCAAGAGCTCTGAGATAAACTTTTCTAAAATCAAAAGTATAAATTTGCTGTCTTCTTAATAACAATTTGGTGTAAATGGCAGACATAGAAGAATAAGTTACTATCTACTAAGATTGTCATCATCATCTTAGTTATTCAATGTACAATAGATTCATTTTAACTCTACCAATGTTGCAATCAGCATTTATTTATACTGAGTTTTACAGAAATATGAGCCTGCAAGCAGAAAGTTATAAATTAAGGTTGTAAGTTAAAATTTCCTATGGAATAATACTTTGCCTTCATCAAGTTTTCCTTAACAGTCTGCTAAAAAATGTCACATCAAATTTGATACTTAATTATAGCCAAGTCCAATCTAAAATGACATCAGAAGTGGTGGCCTATTTTTGTTTAAATTTTTTTTACGCATCATCTTAAAATCCATTCTATGGACTTTGAACACACTGTGGTATGATGTATAAAGTTTGTAATTTGAAACTGACATGGCAGTGGCATTGTTGGAGAAGTACAATACTAATGGCATGTTCAATAAATTGCCTCTGAAGGCTGTTTAAACCAACCCTGTTTACTGTAATGTAATGTTTGCTATATAGTATATTTCTGGGTAATGTAAAAAATATTTCTTCTCCTGAAAAGACAATTAAATTTAAAAAAAGATAAAATACAAAGAAATTAAGATGTACATATCTCTAAGATATCCACAAGGTTTTACTCTGAAATTTGAGTAAATTATAAGTTTATTAAAATTAATACTTCTAACAGGATGAGTACTGATACATAACCTAAAATATTATGGCAGGTTAATGAAAAAGAACTAAAAGATTGAATGAAGAAACTAAGAATATAATCTAGTCACAGGATGGAGCACCTCTATTCTAAGAAAAGGTTCAGAGCATTGGGCTTGTTCCACTTGGAAAGGAGAAAGATTTAGGATGACCTAATTTCAGCTTTCCAGTACCTGAAGGGAGCCCACAAGAAAGATAGAGAGGAATTTTATACAAGAAAAGTGATAAGAAAAGGAGGAGCGGTTTCAAACTGAAAGTCTCAAAGCTTAGACTAATTATTAGGAAAAAAATTCTTCCCCGTGAGAGTGGTGAGGCCCCCGCACACGTTGTCCAGAGAAGCTGTGGCTGCCCCATCCCTGGAAGTGTTCATGGCCGGCTTGGACGGGGCTTGGAGCAACCTTGTCTAGATGAGCTTTAAGGTCCCTTCCAGTGCAAACTCTTCTAGGAGTCTTGAAAAACAGGGGGCACCTGCAGAAAGCGGGAGGTAAATAAAAGCGTTGGCCATACGAAGTCCGG
>NW_016690206.1:1450693-1495780 GCF_001604755.1 Lepidothrix coronata
ACATCCCAAGTGCTACCTCCCAGAGATCTACAGAGGTCGTCTCCCTGGACTTGGGTGAGGCCCTGCATATGGTTCCCAGCACATTCTTCCCGCTCCCTTCCCGTCCCTGTCCAGTGCATCCCCGGGGCAGCCTGGGGGAGCTCTGTCTGGGGCTGCAGTGGGATGACTGGGGACATGCTGGGGTCAGTGGGAGCAGTGGGAGCAGTCTTCTAAAGCCCCAGAGTGGGAGGACGGTGCCCAGGCTGTGCTCGGGGCTGCTTTCGGCGTGGGGCCATGTGCGTGAGTCTTGCACGGACCCCTCTGTTCTGGCTCCCATGCCAAAGGGCTGCTTCCCCAGGGGAAGGGGACCCTCCATGAATGCCTGCACCTCCGGCGCTGACTCAGGCCTGGAGTGCCCTTTGGGTGCCCTTGGAGCCCTTTGGGCCTTGGTGGACCTGCTTGGTGCTCTTTGTTTCTTCTGCTGTTTTGAGAAATAGTACGAGCATAAGTACTACCTTTCAGAATGGAGTTTATTATGTGGAATGAGTTTTCTGTGACAACATGTTTTATCTTAATCATGTCTCAGCCTAAACTAGTAACATGAGATCATTTATCACATTTTTTTCCTAACTATTTAAATAATGTATAATGTAGTCCCAGTGACCTGTTAGGGAAAAATTGCTGTAGAGGCATCCTTTGTGTTTTTGCTTTAGGTTGTTAGATCTTTCAGTTATGTTTGAGAATGATTGACATAACTTCTAATGCTCAGTGAGGTATATATAATCTTTTATATGGCAACTATTTCACATGTCATTTCTCAGCATTTCTATTTCAAACATTACACTTATCTGGTGATCTTCAGGCATCCATGTGTCACATGGAAAAAAAGAAATATGGACAGACTGATGGAATTTATAATTTAAATGGCTTAATACCTATGTATTCTATTAGCTGTAAATTTAAATATCTTTACTAGAATATACCATTTGAAGAGCTGTTTTATACAAATATGAATAATATATGTTTGTGGATTTCCTTTTTAATTATTTTGTATTGGGTAGGAAAAAAAAATATGTAGGAGAAAACCACATGTGGTAGTTTGGCCTAGGCCGCCTTTGGTGAACCAGTTTGTAACCAAGGAAGGGTCCAGATTTACCCAGTATTCTCTACGATTTTTACGTAAGCTGGACTATAAGAAGAAAGGAGGGAAGGCCTTCTCTCTCTTTCCTTCCGGCGACTTGGAGGTGCAGGTTCCCTGCTGTTGAGTCTGCCGTGTTGGGAGCGAGGCCTGGTAAGGCCTTGCCGACCTTGAGAGACAGAGGTTGCCGGCGATCGGTCCAGAGCGACTCTCGGTTGTCCCAAGGAGAGTAGTGAGATATTTCTTTGCTAACTCTTTTAGTTGTTAGATATTGGGCTACTAATCGGGATATATATATATATATATTATTTTGGTTTTGTTCCTTTTCCCTTCCCCCTTCCCGTTCCCTTGTGAAATTGTATATATATTTCAATTGTATATACCTGTAACATAAGTGTAAATATATTTATATATATATATTGCTTTAGCTCTCTCTCTTGGTTCGGTTTTTCTTGGTTGTTTTTTTCTCCCTCTTCTCCCTGAGGTTCGGGGGGTGGACTTCTTGTGGTAAGGTTTGGAGACTTGGCAGGGAGCCAGCTTCAAATCATATCACCACACCACACACATAGGTAGAGGAAAGTAACAAAAATGTTAGCTATCAGAAGCTAACACTGTAACAACATTTATCAATAAGATCTAAGCTGGAGACTTATTTCTTGATATACAATCATTTTCTTGGAAACAGTTACGTGGCCTCACATCTTAGTATAATACATACCACATATTGTCATTAATATAACAGCTAAACTCATAGAATAATACAAATTCTTGATTCTCAATGTTGTGCTGTACAGTGAAACTTAAATATTACAAATGATATGAGGGTAAGAGTTTTAATGCAGCCTGGTCAGTGCATTCCTTAGCCCATAAAGGATTCAAGTATTAACCTTTCAGAATCTTTCCAAGGGCCTTGCCTGTTTTATGGACAAAAAAAATCCAGTAATCCCAGATAATCTCTGTAGACTACTACTAATTTTGTCATTAATAACAGAGGACAGATTTCTTCCTAGATTTTACCTTTACTATGTTCCATGTAATTATGTCACTGTTTTGATTGTATTAACTGCAGTGCCTTTACCTTGTCAAAGCACTAACTGTGCTATGCTCTCCTCTGTCTTGTTCTAAGACTTTCTTTCATGTTTTAGATTAGAGGATCAACAGAAAAATATTGAAAAAATGGCCAATATTTTTAAACTATTTAATAGTGGAATCATAGAATGGTTTGGGTTGTAAGGGACCTTAAAGATCTTCTAGTTCCACCTCCCTTGCTGTGGACAGGGACACCTTTTACTTGACCAAGTTGCCCAGAGCTCCATCAAACCTGACCTCTAACACTTCCAGGGACAGATCTCTGGGCAAGCCGTTCCAGTGCCTCACCACCCTTGTATAGGATTTCTTAGTAATATACAATCTAAACCTGTTATCTTTCCATTTAAAGACATTATCCCTTGTCCTGTCACTACACGCCCTTGTAACAAGTTCCTTTCCACCTTTCTTGTAGACTCCCTTCAGGAACTGAAAGGCCGAGATAATGTCTTCCCAGAGCCTTCTTTTCTCACGGCTGAAAAATCCCAATTCACTCAGCTTTTCCTCATAGGAGAAGTGCTCCAACATTCTGATGATCTTTGTGGCCCTCCTTTGAACTTGGTCCAGCAGGTCCATGCCCTTATGTTGGGGACCTCAGAGCTAGATGCATTACTCCAGATGGGGTTTCACAAGAGCAGAGTAGAGGGGCAGAATCACCTTCCTCACCTGCTGGTCATATTTATTTTGATGCAGCCTGGGATATAACTAGCTTTCTGGGATGCAAACACAAGTTGATGGCTCATGTCCAAGGTAAGGTACTATTAATTACATTATGCTTAGTAAATTTAGAGTTTATGGGTGCAGCAGGTCTATGCGTTGTCTACAACGTACACATGTTATCTTTCTCCTTTTTTCCAAATACACTGTTTGCCTAAAATTCTGTTCAAGTACAGATCTTTCTCTAATTCTTCCCTTAACTGACTTTTCTAATGATCCTAGTAGACTAGAAAAGCATGATTTTCCTCTGTAGAATCCAGATTTTTTTATCTGTATTGCATGACTTCATACTGTAATTTCTGTTACTTTCAATAGTAATAGCGATTCCAATACCTAATATTTCAGTATTATGATTTTACTAAGGTTCTGAGTGCCAATTACAAATTATTGCAATTGAAATATTTTAAACAATAAGCAGGTAATCTTCATAATTATTCTGTGAACTTCAACAGGCAGTTAATTGTAGTGTCTTGAACTATTTGTGATAACTCAAGATTTTATCTTGCAGTTCTCAGAATCAAAAGAATTAGAGCAACTCCCAGCTTATTTACAGTAATTTAGACTTCACCTTCACACAATTCACAGAATTCAATTCCCCAAGGTAACCAGATCTGACAGATTCACAGACCTGAAACTCATAGTGCTGCAATTCCCTGGTGCTGTTCTGTAGGATTTTTGCAAATCTTTTTGTTAATACATAGTTTTTAAACCACTGGTAATGGTAGTTATAGTTTGATGGATTAGGCTTTGAGGACACATTCATGAAATGACTGCTAAGTGCTAATTAAAGTCTAACTAACTAAGACTTTTTCTGTAACACTAGGGATTAGTTGGTGTTTTTCCACCTCTCTCCTGTATATGAATAATTTTTAAAGCAAATACATTTATACCGCTGGTATTTGAAGAGTGGCTTACTGAATGCTAATTGCTAATTTTGGTACATAGCTAAAATATTTCTTAAAAGCTTCAACAGCAGAGAATATTTCTGAAAATCTAGCTCCCTCTTAACTGACAAATAATTTACTACTACGACCCCAGACTTCCCTCAGGAAGTAGAAGAAAATAGAAATCAAATATTTTTTCAAATGCTGGGTATTACAAAGACATTTGTAACGAGTTGCTTCCATAAAAAATATTTACTTTAACTAGCTTTACTGAAAATTGCAAATGCCCAATTCTGTCTTTTCTGCATCCATAAAAGTGAGAGTGTCACTAGGAAAATAAAAATTATAATCCATTATTTTTTCTACTTTTACTTCATATATTTACTTTTTATAAAAGTTTGGCAATAAAAACAACAAAATATACTTCAAAGGACAAAAAATTAGTTGCAAATTGACTCCCCCTTTCATAACTTACACAAGTATAAGCAGAGAAATAGATCTTAGAAGCAGAGAAATAAATTTTAGTTATTTTTTGTAGTGGCATCTAAATATCCCAAGTGAAATAAAATTCTCCCTGTATCAGATATATATAATCAGGACAAAGGAAAGTCTCTGGCCAGGAACTGATTTTCAGTGTAAATAGGTAAGAGACAGCTTTTTGTAGATTTTAGAATGAGGAAAGATACCCTATTCTGACAAATTACATAGGTGACTATGACATGTACATTTTTAACCCCATATAGAGGTATAATGCAGGCAACGATTTCAGTTGAGCTTACCAGGCCAGAAGTATTTTGGTCTCTTGGAACTGCTGAGGACATAGCTTAAATAACTTGTCTAAATTCCCACAGTATCAAAACAATGAAGGAGCACAGATCTCCTGAACATGTCTGCATTATTTTAACAATTTTTCTCCAAATATATAACTTTTGTTTAATTATATATTATAGATATAAATTCTGAAACTAAATTCCTTTTGGCGCAAATCAAGCAGACTTTGTTGTTTTCTTCTTCAGCATCTTAGAAATATGTGCGATGCCTTGGACAGTGTCCAAACAAAAATTAAAGCCTTGCTCTCGTACAGAAAAGTTTCATGAACATGAAATACAAAACTATTAAGAAATATGTTTGACATGTAATGTTTTATACCTAAGTTCTTTGGAATTTATTCCTTGTGCAGTATAGGAAGATGTTTGCTGTTGCTGAGATTGATACTCACTCCTCTTGTAGGATAATGACTCACCAATACCAGTAATTTACTTGCCGGGTTTCAGGGGAGTTAAGGGATTTAATGCAGAATTCTTTATGGGATGATTCTTTGCTTCCAGGTTTTTCTTCAGTCAGCTCAATGGCTTCCTCAGCTTCAGCTAACCCTGTAGAACCTTCTCTGGTGCTTAGGAGGAATGTCAGGCAAGTCTGGCCATCTGCTGTCTTCAGAAGACGATGCTTGTATGGAAACTCTCAGATCTTCTGTGACTTTTGTCTTTTACCAGACATCTGGCTGTGTCTTCATCTGAACTTCAGGCAAATAACTCCCTTACTTTAACTACCAAACCCTAGACTCCTAGAAATTTCTCTGCTTGGGACAGAGAAATTTCACAGTAGGGAACAATTTATTTTTTTCTCATTTCAGAGATACCACATGATCCAGCACTTTCTTAACAGGAATGACCATTCATGTCATAGAGAGTTGAGAAAAAATACCCAAATATATTCTGTCTAGTAAGTGAATGATTTCTTACATAGACTTGAAAGAACTGTGTTAATTTATCTTCCAAAAGACAATATGCAAAGTGCTGTCATTTTAAATTAAATTGAAATCTGCACAGTACAGAAGGTGGCAGACTCTGAAGCAGCAATACATGTGCTTCTTTTACCTCCAGATAAGAAATGCATTTTCTATTTTGAAGTTTCAATGAACTACATGGCAGAGTTAGTATGGATGCCATCTATTTCATCTTTGTTCCCTTTGGATTTGGGGGGGAGATACTTGTAGCATCATCAGGAAAAACTATTGCTTGAACAAAAATTTTGAGGTTTTTTGTTGTTGTTTTGATGGGGGGTTTGTGGTAGTTCCTGTGTGTATGATTCCAAGAAATATGTTCTAGTGTTCTTTGCCTAGTTCTCCTAGTAACACAGCTTTTGAGGGACTGACTGTGGAAATGAAATGGTAAATGGGCCCTTGGACTTCTCCAGAATGATTCTGTCTGGTATGGATGACCAAAGGACTCTGCAGATCTTAGGATAAATCCAGTTTTCAGTGGTCAAACCTCTATTTCCTGTGGGATTACTGTGGGGAAAAAATGTATGGATAATACTATATAGACAGAAACCTCAAGAACTCTGGCTAGTACCATGTAAGATGTGCAATCTAGTTCTAAATAGACTAATTTAGGTGTAAGAAGCAATACAGCTGAAATGGTTGCTAAATTAAATTAGTTCTTTCAAGAAACAGCAAGCCAAGAGAGGAAGGTTGTGTGTCTCTGATTCCATTAACTCATATGACATTAGACTCAGTGTGACCATAGATTAACCCCTTAAGTACAGTCTTTGTTTCTGATCTTTTCTTACTACATTTATGTAATTTGATTTTGAGGTTGTTAGAAAAATAGTTAATTGTTGGCCTTGTCATTGGACTTTCTTTCCCTTTGATAGCAGTACAAAAACTTATCTTATTTGAGAGAGAGATATTTTCCGAGAGCTGGTGAGCCTTTGAGTTTTCCCTTAGTTTCACGGTCTTCCATTTAATATGGGAATAATAAAAACACCTTACGTATAAGTCAGTTTCACTGAATGTAATTCTGGTTTGCTCCAAAGCTCCATTCACTCCAGCCTGTTGTTTTCTATGACTTTCATTTTCTTGAACCTCTATCATGTACCGTAATAAACATAAATAAAATAGCATCAATATTGTTATTGTATTTTGTCACTTGGTAAAGTAATGATGGCAATCATGTCTCATATTGGACATTATTATTATTCAAAGTATTTCTTCCTATATTTCCATTAAGAATATAAAGATTTAAAAAATTACACAATTCTCAGTCTTATTGATGGTCAACACATGATGTTGCTGTGGTTGCCTATTAAACTCATGGCCCAATTCTATCTTAAAAATGTTAGCCCCGTTGCTTTGTTTGGTTTTTTTTTCACCCCTTCTGAAAATGAATATTTTGTTCCATAATTGTACTTCAGTTATGATTTTATTATTTGATCTGTTGACTGATTTATTATTTGCTGATACCCTGAAGCAGTAATTCTGTTTTCTTTACCCAGGATTCCAGTTTTAACATTTACAGATTTCATTTACTTTTTTCCTAATCACTGCATTTGATTTCCCAGAGGGTTCAAAAGACCATTTTATTACCAATGATATCACCTACCCCACTTCTAGAGACACTGAAATTACACATTTGTTCATTTTCATTACCTTTGAGGCACATTTAGAGAATGATTCCACTTAATGTAGATTCAGACCCTTCTATGACAGTCTTCTGCAGTATTTAATTTTTACCCTTCATCCCTTCCATTGGGAATCTGATAAAGAAGTTTGTTGTAGAAGTTGTTGGTTGAATTTTGGTAGATTTTTATTCATTCTTATGTTGGTTTTTTTTTCCATTTTCACTTTCACCTGTACATCTTGGATTTCCTAATGTCACCTGACATGTCTCTATATACCTGTCTTATACAGGTCTTAAAGAGTTTTTAATGACTCACATTTAAGCGTGTGATAGTTTTCACCCTAGGCCTTCCTGGAGACCAGCTTGTAACCAGGAAGGAACTAGGAAGATGACCCAGGAAGTATTCCATGCTATTCCTTTACGTAACCTGGGGTATAAATAAGGCATAGATAAGAGAGCTCGTGCTCTTCCTTTCTGGCGAGGATCGAGAACGCTGGGTCCCTGTCTCAGTCTTGCTTATCTGGAGCTGAGGCCTACAGTGACTGCTGTTGTCTGCCACGCATGAGGGGACAGTACTGGGCTGTGTCCAGACATCCTGCTTCTCTCAAGGGAAGTGGTGAGATTCTGACAGTTCTTTAGTTTGCTGGTTACCGGGTTCTTAGACTGTGTAGACCTGTTTTGATTCTGTCCCTTTTCATCCTATTTTATCCTTTTTCCTTCTCCCTTCCTCTCTTCCCTTTAGGAAGCTATTTGGGGTTTCTGGGGTCATAGGTATATAGTATTCTCACTGTATATATCTGTTTTATACGTAAAATATATTTTTGCTATAACTTTGGCTGTTTGGTTTTTTTTTCTCACCTCTCTGGGAAGCAAGGCTCTGTTGTTGAGTGTTGGAGATCTGGCAGGAAGCCAGCTCCAAACTTTCGCAGAGCATGAGTGGTATCTACCTCAGGACAAATATTCCTGTAATTAGGTGCATGTAGATAATGCTGTACTGATGGCTGAAAGAATTTGATGTTATCTTGCTCTCCAAAAATTTATACATCCAAAAGGTCTTCTCTCAAAGTTCCCAGTTTTGCAGCCTTTATCTATCTGGAACATTATGTGTTCAAAAAATAGTATCGTATACCTGTATTTGAGCTGGATAAATATATTTGTATGCACAACATTATTCTATCTGTCTCCATACTAATGCCACTGTAGATTCTGTAACAACAAGGAGATAAACATTAATTCTTCTGATAATAATAAAGGTTCCACACTTTGCCAAACTGTTTAATTAAAACCTTGCAAATCAATTCAATGTTATTGTGGGCTAAGACAAAAAGATACAAACCCATATGATAATATAGCTGCTAGCAAATTTTAAGGAACATTTGAAACATATAGATCTTTGACAGCTTTTCAGAATGTAGCAGGCTTGGGCAGTCATGTAGTTTTTGCAAATAGAGTGTCTAGTAACACTGATATTTTAGGTGGAATTTGGCTGCAGGCTTGATGTAGAAGGCTTTCTGACTGGAATATAAATTTATTTTTCCCTAAAGATAGACCAGTATAAGTAATGCAATTGCTTTTCAACACTTTGCACTGTGTCTTTTTTTGTTTTGTTTTCATTTGGGTATTTTTGGGGGGGATTGTTGGGATTTTTTTTTATTGAATCAGTTCAAGTAGAATGACAACTACTACAAGCTGTTAAACAGGTTCATGCTCTGGCAAGAGCATGAATCTGTAATCCTGTTGTAAACTGATGTTAGTTTCATTTAGGGCTGAATAAGACTTCTTTAACAGTTTGCATTCCTTCTAGGATGGTTGATAATTATCTCATTGTCAAAAATAATAGATAGCTTTATAGGTCTATGATTCAGTCATGATTCTTTGGCAGGCCTGAGAACAGAGCATACTATGAATTTCCATAAGTGACAGTAACACATAGATTAGGATATGATGTCCGATTACACTGTTTAGGTTAAGACAACTTCTATTAAAAGAGCAAAAGATGGTATAGCCCTTTCAATTGCAAGAAATGCCTTGATAATCAGAAAAGCCTACGAAAATATTATTGTTCTCAAATTATGCAATTATGTTCTAGTACCTTTCTTCTAGTGCAGTAAAACACTACAATTTTCTGTGGGATATTCTGAAGCTATGATTCTCTTGACCACAACTGTTTTGTTCAAATTTCAATTTGAACTAGATATTTAATTTCAAGTTTACAACTTCAGATAAAATTTGAAAGCAACGTCACTAAAGTGTACATCCCAATTTCAAGTTGTTGACATAGCTAATATGATTTTTGTTTACAAATGTGTAAACTCACTTTTTCCCCCTGTATAAAAATGACAATATTCGTCCTTTGACTCTGAATAATGGGCAAAATGATGCTGAAATACCCAAATATTTTGAAAATGTAGATATAATTTCCTGAAATTTTTCACACAGTATTTTGGGAACTTTTTTTCCTATTTGAGACAAAAGAAGTTTAACAAGGGAAAGTGCTGAATTCAGCACCTGGGATGGGGCAAACCTGGATGTACGAACAAACCGGGGAATGAGGTGCTGGAAAGCAGTGCCACGGAAAGGGATCTGGGGGTCCTGGTCGACAGCAAGTTGAATATGAGTCAGCAGTGCCCTAGCAGCCAGGAAGACCAACTGTGTCCAAGGGGGCATCAGGCAAAGCATCACCAGCTGGTCGAGGGAGGGGATTGTCCTGCTCTGCTCTGCAATGGTGTGCCCTCCCCTTGAATATTGTGTGCAGTTTTGGGCACCACAATATAAGAAAGATATGAAGCTACAGCAGAGTGCCCAAAGGAGGGCAATGAAGGTAGTGAGGAGCCACGAGAAGAAGCTGTATGAGGAGTGGCTGAGGTCACTTTTTCTGTTCGGCCTGGAGAAGAGGAAACTGAGCAGAGACCTCATTGACATCTACAACTTCCTTGTGAGGGGAAGAGCAGAGGCAGACACTGATCTCTCCTCTGTGGAGGAGGACCCAAGGGAATGGCCTGAAATTGTGTCAGGAGAGGTTTAGGTTGGATATTCTTCAGCCAGAGGATGTTTGGGAACAGGCACCTCAGGGAAGTGGTCACAGCACCAAGCTTGACAGTGTTCAAGGAGCGTTTCGGTGATACTCTCAAACACATGGTGTGACTCTTGGGGATGTCCTGTGCAGGGCAGAGAGCTGGACTTGATGATCCTTGTGGGTGCCTTTCAACTTGGCATATTCTGTGATTTTGTGAAAAAAAAATAAAAAGCAGGTATTATGGACACAAAAAGGGAAAATAAGGGTTACTCAAGCAAAACGAGTCACCAGATCAAACTCGATTTCAACGATATCAATGAAGGAGCTAAGTATTTCCCATTATGTAACCAAATAGACGCTGTTCTGAAACATCTACAGTGTAGATATAATGAGTAGAGAAACAGATGAAACTGTAGGTTGTCTTGGAAAGTGCTGCTGAACTGTGGAGGCATTATAGAGGGACTGATGTAATGAGGAAGACTAATTGACCTAGAAAGTAAGAACCATCCCATGGAACTGGATGAGAGTGCATAGATGCAGGCTTTTATTATTGAATAAAAGGACATAGCTAAAACCCAAAGGAAAAACTTCACCCATATTTTCCCACATTGTCTTTTCGTGCAAAAATGCAAATAAGAGCTCTTCATGGAAGGGTTTAAGGACACATTACCCACACAGGGCAAAAGCTCCCTAATAGCATACAACCTTCTCAACCTTGTGCTTTGACTTAAGCCCTGTTGTCCATGAAGTGGGAGACCTAAACTGACAACAGTGACAAAAAATGGGCAGGGATGACAGAATATGAAGTCTGATCAAAGTGAATACTCTGTGATACCATTATAAACTGAAACAAATCCTTTGTAGGTGTTTGTGTCTTCCAATGTCTAGGGACTGCAGAGCAGCCACAGGTCAAAACAACAGTCCACTGCTTTTCAAACCACCTTACACTGAAAACTGTTTTATCTGCACTAGAAACAGAAACTGAAGACAACTGACAGGAGTAGTGTTTCCACAAAGTACATATCAGCTATAAAATGCACCACTGGTTTAAAATGAAAACCTATATCATTCTACATCAATAAATGGATATGTTTATCACGGACTCCGTTCATCACAGATGCGGAAAACTTATGAAGTGCCTTTCAAACCATTAAAACCCAGGGTTAGGACAAAAGCAAACATAAAAGGTAAATGACAGAAGAGGTATAAAGAATTGAAACTCAGAAAAGAAGCATTAAATTGACTTAGAGAGTAGCAAAAAACCCATTTATTAAGACTGATGGAAGGTAAAAAAGAAAGTTAGTGGATACCAATAAATAATTAAAGCATGTGGAATCAGAACATTGCAAGAAAACAATAGGAATAATTCCTCTGACCATTGGTGATGCTACTTGGTTTTTATAATAATATGTAAAAAAAATGTAAGAAGTGCAAAGGGGATGGAGTTGATACAGCCTGAGGCAGAAGATATATTCCTGTCCTTAAAATATTGATCAAAGTCCTAAATTCAACTGCTTTCCATTCACTGTAAATCTGCTGGTTTTCGTAAGTTTGAAGGAACTTTTCTTTAATTTTAACAGATAAAATAATATATATGAAAAATAATTACATAATTATAATTTAGTCAAAGAGAAAAGTAAAAGTTAATGAAAAAACTTTCCAAAATATGGGTTTTGACAAAAAGAGAAATAACTCTTCTATATAGAAAAGAAGGAAAGGCAAAGACCTTAAAATGTGGAGTAATGTAGTACATGGAACACCTACTAAGGACCTTAAATATCCAGGTTTGATCAAGGAACTTGAAACAAGAAACATACTTTCCTGCATACATACAAGTTAAGCATCAGAACAATGACTAGGAAGGAAAAAGATCTCATTTATTCTCTATTTCAGGAGAAAATGAGTTGCAAGGCTCCAAATGAGTGAAATATAACTTATGTCATATTTAAAAATTTACTTTAAGTAAAAGGGAGTAATTAGCTGATACACTCCACATATCGAAGAATGAAAGCATGTATTTCACTTTCATAGAGCTTTATATGCTTTTAAAAAAATAGCAATTAAGAGAAAATTAGACTCATGCTCACTTCTAGAAGTAATAAAACATGCTGTCATGAGTTTTCTCTATATTATTCAGGCAGAACGAAAAGCTAAAAATTGTAAACAATTTATACATGCCTTTGGGGAAATAAAAGAAATTAATGTGAGTAGGGGTTTTAAATGAATGTCCTGCCTGACCTTTGCAAAAAACTCTTACTTAATAATACCAACAGAGCTGATTATCACATAAATTAGATTTGTCCAAACACAGTCACACAGTTTTGAGTTCCATGTAAGCATGATTATAATTCATTGTTAGTAGTGACTGGTAGTAGTAATGCTTAATCTAAATCCAATCCTCTATCATAGGCAAACATACACCTTATCAAGAGAGCATTGTTGCCTCCAACTGTTTACAGTCTAAGACCTACCTCCCAGCAACACTTGTGCAGAAGATTAACTTCATGTCTGTGTAGTCCCATTGTTCATCTGATTTTGCACTTTGTGTCATTGTAATCAGATATATTTACACTTACAAGATAAGGGTTGGCATAGACAAGACAGATAAAGAGCAAGTGGAAAAATATATTTTCTCCTTATGTAAAGAAGGAGCTTAGAAACCACTCAAGGCTTTAGGTTAAAGTTCTGCTGGAATCGTAAATCATAGCTGGATTAAAAATGAAATTAGTCCATATAAGAGCCTGCATCTGTGTTGTGTATTTTTGTTTCCTTCTAAACCTGAAGCAAAAAAAANGCCTGTGTTACAAAGAGGGGACTGTATGACCAAGCACCTGGATTCCAAGGCTTTCAGAAAAATTCTGGGTATAGTAATAAGGATATATCCTCTGGTAGTTAAGGACAGAAAGTGAGTCACAGTCTCACCAAAATATTTTGTGGTCTGCTGTTTAGACTCTGTAAATTCAGAAGCTGAATTTAGCTGTGGAATTTAACAGGCAGTAAAATACACACAGTACAATAATTATTCTCTGCAATTTTTTGACTTTGGTTTTGATTTGGGTTTTTTTGTGAAAAATAACAGCTTAATAACAAACTCTTCAGTCGAAAGGAATGTGAGGGTTCAAATTCAGCCAGTGGAAGTCAAATGCTGAAAGCTTTGTAAAATAATGGATTTTTTATCTAAAGATAAACTTCTTTTTCAGACAAGATTAAATACACTTTCCATCCTATCACAGGCAAGGGGGAATAGCAGAAAATGGGGGAAAAAGTCATCTTTATATCCGTTTTAATTTTTTCTAGTGAAGGTAGAAGGAAGACTGTGTTGCACATCTAGAGGCATATTTTGGAGTAGGAAATGTGTTGCTAGTGGGCTCAGGTTTCTTAAAATTACATAATAGGAAATGTTGGTGCAATGACATCAAAGTTAACCCAGCTTTGAATGAAATCAAGTAGAAATCAAATCCCTAAGCAGAAGTGCACTGAGGTCTAGATTCCACCCCAGCTGTGGTGCCCTTCTATTGACTTGCTTCAGACTTTTAGAAGACTTAAGCCAGTAGAAGACTGCTGGAAAAAGTCCTAGGTGGAAATTAGGCCATCTGAGTCTGCATCACAGACTGCAGATTGCATCACAGCTGGTGATTAATCCACAGTCAAAACCCAGCGGCAGACAGAGCAAAAAGCAGAACCTTACTGGTGAGGGAGAAAGTGATTGGAAAAAGTACTAAAGAAGAAATATCTTCTTCTTTCATATGTGTGCATGGCATATCACTCACTGAGGAAATAATTTGGTGCATTATTTCAGGGCATTAGATTCACAATGAAGTTTGTTATCTTTTCCATCATCATGGGTGTCATATTTGGCCCTTCTGTCTCCATCTCATCAAGTGCACACTCAATGATAGGGTAGGAGAAACAAAGAGAAAAATTTTTGCCTTGCTTCCTGTAGGTTTGATATTTCTGCGGTGCAGTAATTGTGACATCTGAGGAACTCCAGTGAAATATGTTGTGACACATTTAATGCTAAGGATTAAAACAGGCATTTGTGAGTAGTCCATATCACTTGCCCATAACCAAATCTGAATATTATCTTTACCTTTTTTATTTTCCTTCCTTTTCCAGTGTTGTTCTTAATGTGAATGACTTTGGAAATATACTAAAAGAAACTTATGAAATCATAGATCATAGAATGAAAGGGATTGGAAGATACTTCTAGGGGTCATTCTGGTCCAGCTCTTGTGATCAAAGCTGGGCCAATATACAAAGGTTTGGTCGCGGTCAGATGCGTTATTTTTTGTTTGGTTTTGGTTTGGGTTTTGGGTTTTTCCCCCCAAATAACCACTGTATATATTTCCTTCTGTCAGAAAGTTTATGATCTCATTATACAAGGAGAAATGCTGGCTGGATATTAATATCAGCACAAAGAGACAGATTGGTTTACCCTAAGTGAAATACAAAGGTGTGCATCATCCGTATACAAAGGATTATTTTGATTCATGTTTGTTTCTGAGGCTTGAACAGGGTCTCTGACCTTTCTGAGATGAAACATGGGAGGGTGAGAATGGAATACAATAAAGTTTAAACAAACAGTAAGTCTGTGTTGGATTAACACAGTAATTTTCTTGTAATTGTAGGATTATTCATTTTTTTTTTCTATTTTTTTGCCTTACACTTAAGAAGTTATTTATAATTTACTGGGAAAAGAGGTGTGGGGAAGCAATTTTGTTTTACTTTTAGTCCCACCACTGACTTGTATCTTCCTTAAAAATCTTTTGTGATGTGTAATCTTAAAATTAGATCCCTATTTCTTGAGATTAATTGAAATTTTCAACATGATGAAATGTTTGAATGTTTGAATGCAGCAATACCATGGCTTTTGCTGACTGCCTGATATATATTCACATGGCCACTGTTTCAAGTATTTTGAAAGAAAATGTGCATTTTGGGTGGAGGGTAGCAAGGCATGTCACTTCTGAAGTACTGTACCTTGTTAACCATGTATTTCAGTTCCAGCATCAAGGAGGATATAGCAGAAAAGCTATCATCTTTGCTGTGGAGGAGCATCAGGTAATACGATAAGAGTATTAGGGAGGAGGTGGACAAGTAAGCTTTATAGAATATCTGTAGGGCTGATCCCTTAAATGTAAATTAGGACAACTGTCAGGAGGTTTCCTGTGATCCCAGTAAACTATCAGAGTAACTGGGAGATAATAAGATAAATTTTATGTCCCCTACTTCTCATGGTAGAATAAACAGCATTTCCTAATCTGCCACAGTCCACGGGCAACAATACTGGAGAGCTGTCATACTGGAGGCAATACGGTATTTTGGTCCTCATATTGGCTTTGATTTTCTTCTTGATGCTTTTCATTGGCTCTTGAGGGTAGCTTGTTGTTCACAGTCTTTAATACAGAGATCACTTTGGTCTGAAAGTTACTCTTTGTCTCTACTGTTTCTGCTAGATATGTCGAGCTTGGTATCTGAGGTCAACTATGTCTCCTGGAGGGCTACTGTGAAGTAGTGGTGCAGTGCTAAATTGAAGCTTACAACCAAATAGCTGTGACAAATAATACCAGATAACAAGCTGTCTCTAAATTCTAAAAAAAAAAATCACTGGAAAGATAAATATATCTGACAATAAATTATGATTTGTTTTCAGCTTCCATACAAACTTGTCCTTGTTCCCTCATTAGTATCACCTCTTTGCACTGGTCTCTGAAAAAAACAAGGGACGTGCACACTGGTGATTAATCAGCACATTGGCAGATTCTCCACTTGTAAACTGTAGGATGGATAGAAACAGGCTGTTACACAAATATTTATCAGTATTTTGCATACACTCTTTAAGGAACATCTTGAACGATTGCATATTATCCTCTAGAGGTAAATCTGTATTTATTTTAGAAACTACTTCAGATGGAAAAATAAGACTAACTGTTCATCAACCTACAGTAATAATTTAGATCTCTCAAATACCACAAATTATGTGATCTAACTATCCATACCCTCCAGAAATCAAACTGTCATTACCATGCAGAAATCTTCTAAAGAGCATGGTGGGTTGGCCCTGGCTGGTCACCCAACAAAGCCCCTCTACCACTCCTCTCCTAAACTGCATAGTGGAAAGAAAATATAACGAAAACCTCAGTGGTTGAGATAAGGACAAGGAGGCATCACTCAACAATTACCATAATGGGCTAAACAAACTCAGGGAAATTAATGTAGTGTATTACCAAGCAAACCAAAGCAAGGCAATAAAGGAACAAAATCAAATCTTAAAACACTTTCTCTTCTTCCTGTGCTCAACTTCACTTCTGACTTCTCTATTTTTACCCATCAAGTGGGTACAAGTGACACATGGAGATGGGGAATGCAGGTTGCAATCAGTTTGTTACATGCCATCTCATTCACTCCTTCCTCATTCTCTTCCTCTGCTCCTGCTCTATCAAGGAAGAGAGTCCTCCATGGGAGTAGAGTTCTCTAATGGGAGTCCTTCCCACCCGTTGCAGTTCTTCACAAATTGATCCAGTGTGGGTTCTTCATGGGATCACAAGTCCTGTCAGCATATTTGCTCCAGTGTGATCCCCTCTCTTTCCACCAGGCCACAGGTCCCATCAGGAGTCTGCTCCATTGTAGACTTCCCACGGTCTCCTTCATTCATCCATCTGTCCCAGTGTGGCAGTTTGAGTCACATTAGAAATCCAAAATCCAATTTCTAGGCTTCCCCCCACTCCTTCCTACAATTTATCCCAACACCGGAGAGAAACTTTCAGGCCAGAGGATTCTATAGGGGACGGGGGGAAGTATATACATTTATTTACACAAATAAATATACTGTACCAACTAAAAGCAACTATATATACATATTTACGTTTCTGTCAGTCCTTTTAAGTCCCTCCCTTTAACTTTAGTCCAGGAAGAACTTTTCAAGGCTGCTGGGTAACCAGTCTCTCTCTCTCGTGGGAGCGTTCTGGGCCCCTGAAACACTCCCTAACCAACCTTCAGCTGTTTACTGCAGTTTTTCTCCTCACGAAGTCCAAGAAGATAGCTTTGAGTCCTTTCTCTTCTGCTGCTGTGTGATCTCAGTCACATGCCTCAGTTTGTAGGCTGCTGCAGTGTAGTTTAGCTTATCAAGCGTCTGCATCCTGGAATGTTGATTCCTCCTCAGGTTTTCAGCTGCCCTCCGTTCAGATCACGGCAGAGACATCCTCCAGGCCTCTCTTCGGTCCACCTCCAATTTTGCCTGGGATTCCTTTCCCTGGCTCTGAGCTGTTTCATCAGCAGCCCGTCCACTTTGGCTCTGCTTAAATGCTGAGCCTTAAAATCCACCCCCCACCAGTCTTAATGCAGTGAGGGGGGAAAAAGCCCCCTAGCCTTGGCCACAGGCAGTTTGATCCAGTTATACACAGCCCCAAGCGTCCTGCAGCTGCAGGGGGGGAAAGAGGGCCCAGCCTCCTCCCTCTTACCTCAGGTGCTGTGAAATCTCTTCCTTCACAGCACACACTCCAAATGCTGCCTCCAACTCCGGCCTAGGCAGAGTTGGGGGGGGGCGCAGGGCTCTTCTCTCCCCCCGCAGGGGGTGGGGGGAAGAAGCCCAGCCACACCCTGACCTTCTCCACCTACACGCAGCAGACACCAGCAGCAAAACACCCAGACTGCCAACAGGTTCCGGTGCTGTGATATATGATTTCGAGCAGAAGCGAACAACATGAGTGGTGATTGGCTCTCCAGGGAACACTGCCCTGGCACCCGATCACCTCTGAGCCCCCTCTCACTCTCAGGGGGGGCCAATTTCAAACTGTGACACCCAGCATGGGGTCCTCCATGGTCTGCAGTTGGATATCTGCTCCACTCTTAAACTCCATGAACTGATTTCTTTTATGTTTGGCAGTTTTGCAACTTTCTTTTCTAGTTGCCAAAGCTTCTTAATTAGCATACATTGAGCTGTCAAATGCTTTCTCAAACACTCATGTTTTCTGAAAAGCTACAGTGATTGCATAATGACTACAGGTAGTTTGGGGTTTTTTTACCAAAACAGTTCAAACTTTATGTTTGAAACTACTGCCAGACTTTGTGTGTGATTACAGTTCTATGTTAGAATAAAATAATACATCAGTAAAAACAGAGTTCCCTTGCACAACTGCCTGATTTCCTAAAGCAGAAATCTGAAGTCCAGATATAAAATGTATGAAAGGAAAATTCAAATCTAGCATTGCCCTGTTTGGAAAAAACAAACAAACAAACAAACGTTTCCTCGTCTTGTACGCATCTACTTAAATTGTAAATTCTGTTGTAAAAAGAGTTTGGAAGTGCCTTTAGCACTAGATCTCTACATTTTATGACAATACATTTACAATGAATCATTAATAATACCACATAGTCAGAATGGAAAAGTCTTACTAAAGCATTTCAAAACACTGACAGAGAATAGAAACTTGAGATATTTTCCACCATTTGGAAAAAGACTGGAAAGATAGCTTGGAAGTTTTTAAATTAAGAATACAAGATGTTAAGTAGAATGAAAATTTCTACAGTGGAAGAAATAGGCTTGTTTTTTGGTATATCTATGGCAATTCCACTACAGTCTATGTCTATATGTCATATTTGGAATCCTTAACCGTAGTTACAGCTCGGAGGAAGAAGAGTTCTTTGTACTTGGTCTAAGCAAACTTTCAGAAATTGCAATGGGATATTATGCCTCATACAGTCAAAAATATTACAGTAGACCTTAATATATTGTCATGCATATCTCCTATGAGGCAAAACTTTGCATATACCAGGTGTACTCATTAGTCATGTTTAAGCCTACTTCAAATTCAATGAAAATGTGTTTGGAATGTTACCCGTTTCAGTTAATTCAATGACAAGAAGAAGAGAACAGCAAGCTCTAAGGGTAAATATAGAGCTGAGAAGATTTAGGCAACATGGTGGTCACTGCAGCCTCTGATTTGGTCCTTTTATGATCAGCCTACAACTTTCCACTTGAGTAGCTGTGGTTTGTGCTCATTATTTTTTCTTGAAACTAGACTACAAGAAGGAACAAATTGTGATTTTTCTAGAAGCAGATCTAGGTTGTCTAATTTGGCGGCCTGGCAGCATATCTCACTTTTGGAAGCCCCATAAAGAATTCAAAGCAACATCACTGCAGGGCTGTTTCATCTTGAGTAATTTACATGAATGGGAACTACTTAGCTATTCTTCCTGGCACAGACCCTACTTTTCCTCTTTGCATTCGAGTTGTGTAATACCTGAAGTAGAAGCTAAACACCTATGTGCTTCCATATATGTTTCTGAAATATATGTTTCTGAGATGAGAAACTCCGCAAAGCAGTTAGCTTTAGATTAAATACTACTGAAAATTAGATTAACATGTAGAATTAATGCAAGGAGGCAAACTATTTTTGCCCTATAGTAACATGGCTAGTAGAGCAGATTCTCCAGTTAAATGGATGCACTGAAAATACTGAAAATTATTTTTTTTGTGTGTATTATGTCTAATACACTTACAAAAGGAATTTTCTAATTTCTGCCAAGCTAAAAATCTTTTAAGGACAGTATGTTCCTTTCCAAGCCTTGCAGTGAGGGAGAAACTGAAAACCAAAGTAAGAGATTCAAAATCATAATATAATCCAAGGTGGCCTAAACTACCCTTCAGACATCACAGCCAAATGCTAAGCATTCCTTAGAGCTACAGTTCAGCCCCATGAAATAAACAGACATCAAAATATTGACATTTCTTTTGAATGTCTTGAATTAAAAACCCCTGGAAGTCAAGATGTATATTTGCCTAAATAAATGCAAATAAAAATCTAATATTGGTATTAAGGATTTTTTTTCATTTTAAGCTTTACTTTTAAATATAATTAGTCCCCGTTCATAGTTTAATTGGACTTTACTTATCCCTACATATTCCCAAATGAGAGTTTCTAATTTGTTGCTGTTGAATTGGTGCCAGAGTTCTAGGAGCGTTGCTGACTTGAGACTTTGAGACTTTAAGCTGTGCATGAAACAAACAATACACTTTATTTGCAGAAGTGTAGTCATTGGTAAGTTGATAAAATAGACTATATGGTGCTGAAAACATTTGAGAGTAATATGAATCCTGGTTCATATTCATGATATCAAAATAAAATACACATATGATGACATGAAAGATAATAGCTTGTGTATGGCCAGTCTTCGCGAGCGAAGATTTGGGAAAGGTCTTTACCAATGGATTTTTTAGGTGAGACCCAGTGTGCGCTGAACTGAGCCCACCCTTTAATCCTAAGGTTCATCTGCCGGGGCCAAGCAAGCTTGGACAGTGGCAGTGAGGTCCTCAGAATATAGGTTTGTTTAGAGTGACCTTCTCTGAGATGGATGGCCTTACAGGGCTGACGAACTCCATCTGCCTGGCGGACTTTTTCCCTGACCGGGAATCGAACCCGGGCCGCAGGGGACCCCTGGTGGTCTAGTGGTTAGGAATAGCTTGTAATAAGGGTGAATAACTGCATTCTTTACAGGTCATACTGTTTCAAAATAAGATAAATACATGTTAGTGCTACATAGTTAGAATTCTAAAACAGTTTTGTCTTTTGAAGGAATGCAACGATACTCTGAAAGCATTCCCAAATACATAACAGTGCACTTGAACCTGGGAAATGGTGCTCAGTTTCTAGTCAATGAATATGCTGAGATCAATGCCTTTTTATAAGCTATCTGTGGATGAATTATAATAATTGGATATGGGGCAATAGCTTGTGTAATTCTTGAGTAAATGCAAACAAACACTCTATAAATAATTAAAAATTGGAAATAACTCACAAGCTTATGTTTACCCTTTGACCTTTTAACTACCTTAATTGAGTGTCACATGACATCTGTGTTTCTTGTCTCGGAGCCTAATTCAGAAGATGCCTGGTACCTCAGCTATGTCTGTTTTGTTAACGTTATGTTTATCTAAAGGCACTTGTTGCATCTCTGTGATCTTCAGAGTGATTTAAGCGGATACCAGAACATTAATAACAATTATGAGTTTAAATGAAGTTATCAGTTAGGATCAACACAAGAAAGATGGAGACCTGTTAGAATGAGTCTAGAGGAGGGCTACTAAGTTGATCACAGGGCTGGAGCACTCCTCCTATAAAGACAGACTGAAAGAGTTGGGGCTGTTCAGCCTGGAAAAGAGGCTTCAGGGTAAATTTATAGCAACCTTCCAGTATCTGAAGGGGGCCTACAAGAAACGTGGAGAAGGAGATTATTTTTTACTTTGAGGGGGGTGAGGTACTGAAACAGGTTGCCCAGAGAGGTTGTGGACTACCCATCCCTGGAGGCGTTCAAGACCAAGTTGGATGGGGCTCTCAGTAACCTGGTCCAGTGGAAAGTTCCCTGCCCATGGCCAGGGGGTTGGAACTGATGATCTTTAAGGTCCCTTCCAACCCTGACCATTCTATGATTCTATGATAGTTCACATTTATCCTGTTGGAGACAGAAAATATTAATAACCTCTTCAATTTTTTGTATAAGAACAAAAAGACTTTAAAAAAAATCCCTTACAATTTACAGCATGCTGAGGAGTGCTGGAGGTCGGGAAGCAAACACTGATCCTGAAACACTGCTGAAAAGTCTTATCTCATTTCCAATGACCAATTAATATCTATCACCTGAAACAACTTTGTCTCATTTTTTCCACCAGTTTGAATTTATAGTAAGGAAGACTGATGTTCCAAAAGAATACAAAAGATCCTAACATGGGATAATTGTGGTTTAAACAAGTTAAAATGCATTCAACTCTTTTTTGATGACACGATGCTTTATTATCTCATGTCAAAATTTTTTGGTTTTACTAGAAACTATTTTGCCATTGCATCACTTTTAACTGTTTTCTATTACTGTAGATTTATCAGTCTGCTTCCTAATCACTTGGGAATTATTACCAGAAAACTGGTCTCTGCTTCAGAAGAATAAGTACTTTTCTAATGAATTGTTGTGCTGTAAACAAGTGAAGAAATTTGCCTTTGTTAAAGATATTTTCAACTTTCCCTAAATCTTTTTCATTTTTTTGATAGATCATTCATTTTTGCTAATGGACCTCACGTAATTGTCTGTGATAGTCCTATGCTTGAACGGCAATTGTCTGTCATAGCCAGTGTTTTGTCCTGAAGAAATCTCTCTATCGTAGAATCATAGAATGGTTTGGGTTGAAAGGGACTTTGAAGATTTTCTAGTTCCAGTGCCCCTCCCATGGGCAGGAACTCCTTCCACTAGACCAGGTTGCTCAAAACTCCATCTAACCTGTCCTTAAACATTTCCATGCCCACAACTTTCCTGGGCAACCTGTTCCAGTGCCTCACCACCCTCACAGTAAAGAATTTCTTCCTGATATCTAATTTAAACCTATGGTCTTTCAGTTTGAAACCATTCCTCTTTGTTCTATCACTACATGCCCCTGTAAAAAGTTCCTCTCCAGCTTTCTTGTAGATCCCTTCAGGTACTTGGAAGGCTGCTATAAGGTCTCCCCAGACCTTCTCCAGGTTGAGTAACCCCATCTTTCTAGACCTGTCTTCACAGGAGAGGTGCTCCAGCCCTCTGGTCATCTTTGTCACTCTCCTCTGGACTCACTCCAACAGTCCCTGTCCTTCTAAAATTGGGGGCCCCAGATGCAGTACTCTAGCTGGGGTCTCATAAGAGCAGAGTAGAGGGGCAGAATTACTTCCCTCAATCTGCTGGCCACATTGCTTTTGATGCAGCCCAGGACACAGTTGTGTTTCTGGATCACAAGTGTGCATTGCTGGGTTATGTCGAGCTTCTCATTCATGAACATCCCCAAGTCCTTCTCCTCAGGGCTGCTTTCCAGCCACTTTCTGCCCAGCCTCTGTTTGTGCTTGTGATTGCTCTGACCGAGATGCAGGATCTTACACTTGGCCTTGTTGAGCTTTGTGATTTTTTCACAGGTCCAACTCTCAAGCCTGTCAAGGTAGTCCTGGATGACATCCCTTCCTTCCACTGTGTTAACTATGTAACATAGCTTGGTCTTACTAGCAAATTTACTGAGAGTGCACTCAATCTCACTCTCTATGTCACTGACAGTTAGATGTTAAACCACACCAGTCCCAATACCAGTACCTTAGGAATGCCACTCATAATTGTTTTCTATTTGGATATCAAGCCATTAACTGAAAACCTTTGAGAGTCACCATCCAGACAATTCCTTATTTATTGTGTGGTCCATTTGCCAAATCCATATCTCTCCAGATCAGAGACTAGGATGTCATTTAGGACAGCATCAGAAGCAGTCTAGACAGATGGTGTCAGTTTCTCTTTCCTCATCCACCGGTGTTCTAAACCCATCCTAGAAGATTACCAAATTTGTAAGGTGTGATTTTTTCTTAGTGAAGCCACGCTGTCACCAATCACTTCTTTATTTTCCATGCAGTGACCAATCTTCCAAAATGCCCATAAACTAACTCTCTATCTGAAATTGTTTTGAACTGGAGGCACTGCAGAACTCTGCAGAACTCGTCAATACAGTAGAACAGCAGACGTTATTGCAAGATGTTGCAAATTTAGAATTCTGTCACCGGAAAGCCATTTTCCTAGTATTTTTCAATTAATAGTGAGTGAACTAATTATGGTTTTGGACATTCTGTGCTTGCTACAAATCTACTCTGATTTAGTACCACTGACATAAAAGTTAATTTTCAACTTCATATCATGGAGGAAGAGTTATGTTTGGAACATATTTAATGGGGAAACAGTGGCAGTACACTTTATCACAGCAGCAGTACAGATTTTGTTCTCCTTTGGGTCTGACAGAATGTTGTTCTTAATCATGGCCTTATCAAAGTGAATAAGAAAGAATTTCTCATATATTTCAAAAAAATTGCATCTGGGCTCTTTTTCTGTCCTTCCTGTGCTACTGTATGTAGGAGAGATTTCATCTCTCCTAAACAATTGTTTAGTTGCCCTGATGGGCCAAAAGTGTGAAGTTTGCAGTCAATACAATTTATGACACCACATTTTGACAGCATTTTAGAATATTTTTCATCATAAATGAATTTGATTCAAGGCAATTTATTTTAAGTATTTGGGGAGAGGAATTAGAATTTCTCTTTTCCAGTCTTTGGTGTGACATGCTAAATCTTTTAGCTTTTATTTTCTTTCTTTTTTGTCGATTATGTAATTGTAGCATGCACTGAAGCCCATTACTTTGCAAATTGTGATATTTTTCATACTCTTCCAGTGAGAAAATAGCCATTATTTCATTTTAGTATTAGGTATTTTCATGTGCATTATGAATACTTCCTTAATTTAATTGACTAAAATCTGTTGCTATATGCTTTTTAGCTCAATTCTATAATTTGCTGTACTAACTGAATCACTTTCCTTGCATGGCTTTTTCATGCCATTGGTACATCATGGATATAGATCTGTTGATGTCTGCTGCCTTTCTTGTTTCCTCAATACAACTGCATGGCCAATTCTCAGCCTGGAAGGACAATAGAGGCTTTTCAATGCAATAAAATAGAGGAAAATGGGAAAATAGTACAGTATTTACTATAAACCAGGAACATAAATGGAGTAAATTTGGATAGCACCACTCATGTAAGTGAGAGGAGTAGGATGTGTGAACTAAGAAAAGCTGTATTGATACTTGATAAAGTATATTCACGAAAGTGCACACCAATATATTAGCAGAACTGGGGACAAAACTGCAAGGAGAGAGTCAAAATAAAAAAAGTATGTGTTACCCAGCCTTCATTTTCTGCTGTAATATGTATACAGCAATGTGATCAATCTTCAAAAATGTCTGCTAACAAAGGGGCCAACAACATAGAAATAGTTAAGAAAGAGCTGGATGAAACCCACAGGATGAAGAATTACATTTCAGTAAGAATAATAATGCTCAGGGCAGCTTCTTTGGAATTGAGGTGCTGCCTAACTGCTGAATACAGTTTCTGTCTCTGCTGCTGCTACTCCTCACAAACATAGGTTTCCCTATTGAGGTTCTGTTGGAATGTCACCGGATTTCAGTAATTTCAAAACCTGGCAATAGTGCTTTGGCTTTTACTCCCTGTTTGTTACAGGGTTACTTTTCTATTCTACTGTTCATAGATTTAAAGATTTATGTCAAATACAGTTGAATTTATATAGTAGCTTATGAATACTTTTATATTTTTTACTTCAATTCTTTTTTCCTTAAATTCTTTTATTTTTTTGCTGTTGTTACACAGAGGAGACATCTACATTCAAAGCAGGTTTGGAATCTGTAGAAATATTTTGTTACTATTGTGTATCTCTGAATATATGCTACATTTGTAGTCATTCCATGTCTTCTGTTTACATTCAATACCGTGTACTGAAAGTGTATTCAATATAACTGAAAATACTTGTATTCCAAATAAATATAAAGTTTATGAATTTATACCATGGAATGAAGAAGTGACACTTCAGAATTTTTCTCTAAATGGCCAAGGTGTTGCCTGGGAGCTTTTACAAATGGGAATAAGTGGCCTTAAGAAAATGATCAATGATTGATGAAAAAGGAAAACAAGCAAACAAACAAAAACCAAAAACAACAAAAAAGAACTACCTGTGCGTGTAGGGTTTTTCCTTCTCTTCTACGGTGTCCATTTCTCTGAAAAAATACGGGAACTGTGCTGAAAGTCACAGTAACTCTTCTTGAAGTATTGTAATACTTAATTTGAAGATTTTGAGAACATTATCACCACTCCAATGATGCACTATATTTTCTTCAAAGGCCTAGTTTTTGGACTCCTTTAAGTACACGTAAGTATTAGCTTTTGTTGAAGAAACATACAATCCACTTGCGGGGATCCAAGTGGCTCAGCAGGTCGCTAACTGTTCCCTCCTGGATTACAGGGGGGGCTATTTGGCTTCTGTCTCTGTCTACCAGTTCCAGAAGCCAGTTGTCCTGAGGACAACCTGTCTTACTGTTGAAAACTGAGGCAAAGAAAGTGTTAAGTACCTCAGCCTTTTCCTCATCTTTGGTGACTCTGTTCCCCTCCCATGTCGAACAAAGAATGGAGGTTTCCCTTGCCCCTCCTTTTCTATTGATGTATTTGTAGAAGCACTTCTTGTTATCCTTCACAGAAGTGGCAAGATTGAGTTCAAATTGTGCCTTTGTCGCTCTAATTTTCTTTCTACATTGGCAACCTTGTGTTCCAAAATTTCTCTAGTAAAGAAAGTTTCTACTAAAAAAACAAATGGTCAGACAGAAAACCTTTATGATAGTATGCTAAGTAAATTTGAATTAATGGATTTTTAAAAGACTGTGGATCAAATCTTCATCCAGAAGTGAAATGTGGTGCCTGATAGGGAAAAGCAATAAGCAGGATTAGTGCTTTGATTTGTCAAGGTATTTCCAACAGCAATCAAACTCAGTTATTCTAACAATCCTGTTTCAGTGGTACCCAGGTACTGAATGAAAATCGCATATAATTTCCTTGGGATATTCACAGGGTTAGTATGGAGCAGGGATAATTAACTCACTTTGTCAGATGCACTTTCATTAGTCAGACAGAAGAGGAATGGAACTGAACAATGGAGTCTGAAGAATGTTATATTTATTCAGGTTACAAATATACTCAAGTAATGAGCACACTACATAGAGAGATTCTTCTGAAGCATCCTTTAGTCCACCTCTGTTCACCTGCAAAGACTTTTTAATTAGTTTGTAGATTTAGCTTCCTTTTGATGTGTTTATTATCAGTCTGTGTATCCTCTCCCTTTTTTGAGATCAGTAGGGTATTGCTTCTCACTTAACAACCAACCTTTTGTGAATGCTAATGAAAATCTGAAGGATCATCCTATAGAATGAATAAATAATAAATAATAAACTATAAAGCTGTGCTTTAAATATGTTGTGTATCAAGAAAACCTTACCAGTTCTCAGTAAGAGCTCACAACTAAAGTAATTAGGCAGTTCTTTAATGACTTTCCTCTAGCTTTAGTATGCTTTTATACACTCAAGTTTTTTCCTAGAATAACTTGCGAAGACATCATGTGTTCTATCACGATCCCCTCTTTTACTACTTATTGATAATTTCTGTAAGACACAGAGGCATCTTTAGATTTGGCCAATCATGCTCCCTGCATTCCTTCTAGGTAACACACAACCGTTGTTTTACTGTTCTAAAGGTGACTACCACTTCCTACTAAATCAATTGTCCTTGCAATACTAAAAGCAGTGTCTTTTAGTCTGTCAGAAAGTATCAGTAAACATGGAAGAATAATACCTATTTAGTTGCTGAAGAACAAAGCATAGAGTAGGCATGAGCAAAGGGTGGAGGCCGGAGATCAGCGTACGCCCATATCCAGAGCAAGTTCATCTTCATCATCTGCTTTCCCAGTCCACAGATAGTAAAATAAGAAGATGCATGGAAGAAAGAAACATATGACAAGGTCCTGTTCCATATTGTCACTGAGAAATAACAGATGCACGAAATTTGGCACATTCCCTTACAGAGCAAGCTATAATTATTTCGTTGGTTCTCAGGCTACCTTATATTTTAGCAAAATGATCTAGTTATATGCATCTTGGCTAATACTGCAACTTCTAACACTAATACTTGTGGCTGGAGCAGAGAGTTTTTTCTGAGCAATTTCTTCTGTATTTTGTAGGCCTTGCTTGACATGACTTTAGAAGCTGCAAGCTGTGTGAAACTATGCAATGTTTATACTCGTTAGCTGTGTGTTTATAGTTATAAGGTATGAGAAAATAGTATGTTTATAGTAGAAAGCCTTGAGAAACTGGAGATAATGAGACACCTGCAGAATCTGTGAAAACCCCTAAAGGCGGGGTTTTTAGGGACTTTGCATGCCAAAAATTATCTCAGGCTGCATGGACAGAGCACCAAATCCAATGAACTGAAGGCATGAGATGCGTGCACAGACTGAGCTATCCAATCACCTTGTTGTAAGCGTGTACCCAGAACAAACTAAACTGTATAAAAGTTAACTCATTTAAATAATAAATTGGACATCGCTTTGGTCACATTGATCGTCCACGCATTGTTCCTGAACTCCTGCCGTCCACAAATATTGAACCTCAGAAGGACTTTAAAGTTAGGCTGCTGGCAATAATTGCCTACTGAGGCCACAAAGAGGTGTTTTTGTTAGAGCTGCTATCCATGACAACCATAATTTAGAATTTAAGGGTTGCATTAAAAATGTTCATATTCATGTAAAAGATTCCATTAGGGCAACCTAGACCATTTCCATGAAATAGACTGGTCTTTGGGAATGACAGAGAATTTTATCAATATTACTAGCTTGACATTGGATCAAATACAGGCATACAAAAATGGTAAATTACATTCCATGGATCATTTTGCTATATGAGAAGAATTGGTATCTTTCAGTTAAGAATCTTTGAGAGAAGCTATATAGTATGGGCTTTTATTACCAGGTGATATTAGATCTAGAAGTAGAAATACATTCTGTGATCTGCACCTCTGCACTGAAATTACCTTCTGGCTAGTGTGAAACCCAAGAGTATCAGAATTTGAAGGAAACTTCACTGTAATACAACATTTAGATAACAGTATATTCCTCAGTAGCTGTAGGCATTTTAGAGTGAATTGTAGTTACAATAGAGGCAGTAGTTTTTTAAAGCAAAAGTCTAGAATTTTTTTTAGTAACAATGTCTTGCTTTCATTGAAGCTGGTAATACATTTGAAGACTGTCTGTGCCCATATCTGAAACCTTTGTGTTTGCTTATATACCTATTTGCATATATGCATGATTCACTACAGCAGAATCTATGTATCACTCAGAGGAAAAACAAAAAAACCCAAACCACCAAAACGAAGATCTCTTTTACCAATGGGTAGTACATTTGGAAAATAAGTTTTTCCTTGTTTGCTTGTTTAATCTGTGATTGTCCATTTTCATAGGTCTTTCTGAGGTATCTAATTTTGATTTTCATATAGTTTCGTGAAGAACGTAAATACTTGATAAGATTATTCAAGTCTTGGGAGGTGAACTGTGCATACGTAACAGATGTAAACTTCTTTGTGGAATTTTTTTACTAGTTTTACTTTGTGTCTGGGTTTTGTGTTTTCTGATTTTTTTTCTTTAGTGTATTTTTTGTTTGTTTGTTTGTTTGTTTTTAATAGATGATGGGGTCAAAAGGAATAAAGAAATACAGGTTGGGAAGGCACTTAAATACTATGGCAAAAACTGGGGAAAAGGAAATACTATTTATCTTCCTCTTTTCTTGGTTGTGCTCAATCTTCGTTTGCATTTATTTCATTTGTCTGAAACACTGAAGGACAGGAAGTAAATTCTCCTTAAAAGGTGTGTCAGACAAGGTCAAAACACAGATGTATTTCAAGATGTTGTATGCTGGTTTTGGCTGGGATAGAGTTCATTTTCTTCACAGTGGCTAGTATGGGGCTATATTTTGGGTTTGTGCTGAAAACTTGTGTTGATAATACAGGGATGTTTTAGATACTGCTGAGTAGTACTTGCACAACACCAAGTTGTCCTTTTTCCTTTCTCGTACTGCCACACTGGTGAGGAGGCTGGGCGTGCATGGGAACTTGGGATGAGACATCTATAGTGCTGTATTTAGTTCTGGGCTCCAACATTTCAGATGGATGTGAAGATCTTCGAATGTGTCCAGAAGAGTGTGACAAAGGTGGGGAAAGGGCTGGGAGGAATGTCCTGTGAGGAGCAGCTGAGGACTTCGGGCTTGCCTAATTTTGAGCAAAGGAGGCTGAGAGGTGACCTCATTGTTCTCTACATCTTGCTGAGGAGAGGATGTGGAGATGGAGGTGCTGAATTCTTCTCTTTCATATCCAGTGACAGGATGTGTGGAAATGGTTCAAAGCTGTATCAGGCAAGGTTTTGACTGGATTTTGGATAGCTTTTTTTTACCGAGGGAGTGGTCAAACATTGGAACAGGCTTCTAGAGAGGTGGTCAGTGCCCCAAACCTCAGTCAATGTTGAAGTGGCATTTGGACAATGACCTTAATAACATGTTTTAGCTTTTCATCAACCCTAGAATGCCCAGGCAATTGGACTAAATGATCAATTTAGGACACTTCCAACTTAAACATTCTATTCTATTCTATTCTATTTGTTCCATTACATTTCATTCCGTTCCCTTCTGCAGAACTGGAAACAAGATATTGCTTCTGTCTTCTATGTACTTTTCTCTACATTTTATGGGAGAAAAAATATAGAATTTGAGCCATAAATATCACCTTAATAAAGTTTTCTGCATTAATGTGATTTGTTAAAAAAGTGTGAATGCAAAGCAGGTCCCAGGAGACAACATTAAAATCTCTCTTGAATTGGAACGGGTGGGACCTTGTACTAGATGGTATCAAGGGTAAAATCCAGTATAACTAGGAATGAAAAAAGTTTGACCTCAAAAACAAATGGAAAAGAGAATGGTCAGCTCTCAGAATAAAATCCTCTCAAAGAAATATATAGCAGTTGAAATAAAAATGATTCTGCAAAGCAATATACCAGCTGTGAAAATACAAATATAATTTTTCTTTCTTCATGGAATATAAAAAATAATGATGCAAGCTTCACGAAATAGCAAAAGAATTAATTTTACTGGTCATTGAAACCATTTACAGCTAAACCCCTTCTTCATTTTCCAGGGGTATGAACCAAAAATTAAACAGTAGATAAAACTTATCTCTATCCCAGATAGCTCCTGTGAAGCCAAAGTAGCTCCTTTGATTTTTCAAACAAGATAGGAGCATATATTGTCCATTCTTACTTTGTTCCAGACATATTCTGATCATGTTTCCATTGTTATAACCTTTGAGTGGTTTTAGTCAGTGCATTAAGTGGTAAGACTAAAGATTTCCCATATATGATTTGATCTTTCTTTATCTTACTACATGTGTTTGTTTCATATGCTCCATTGATATCAAGCGATGAGATCCTTATCAAATTTTTCAATATTCTATTTCCCAAGACTACACACAAATAAAACAGTTTTTAAGTTAATTTCTTAATAGTATTTTGGATGAGAATCTAATTTCCTTTCTATCTCTCTAAAAAATAATTTAAAAAAAATGCCTCTATTTCAATACTATTGTGTAAAAAGTTTCAGAATCTGGCCACTAAAAGAATGTTGGAGTGTTTTGGCTTTGATTTTATTTGTTTTTTTTTTCTTTTTTTTGACGATATTTTACAGTCAAAAAGTCACAAAGTATCCTGATATTTCTTTTTTCTTACAGAAACATATAGTTTTTGAGCACTGAAGAGTAATGATAAATTATCACTAGAATGAGAAAAAATAGCTTTCTAAAGCTATTGTTGAAAAGAAATATTAAAACAAACTTCATGGAATTAGATATATCTGAGAAATCTGCATTCTCTCAAGCCCATTAACCTTTTCCGAATGCGTCACCCCAGGTCCATATGAACTCACCACCTTTATCCTGCATGCATAGTACACCATCATCTCTCCAAACCAACTTGCTAAATCATCCTTCCCCTTCATCGCCAATGTTTGTCTCTATGTGAGTGCTTGTGAATGTTTGAGGCATTTTTTTTAATCTTCCTTTCTAATCATCCCTTTGTTCCACAGTACACTAACGACGATGAGAATCAAACCGGATGGTCTAGGGTGCTCTTTATGCTACACTGAGTTATTATCTGAAGAAATAGATTTTAAAGCTGAGAGAAATCATTAGATCATTAACCTGTTTTCACAGTATATCACAACCATTATATTTCACCCAGCTATCGCTCTAATAGATTTCTGAGATTAAACATTGATAAAAGGCAATGAAGCCCCACTGTTCCAGTTGTAAAGATCTTTTTAATACAGATAGCCTCTGCATGGTCCTATTCAGCTTTTCGGTTAGGAGAACTGGTTTTGACACCATGGATCAAAGTTCTAGTTCACGCAGAGCATGCACCCACAGATGCTAATTAAAACTTAAAAGGACATTAATAAGTTGACATATTCTTTAAACTGTCACTGGTTTTCTTACAAACAACATATTCTAACTCAAGCGGAAGTTGCAAAAAGTATTACTAGTTGAATATTTTTCTGTTATGTGGAATATCCTTTTAAATTATCATAATAGTTTCTTTGGCTGTCAAAGTACAAGCAGCTGGAACTTTTGTTATTGTTACTAAGAGAAATCAAGATGTAGCTTCTGGGGTTTTTTTGGTGTAACAATTTAAATATAGGCTAAATAAGCTGTAATCATTTTTATCTCCAGCCATTTTTATAGCAAGCAAGTAATATTAAACCATATGTTCATAGTTAGAATGTTCAGGAAGGGAGCTGCCTCTGTCAGCAGTTTGTATATCAGCTGCACTTCTGCCATATTTTGCCACCTTGCTGGATGAAAATGAATGCAAAGAAGAGTCACCTGAAGAAAGTGAACAGCTGAGTAAGCATTAAATTTAATGAGAGCATAGAGATCTATGAGGAGCAGTTGGAAGGGGGAAATGGCACAGGTGAACTCATCCACTTACTTCCAAAATAACTGTGACATTAATCAGAAAGAAAGCTGGGAAAAGGATAGACTATATACTTTGAAACAGATGCAAAATAGGAAAAGACTGAATGCTTTCATCTAAGGACCTGACAGCCAAGGTGAATGGCTTTTCTTTCTGGTATGTCTTTCATAGAGAAGAAAATCAAGACATGACATGCTGGTTTTGGGGTAGAGTTAATTTTCTCCACAGAAAATTAACTAGGCTATGTTTTGGATTTGTGCTGGAAACAGTATTGATAATATAATGATGCTTTTGTGACTGCTGACTGAGCAGTCCTCATATAAAACCCTTTCCACTTCTTGTATTCTCTGCCAGTCTGAAGACTGGGGATGCACAAGAAGATGGGAGGGGACAGAGTTAGGACAGCTGACCCAAACTGACCAAAGGGTTATTCCATACCATGTGGTATCATATTTAGCATATAAAGCTGAGAGAAGAAAGAGGAATGGGGGAACATTTGGAGTGATGGCATTTGTCTTCTTGAGTAACTGATACATGTGATGGAGCATTGTTTTTGGGAAATGGCTGAACACTTGCTTGCCCATGGAAAGTAGTTTATTAATGTCTTGTTTTGCTTTACTTGTGTATGTGGCTTTTTTGTTCTGTATTAAACTATCTTTATCTCAATTCACGTGTTTCTTCACTTTTACTCTTCCAGTTATCTCCCTCCTAGAACCAGTGGAGAGGAAGGGAGTGAAAGACTGCATGGTGCTTGATTGCTGGCTGGGGTTAAACCATGACACATGAGTCTGTACTTGTGTTTATAAATATAGCTTACATTTTAAAAGTAAAGAACTAAGGCTAGAATCTTACTTTTTTCACTTTTAATGCAGTCTTTAAAAAGCATAGTTTCCAGTTTGCTTTTTCTCCCAATGTCCTTCCCTCTGTCTTATCTGAAAACTCCATCACACAGAAACCTACTGCGGAGACAGGTGAGTAACTGCAAACTGCTGCCATTTGAGTTAATGAAGTTACAAAGGGTTTTGAGGGAATTAATTTGTTAGTGATTTTTTGGATTTTTTTTTTCACTTTAAGTATGAGAAGAAAAAGGTGTGCTGATGAATGTAAACTTCCACCTATGTAACCTTGATGTGCTGTTTTTCCAAATGGTTTTCATCCAGCCTCTTTTCATTTTCGTCTGTAGTTCTTACCCCAGGCTCATTCTCCTTGTCAAACACTAGCTTACAATGGGGTAGTGGGGAGGAAATGTTACATTCTTGTCTGAATCAAAATGAGGCAGAATAGAGCATGGCAGTTTCTGTATAGAACATTTCATTTCAGTCATACTATGTGGAAGTGAAAATTTAAGTTCTGTTTCAAATGTATTTTAATAATGAAATAATAGCATGTTAAAAAAGTTTATTGTGATCATGTTCAATAGCATTTCCTTGAGGTTTGCTTTTTCCTGTATACTCACCTTAGTATTGTATCTATACATTTATACTACCATGAATATGTTTTGTGTGTGTGTGTGTGTGTAGTATCATGTATTGGTGCCAGCTTCTAAGTTATAAGACAAATTCTCACTAAACTATTTTCAGCTAAGCTTATAGCATATATTATAACTTAATACTTTCTTATATGTTCTTTATTATGTTTTAGTTTGTGAAAAAAATTGAATGATCCTTCTTAGGGATTAAGAATGAAGAACAATATAAATGATTACCAAGACTTTCTGCTGTAGAAATAGCTAGTGGAAATCAGAGGGCAAAGTAGCAAAAGGCAGAAGTAATCCTTTAGAGTGAACTCTGCAAGGAAAGTCAGAGGAGTCCCACTCAACGTGGCCACTGTATAAAAGAGAGAGTTGAAACTCATTGTAATACAAGAGTGTCTGAGAAGATATGAAGTTTTTCCTCTTTTTCTTGGTTCATCTTTCTTCATATGACAAATCCTCTTCAGGTTTTCTCTTCTACTAAATTAGTTTTGAGAGCATGACCCAGATTTGGGGAAAAAGCAGGTGGGTTTTTTTGGAGGGGGAATACCATTATGAGTAATAGTTTATATTTCTTTCATAGAAAGAGGACCTCTGAGACAGACGGGAACAACACTTTATATAAAACAAATCATTCTGTTAATGTCTAATCAAACAGCTTTGCAAGATAAATTTTTGATAAACTGTATCTATTGTGCCTTAATACTGCTCCTTAAACTTTAACTACTCTTTTTTTTGCTAATTTCAGTTATCACAAAGTCAAATCTAAGTAATTTAATATCAGAATGTGCTGAGGAACTTACTTTTAATGGAATAAAATAAAAATGTTTTTCTTTTTGCAGCCATTGATTCTGGAAGCTCAATTCAACCATTCTAATGCCAAGATAAGGCTTTCTATAATCTGCAAGGGTTGTTTTTCCTTGGATAATCTTTTGCAAGTCTCTTTAATGACTTGCACCTGCTCTAATGTAGAAAGACATCCTTGAATTTGAAGGCAAATAGTTAAGGCAGTTTTAAGCTATCTTTTATATTTTCCAATCCATGTCTACTCTGATGCCTGTGAAAAGTAGCAGAAAATCCTGGGAACTCATTCTATAATGCATGTCTTATATACCAATATGCTGTGCTAGAGCACTAGTGTCCTGCAGTACCTTTTTCACCCCCAACTATATTAGAGGTTCACCAGCTCTGCCTGTAGCCAGATTTGCATATGCTCATTACTGCATTGCCTTGTGGCTGTTTTCCTCAGTGCCTGAACCAAGAGAATCCTCCTACAACTAGAAATAAGACTTTATAGCTACTCTGCCTCATGGGCCTTAGATACAATGCTTAGAATTCAATAAATCCAGCTATTTTTCAAAAATGTCATCTGTTTGGTGTGAGGTTATGAAGAGCTTGTAGTTGAATTAGTGTTCTGCTGTCACAAATGTAAGTCAATACCAAATAATCAAGTGGATATAGCCTCCAAAGTAGGAATTACTGTTGATTAAGAGCTGTGCAGAAGTCATGATAAGGGCACAGTCTCAGTTTCAAATTACTTCAATCTTTTTGTGCAATACATCTTGATGCAGCGAAACCTTCTTAAATAGTAAAGCTGAAAAATGAGTTTGAGGTTGATGTGGGTAAACATCACAACTCAAACAGGACACTGAGAGAGAGGGATAGATATAAAAATATGCAAAATTTCCTGATGTGAACCTGTGTTTGTAATGGCTGTTATATACATCAAGGAGACAGTAGCTGCTTACGGACCATATTTTTTCGTATGTAATTCACTCATTGTTTAGTGATGGCTGACAATCAGTCCTACATGTTGATTGCTACTGTTAATGCACAATTATTGTAACTACAAAATCTAGTTAAAAAAATCTTCTCTATTATATATAGGCTGCGAAATTAATCCTTTAGATAGAGCAAGTTCTACTTTAGTAGAAGTGACTTTCGCTAGTGAAAAACAAGCTTATTCAGTTTCAATACAACATGTCTTAGAAGAATGAACATGCCTGCTTAGACTGCCTAATGCTTAGAGATACTATTGCTCCATGTATTCTTTAGAGTGAATTCTGAATAATATAAATCAATATTAAAAATTACTTATTTGAGGGAAAACTGCAAAGACAGTTTTATTAGCTGTAGACTTACTCTATTTTTTTTATTATAAGTAACTTCAAACTATGACATTATTTTTAGCTCAAAAAACCACAACCCAAATGTTTCTTTCAATCTGTTGCTTAGAGAACAGAGCAGAAACAATATGCCTTATAGCTTACAATACTAGTCTACTGAAAGTCTGTGGCTGAGATTTCTCCCTGTTTTCCTTTTCCATAATGTTATACTCCCCTAAATATGGCCTAGTATTTAAGTTTTGCTTTCAGGTGTGAAAAAAGAACTCTCTAATGTTGGGCAAGTTGATGAGGACAGACTGCTTTAACTATGCATATGCTACATCAGAGCTGGCTGGAAGGTCTGATCAATAGCCCACAACATAACTATTTGCAGGAGTAACGACAGGATGTAGCATATAAGGTCACAGCAGTGTGATTTTCAATTTATTTTTTTTTTGTCTGATAAGACTGGAGAAGTACATTTTTGAAAGGTTGTTTCTCCAATTGTAAGAGGTGAGCCTGGTTCCACAAGCTCTCTCATGATTTTGTAGCGTGTTGGTTCAACTACAAAGCTCTACCTTGCTGTTCTAAGTTCATTACTAAACTGTAATGTTTGTAGGTGCTTTGTGTTTTACTTTAATCTTTTGTCTTGTATTGCTTGATCCCTAATATGACAATGTATTGTGTGTTGTTAGTCCTCTCTGTGAGCTGAAAATTTATTCTCTTTAGTGAAGCAGCAGGTATGGTTTTTCAAGCTTAGTTTGACTTGTGGCTGCTAGCAGGGGAACATTTCCCCCTTCATCCACCTCCCTTTAATAACAAACAAAAAAACAAGCAAACAAAAAGAGGTTTGGTTAAAAAGAGCTGTGAAAATGAAAGGTTCACCATCTAAAAATAAAAAGGAACTGATGACACCTTTTGTATTTACTAACACTAGCAGTGCAATTTCTCAATCTTGTGTGACTGCTTTTGTTCCCTATGCCAATAGAAGATTTGAACTCCCCATGGATTGCAGGGCTGAACCTTATCTATTTTAGTGGGACTTTGTGCAATATTAAGGAACTGTCTTCATAAAAATGTGTTATAGAACTGAAATCTCAAGTCAAGGAGAGGCTCCAACACCCATTGCAGAGATGCTCTTACTGCTATTAGCTGATTTCCAGCCCTCTAATATACAAATTCCATATTCTGTCACTAATTATATCTCAAATCTGTGTGTTGCAGTTTAATTTTTGGTGGACTCAGATTGTGAGAAATGCCAAGGATAATAAGACCAGATATAATGTGCCTTACTGTGCCAAGAAATGTCCTGTTCAGAAGATGGACAGCTTTATGTTGATCAAAGTTTAGCTGTCTCTGTCTTCTGTGGTGGATTTAGCTTGTGCCATATATAGAGTTATAGAATGCATTAATGAACATCCACAAGTCTGTTAAAAGAGGAAGAATGAAAAGAAAAACAATGTGAACAATTTATTACCAGAAAGTATCAATACAAATGCAGATGTTCTTATCAATGTTCATACCACAAAACCAATCTCTCCATCCATTTGATTTCTGCTCACGGATGGATTACCTGTCTCTTTTTTAAAAAAAATATAATCCATTAAAAGGCTCCATCTCAGTTCAGGTCAGGATGATTAGGCATGGCTCGAGTTATGCTATAGTTGTGCCAGGGTCTGGTTCTGTCTCAAGCTCTCCCTGAACAGGCATTGACCTTTCATTGATTAAGATCAGTCCTGACTTGTTAACCTTGCCTTTGGTTGAAGATCACAGGACTGTTATTGGAACCTCCTCAGGTGCTACAAGGTGACGCCCTGTCAGTGAAGATACTTACTACCTGTACTCTCAGAGTTGGTTCCTGCTTCATCCTTCCTTGAAGTGCAACCCTACTCTTGCTGCTCTCTAATAGAAGATTTCAAAAGCAGGTCACAAGACCCACCTCTACAGTGAAATTGTTAGCTAAAGGTCATGCAAATCGATAGCAGAAGCAGGAAGAGGCATGAGCAACCAGTCTGTGACCTACCCAAGCTTCATGATTTACACACTGCTCCTCCTGTGAATCACTTGTCATTAGAGTGGTACAGCATTGTACTTGGCAGTTACTCATAAGTTCAAGTGAAAGGCATTGTTAAATATTCTCTGATCAGGTCCTTTTAGATACTCTATGCATGAAGATGTAATGTTTAATGTTCAATTTTTTCAAAGTCAATGCTACACAGGATTTCTGATTTAGCACAGTGGTACAAAATATAACGAAAGCACATGTAAGGTACATTTAGGAAAATAGAGCAATTACAATACAAAGTTCAGTGCCAATACCAATGTGATTCCCCTTGCCAGTCTCTATAATATGTTCACTGTCATGACACTGGGCATCTGCAGTTGCAAGAAAGAAATACATGGATGAAACCTACTCAAGCCTGTTGCTGTATTCAGAATTCTTTTACTACTTGTCCAGTTTTTATAATCTATGCTGGCCTGGGTCGCACATTCATTCCTCCCATACTGGTCTGGCTAACTCTGGAAGTCATTCATAGTCTTTTTGTGAACTCAAGGAGAAACATTTACACCACCCCTTGATCCACTCAACTGTTAATAACTGTTTATCTGAAACAAAAGCCACCTTCCCATCTCCTTTATGTTGCAATACAGTCAGCTCCTTTGCAACAGCTGACATGTTAAAACCTGCATTACTCCCTGAGGAATTTTTTTAAAGCCTTATGCTTCAAGAATTATGATGAAAGTAAAGAATTTAGCAGCAGCTACGTGGATAGTGAGAAACAGTCACTAACAGTGTCTCATAAAAAGTAATTAATTTAATGCAAAATAAATATTCTTTTGATCATGTGCTTCTGATAATGTACTCAATTTCTGGTTTGTATTATATCAAACACAGCTTTCAGGAAATAATTTGTTTTACTATTGCAAACATTTATGTATGCTATAGTAAAAAAGAAAGACTACATTTCAGTGAAGAAACTTAAATATGAGATCTTAAAAATTTTGGCTCAAGATGCTTTACAATATTCTTGTGACAATATGAAAAAATAAACTAACAGTCACTTTTTTGGGTGGGGGAGTGTAGACTAGATAAAACATTAAAAAAAAGAAAGCTTTTGCACAATTATTTCTGCTGCAATGTCTTGAATGTCTCATTATGTCAAGTGATTTACTGAACAAATATTTACACTTTTTCTATCTCTTTGCTAATGACAACATATTAAGTTCTGATTAGCTATTCTTTACTGCAACAGCTGAGAGATGTTCTACTTGCATTATTTTCATATTTCAATGAAAAAGAATTGGTTAGACTCTGTAAGTTTAAAAAGAAAGGAGGAATGATTAAATTATGAATCTTTGCATATTTTCCTGAAGGAAGACTTCAGGCACCTTATGCGGAGTTTTTATAATTTAAGTTTAAAAGCAATATAAGAACAAACTGTTCAGGTAGGTGTTCAAAGCAAAGTTATCAATACAATTGATACTTGTACCGTTGTATTTCATATGGAATCATGACTACTTTACTCAAAGCTTCCAGTGCTTTACCTAAGTACCTCACGTAACAAAACTATGAGGCACAACAGAGTTGTGAAACGTTGATACTTCTCAGTTACTGAACGCCATCATAGGCAGGAAGAGATTTAAAATAGCTCATTTCAACATTTAGTCTAATTCTGAATCTCCTGTCTCCAAATTTTTTGAAGAATAGATGTGGTCAAGTATTGTTATGTTTTAATCCAGGTATTTAACAAATTCTTTCTGGTATTTTCTCTCAGAAGCAGCTATTGTAGGTACCAAAGAAGGAAAATGACTCATGGAGTAAAATGCGACTTAAATGGGAACAATATTCAATGGAAATTAGAATAGCAAGCTACCAGTAGATTTCTACTCTGCCGCAAGCAATATAGCTACATGTTGTACAGTTTAGGATTCTATATATTTCTCAGAAAAAAACCTGTATATAGTTATATTAACCTTGTGTTATACATTAGCATACTTCTCTTTTTCCATTCTGTGTAAAGATGAACATGCAAGCATGTGGTGAATGCTCTACAACAATATGTAGTAGTAGAACAGTACCTCAATGTGTATGAAAATAAACCAAATATTTTAAATTAAAAGTTATTTTGTTGTAGTTGTTGTTGAAAATACTCACTTGAAAAAAAAGAGGCATTAGCACCCCTCTGAAAAACCATAAGTTATTTATTTACGAGTCAGTTGGCAGCTATCATAAATTTTCTGTAGCCACAAGTGTAGCTAGAAAATATGTTCATTCAAGGACCACTGAGTTATGGTCCTTAAGAGATTCTTCCAAACGAACCAAAAGGTGAGACAGTAATTATCTCACCATTAAGCTAGATGATACAAAGTGGGAGATGGAGAGCAACATGTCGAAAACTGTATGTTTAGATAATGAAGAAACAAAAAAAATATAAATCCCACTTACCAGTTGATAATATCTTTAGGAAATAGTGTCAGCAAAAAATTAATACTCCTGTTGCAACTCTAGTATCCAATTTAAAGACTAGGTTGCTTGAACACTCATTCAGTTTATTGCACTAGAGTTTGTGCATTCTGTGTACCAAAGGAACATGTCTAACATTCAAGTCAAGAATTTAGTCTAAACCTAACATTTTAAAGGTTTAATCAAAGAATTACTATTAGTCTAGTTGCAAATATGCTAACACTTAGCATTCAAATTGTATGCCATTAAAATTATATAAACAAAATTTCTGGTATTTACCCCTCTCTGTGATGTTCTACTCCCACTTCCACTGCTCCTGGGGATATTAGGGTCAGTGGCGGCACTGTGGTTTTGGTGTTAGAGGGAACGATCAGCATCCAGAGTCCTTCACCAGAAGCAAAGTGAGGTTGATGATTTCTTCCTCCTCATTCCTTTGTCTACTTTTGGTAATTTGTATCAATTTACTAACACATATCTCTCTTTTATTTTGTTTACAATTCCCCTTTGGATCCCAGTTTGTTATATAGAGTGTCTTACATGGATAGTGGGTACTTTTTGGGGTTTTGTTACCCTTAAAACCCTTTTGGCAGCTCCTATGACTATGTCCCTTTAATGAACAGTGAAGGACCATTGATGACTTGTTCATAGCCGTTGAACCTCCTCTGTTTATCTATCTTACATTTGATTTAGGGTCACAGATAGATATTGCATTCTACACAGATTAAGTAAGCTATTGTCATGCCCTGAGCATGACCTCTTCTCTCCTCCTTCCATGGCTTTTGCAGTCTGGGCTCAGGTCCAGGTTTTGGCGCAATTGTGCGTTTTTGAATCTGGCTTCTAGTGAAAGGTTTAATTGTACAAACATGCTGTGAGAATTGTGTACTGGGGAGCCATGCTGGAGCTGGCCCAACAGTTGTTACTATAGTTGTATGTACAAAAATAGCCACACAATAATTGATAAAGCTAAAAAAAAGGTAGAAATACAGAAGGGTAATCTAATCAAGTGGTGGTTAGATATATTGCAGTTACAGCTAGAAAAGCAAAGACGTGGCTCTGGACAGGCAAGATGAGTCCAAGCAAGGCCTGACAACATCTGAGGGCCATGAGCCTGACAAAATGCTTGTGGTCTGTTACTGGCAGTGGCAATGCCATCCCTTGTGGGCTACAGGGCTATACTACACCTCTCATTTTTCAACACCCTCACATTTATTCATCTTCATTATAGTCTATGTGTCTTCTGTTAACCAGATAAAACACACAGTAAACTGCTGGGAAAAAAGCTGTATTTGGGGACTGAAAAAAGAGTGGTTATCTTTCCTTTCTGTATGAAGATTAGAGTTACATTCTGACCTTTAGAAATATTATTCCCCTATTAGAAAAAGAAAAAGGAAAGGGCTACACTGTCATGTCTATCCTTAAATGACTAGACAGACTTTCTATTTAGATTGGCCTTATATTCTTGGATTTTAAACCCTGTAGGGCTCATTTAATATACTTCATGTATTTTTCAATGTTCTGAGATACTTTTGTTATTTTTCCCTGAAGTTAATATAATTCTTTTACCGTTTTTCACAATATCAATATTGTCGATGAGAGATCTTTTCTCTACAGCTTCTGCTGTATTCTGTCACGTCCTTTCCTTTTTTTTTCAGATTAATTCTAAAAGACAGAAATCTAGGGAAATACATGTTTTGACTTCAGGGGGATGATTCTCTTAATTCTGATATGCAATGTATCATTTTTCTGAGGAGGACTATCAAAATAACAAGAATAGGAAAAAAACTCTTTAAATTTGGCATGCTAATTCTGTTGTTTCTTACAAGTGTTTTAAAACCTTTCAGAAGGTGAACTAATGCCCTGACCTACTGAAATTTTAGGTACGTGATTAAGCATCCTAGCTGGTGTACAGATAGAATTAATTTCAGAATACTAGATATTATGGGTAGAATTTTTGAAACATGATTATTGATGCATGATTCAGGTGGACTATGCCATTCAGTCATCATTTTTTAAGACTATTCAGCACAGTTCTATAGTTACCGGTTGTGAAATCAGTTTAAACAATGGTTTGTCAATTTCTACAAGTACTTTGATAAAAAGTTTTTGGGTACCAGTACATGCAGGTCTGTAGGACCTGCCATAATGTACTCTGTATCTGTTTTCTCCCTTTCCTCTCTTCAGCAGAGTTTCACATATTTGAGTACTATCATCACATTATCTGTTGCATGTCCTTGACAGTTTTCACTGTGAAAGGCTACTTCATTCAGTCTTTTTTTCAGCGGCAGTTCTGGGAAATATGATTCTATTGATACTTTAGGTTTATCTTACTCCAAGTTTAGAGTTCAGAACGATTCACGGTATTATACCTTTGGATTTAATGAGATATGGTACTGTTTATTTTCCCAGTGCAGCACCTGTCTTGGTTAGAACACTACGGCAATACTGATTCAATTGATCTTATGTCTCGCTGTCATTCATGGCTTCTCTTTCCTGAACAGCTGCATCTCAGGATATTGTTCCTTATCCTATAATTATGCAGCTGATGGTTTCTGCTTGAATATAGTATTTTGCAGTTGGTCCTGATGAATTTTATAAGATTTCTTTTTCTCTTCAGAAATCTGAAAAAATACTTCTATAATCACTTTTGTAGTCATATATGGGGAACTAGACCTAGTTTTTTTGTATTGCACTGTGTGCCCAGTTTGACATGCTTTAATTTTCAAGACTACTGTGTATATTGTAACAAGTTATGTTCTCTTGGCGATGCCTATTCCTATCATAATTTGATAAGTTTCCCATGAGGTTATCTGCTTTACATTTCTAAAGAATATATGCATCTGATATTGTAGTGGTGCCTTAAATCCCCTTTTTCCTTGGCTGCAAAATCTATGGGATTCTAGGTTTTACACATGCTCACGTTGCATGTAGGCAAAAAACAGGACAAACTTGCAATCAATTCAAAGGATCTGCTCATTTGCTTTGTTTCCAGTTTGAAACGAGGAGGGACGAGTGTTACATACAAGTGATTTTTTGCATCTTTTCTCTAAAGACAACTTCTCAGTCTTGTTGAGATCCTATTGTTTTTGTTATTCTAGGCTTTTAGGTAGATATGAGGAAAACCCTTTCAGTTTATGCATAGTACCAATTTCCAAAGGTTTAATGTGTTACTTTTCTTATCTTGGCCTAGATAACTGTAAAAAATTCCCACACAAATTAGTAAGATGTTTTCTGGCCATATACCTGCTAAATTGCACTTGCCAATCAAGTCTCTGCGAGTATATGTAAGATGATGAAAAATAGCTAAATAAAGCGTGCATCTGAAGATTCAGTTAATCATATAGAAAATTTTGGAGTTTACAGAAGAAAATACACAATGTTTTAATTGAAACCCAGGATCTGATAAAAGCTGAAAAATAGATTTATACATGAACCAAAATATGAATTAAAGCTATTCTGTATCTTTATATGTGCAAATGATAATCACATTCTATATTGTGAAAAGTTTTAGGCTCACTCCATTAGTTGCTCTTTCAACACTAATTTTGGTATTTGCCTTCCCTAAAGAACTGAGGTCAGCAAAACTGTAACAGTATTCTTAGATACCCTTGTTTCACCTTTGGGAACTTCAGAATCTACGATTTTGCTAATGGTAAGTACATAGCATGTACTGTCCTTGTGTATATTCCTCTGGGGTTTTCTGAGAGGGAAGATGTGCTCACTGAACTTTATGGTATTTGTTATTTGCTACTTAAGTTATTTAGTAGAGATAATACTATCCTGGTTTCATTAAGCATACAAATACACATATCCATGTTTTTTACCTGCAAAAGCGATTCATCCAAGTCAGGGAAGTTTAGAAATGCAGAAATATTGTAATAGCTGTATTTATCTTTGGTCTCTAAGGATTAAACATCAAAATTTTTAATGAGTAATTTAATAAAATAGTGAGCAAAGGATATCCAGTACAGCAGCTTGAAGGAGGTGATTCCCCCCCTCTTTTCAGCTCTTGTGAGACCCCAGCTGGAATACTGCTTCATATAGCTCTGGAGCCTCCAACATAAGGAGACATGGACCTGTTGGAGCAAGTCCAGAGGAGAGATACTAAGTTGATCAGTGGGCTGGAACACCTCTCCTATGAAGACAGGCTGAACAAGCTGGGGTTGTTCTGCTTGGAGAAGAGAAGGGAGACCTTATAGTAGCCTTTAAGACCTAAAGGGATCTACAAGAGAGCTGGAGAGGGACTTTTGACAAGGGTATTTTGTGATAGGGCAAGGGGGAATGGCTTCAAACTGAATGAAGGATTAGAATAGGTATTAGGAAGAAGTTCTTCGCTGTGAGGGTGGTGAGGCATTGGAAAATGTTGCCCAGAGAAGCCGTCCTATCTG
>NW_016690206.1:1496403-1579184 GCF_001604755.1 Lepidothrix coronata
GAACATCCTTCTTTTCATCTCTAGGAAGTCAGAAAATAGACATTGCCATCGCACTGGAGCTTCTGTAATGGTTCTGCTAGAGCTGACTCTTTAACCAGGGGTCGATGAGATATTTCTGGTTTTGCTTTACCCAGTTGCAGCATCTTGTTGCTGACTGTTTTTCAAAGATCAGAGTTAGACGATTTCTGTGCATTGTCACAGGTGGTCCTGTTAATATACATGTTTACTGTTCTACGTCCTCCACCTCTTGCTCACTGAATTGAGGTTACTGGATGTCTATCTGTAATCTATCCTAGACATCTTCATCACACTAACTCTTTTATTTGTATTATTTTTGTGCTTTTACATGATTTACATATAAAATCTGTGACATTTTTGTACTTCAGCAGTAATAAAACAGTGTTACAACAATAGAACAAATCTATACTTGCTGAATGCTAAATTAAACATACTTTAATAATTTTCATAAACCACTGGCTTGCTGATTTGGTGTATCAAGTTGCTGCCATATTCAAAGCACATAGGAGAGGAAGTGAAGGTGAGGAGAAGAAAGTATTTTGTCCTGGAACTCAGCATGACAGGCATAATTTTACTGTTACTCTTTCAGTGAGCTCCTGACACAGTCGGTCACTGTAAACTTTGAGCCTGAATCCAAATAATTAAACCATTGACTTTGAAAAGACCTAAGCATGCAAATTACTTTCATCTCATGAATACTACTATTGATTTTGATGAGACTGTAGAAGTTTATGAAGTCATGGGGGTGCATAAGCTTTAGGATCCAAGCCTGAGGCCAGAGATAATCTCATTATTTTTGTGTTTGAGGTTCTATAAGACAACAAAGAACATACCTCACAATTCAGTTTACATTTATCAAAACTATTTTCTTTTTATTATGTTTTCTTTCCAGGTATGGAATTTCAGTATTATCACAATCAGAATGAAAATTGACACAGGACACAATTTTGTCTTTGGCAAAAAATTATGTAATAAAAAAACTAAACCAACTCTTAGCTATATCAACACAAATATGCATGTGATGAATGTGTCAGAATATACTAGCTGTGTTCTACCTAAAGAATCATTAATAGCGTTACTAATACTATGATCACCCAGTGGAAGAAAAGATGTGAGAGTCTTTTCAAGTACTATGAATTTCTGAAGTTGAGTTAAACTGTCTTAAATTATTTCCTAATAGTTTAAGTATCACAGGCAATTGTGTTAAAATCTAGGTGAGTTAGACCAATTTTTAACCCTAATAATTCATGATCTGAAACATATCCATCTACTGTGTGACTCAGTAACAGTTGTCTAGAGGACCTCATCTTGTTCTTGAATCATAAAATATAAATGAGAGAGGGAAGGCACAGGACTCCTTGACCTTTGTCGGGTTTTGTAAGAATCCAAGGGACTATGTATGGATAACAGCCATATGTCACAGTCTCTGTGTCAGACTTAATAGCTGGCAGGTCATATTTATTTATGATACCTAAAAATGTTGCACTAGATCAAAGTGGGCACATTACCAAGGCGTACCTCAAGTATTCACGCAACCAAGATTTATTTCTTTCTTTTGTCTTTGCTGCATCAATATTGCAGTAGTCTGTACATTTAGACTGTCTAAAATATGGAAAGGGAAAATAGAAGCATTTTTTGTGCATTTCATATGGCTTCCTCTGATGCTTCATTGGGTCGGTTTTCAGTATAAAATCAGGTAATATGGAATCTGATGTGTATTTGGAGAACACAGCTGGGCAAGTATGCCAGTTGACTATCTGCAAATGTCAGCATGAATTTAAGCTGGCCCTGGCGATGTCTAGGTGCAGGTGATTGGGGTTGTTTCTGCTCTATGGAGCTAAGAAATACTTGAGTTACCTGCTACAAAAAATCTCACATCCAATAACATTCTATCATTAATGGCAATCAGAAGAGATTCTTTGATCTGAGCTCAGCTGAAAAAAACCTGTTTTCCTACAAACCACACAAATTCTTGATTTGATTGCCATTTTGACTGAAATAACTTGATTCTGTTGATATTAAAGCTCTATTTCTGGGTCTGTCCTTTCTTTTTCTCTTATGAATAGCCTTTAAGTAAAAAGGGAACACTGTAAAAGCTGGCAAAATTATGTGCCTGAAAGGTAAGACTTTCAATTTTTCCAAACTCTGTAATTCTATTTAATTCTCCATTTGATAAAAATGAATCTGTTGCATTCTTAACAGCCATTATTTCCAAGTTAGGGCACAAATTCTCTCTATTTCTTTTATAATCTGAAATAAAAATATTAAAGTAGTTACAAAAGTCATATGCTTAGTCCTCTTAAGTGAAACCTCAAATTGCATGGTGTTCCTGTTTTGCTTAGTTTCAATGATTATCAGAGCTTTCAAGCATCGTGGTAGAAATCTTTTAATGAATTGGTTTACCTCCTCTTTCTTTATATCGTTTCTTTTTTAAAAAACAGTATTATCATTTCATTTTGTGCAAATTCCTATTTCAATTTGACCTTGAATAAAACCCAAAGCACATTTCAAATCAGTGACTGCAAATAAATACCTTAATCCCGTAATTGATAAGTAAATTAAAATGATACAACAAAGTTGGAGGAGTACTGCGTGTTTGAATTTGAACGCTTCTTATGTTTTTGTCACCTATTATTGGGAACTTAGTATCAGATTTTTTTTTTCTGCAGATTTATACAGAACTGGAAGCTGATTTCAAATTTGATGGGTAGCATTTTAGTTGTATTTTTTGTTACCACAAACCCTAACTGTCCATTTTAGTGGAGAACATACCCTTTTGCCATATGTTCTTTTGTTGTTATGTTTTTTCAAATATGTTGCTTCCAGGCTGCATTTGAGTCCATGCAACGATTTGGCATTTAGTAGGAATAATTTTACTGGTCCAGATACACAGCAGTCCTAAGAAAATAATTTGTCCACATCACAGATCACAAGGAGCGAGCACTGCAGTCCTTGATTTGATGTCTGAGGCACTCAGAACTACCTGAAGAATGCATGTTGACTGTCTGTTAAGTACAGGGAGCTAGAGAGAAAAAAAAAAAAAAGGCAAATAGAAGGAGAAACTAACCTCTGTCACAGGAGTAAAATAAAAGAAAATCTCAAGTTTTACCAAAACAAAGATAGAGCAGTGTTACTACTGAAAAACATCAGTGTTTTGATGGAGGCATTCTATATCCTAAAAAGAAATCACCAAAGTTGTTTTCATGCAATGAGGAGGAAAACTATTGGCAGGCACAGACATAGACATAGACATGTGCTTCTGCATTAATTGACCACCTCTTTCTGCTGAAGTAGGAGCAGGCAATTAAAAGATTAATTACAACAGAGAGTGGTAATGTATTCAAAAGTCCTATAATAAGATCTCCGCACAAATGTTGACTTCTTTGGATGCAAATTCTTGTGTAGCACAAAGAAATAGTTATAATAAATAGAAGGCAGGCTGCTGACCTGTTTGAAGATTAAAAATATATAACATTTGACAACGACCTTATTATAATATAAAAAAGAGTGTTCATGAATTAGTTTGACTTTGTAAAACTATTCTTTAAAGTATTTTGGTGTGTTCCCTTCACCTGGTATCCCCCTCCTTAATGTGGACTTATGAACTTAGGTTTTATTAGCATTAGTTTAATGCACCTTACTAAGATATTCAGCAGCTGGGGAACAGCATGAATTTGTCAATGTAGGTAGGTTTGTTTGGAGTTGGCCTTCTCGTACATTTTACATGCTTTCTTTTCATTACTTTTATTTTTTTTTTAAGTATAGCTTATAATTTTCTTCATAATACAATTTTCAGCATTTCTTCTTAGCTTTTTTTATCAGTGCAGCACAGCTAGAAAAAACTAAACATTTTATACTGATGGATTGATTTTAGAACAATGCATAATCTATTTTTAACTTTCTAGGCTCACCTTTCACTTCAGGACCTTTAAAATTGAATGTGGCATAACTGTCACCATATTTTTATCATAATGTTTAGATCCGGATAACTGTGTGTGAATTAAACTCCATTTGTAGTGAACTTCTGTGTTGGTTTTGGCTGGGATAAGAGCTAATTTTCTTCATAGCAGCTGCTATGGTTCTGTGTTTTGGATTTGTGACCAAAAGCAGTGTTGATAACATGGAGATGTTTTAGCCATTGCTAAGCATTGCTTACATAGCATAAAAGCCTTTCTTGCTCCTTACACCACCCACCAGTGAGTAGGTTGGAGATGCACAAGAATTTGAGAAGGGACACAACTGGAACAGATGACCCCAACTGACCAAAGAGTTATCCCATACCTTATGGAGTCATGCTCAGCACATAAAGCTGAGGGAAGAAAGAGGAAGAGGGGGGATGTTCAGAGTAATTGCATTTGTCTTCTCTGGTTGTTGTTTCATGCGATGGAGCCCTGCTTTCCTGGGACTGGCTGAACACCTGCCTGCCCATGGGAGGTGTTGAATTAATTCCTTGTTTTGTTTTGGTTGCGCACACGGCTTTTACTATCCCTATCAAACTGTGTTCGTCTCAATCCACAGGTTTTCTCAGTGTTACCCTTCCACTTCTCTTCCCCCTCCCGCCAGGAGGGAGGGAGGGAGTGAGGGAGGGAGTGAGTGAGTGAGTGAGTGAGTGAGTGAGTGAGTGAGTGAGTGAGTGAGTGAGTGAGTGAGTGAGTGAGTGAATGGTTGTGTGGGGCTGAGCTGCTAGCTGAGGTTAAGACAAGACAAACTCTAAATGAAGGATGAACATTTCAGACATTGACTTTACTCATAAATGAAGTGGATAAGGTTAAGTACAAAATCTATATTCAATTTTCTGTTTTTTCTAGTTTTACATAACTTAAATAATAACTAAAAAAAGTATATAAAATCTTATCCTTGCCTCTACTACATTTATTCATATGTCCATTTCTATGAATTAACTGAATTTTACTTTAAGCAAATAATAAAAAAACCCAAATACGTTTTGTGTTAGCAATTTTATAATTGGGTGGTTGGATTTTTCTTATGAATATGCGCATTATGATATAAGAAAACCCAAAGGTTTTCATATCAGTATTAAGTATGGTCCAGAAGCTTTAGATTGAATCCAGTCTCTACAACTTTATTTATAACAGTCATCAAAGGAAGGCATATAGATATCCTGTCTTTGACTGTTGCTGGACGTCAGTAAGTTCATGAACCATGCCAAAATATGTTTTAAATAGTAAAGAAAAATTACTAAATCCTCGTCTGAACTATTTAGTTAATTTTTGTCAGTGATTTGTGGAGGTTTCGTCGGCTTCATGACAGCTTCATAGTACATCAGCATGTGGTTGTTTGCAGCTGTGGAACAGCTAAACCAAAAAATTAATAGCTTTGCATCTTAATATCTTTTTTTATCCTCATTTTTACATAACTGCATTACTTGAAGTAGTTCTTTTAAACTTCAAGAAGAGAAACACTAGGTAGTGTGCATCTCAGATCATAGTATCTTTCTAATTGCTTGGAAAAATTAAAATAGGGACCTGCACATTTAAGTTCTGCATAAAGAGTTTTCAAAATAAGCAGAATAAGCCTAAGTAAAATTAAAGTTTAACCAATATTCCCTTAGATGCAGTTCTTCTATTGTCTCTATAACATACACCTTAAACATATGTAATGACCCGTTACCAGGTGCCTTGAAAAGTAAGAGTCCTGTTTGTCTTCAGTCCTTCATGTGTCCACATCACAAAAAAAAAAAAAAATTAAACTGAAAAATTTAATGAAACAACCTAGCTTATTAGCAAGCAATATCTAGATTGCTGTTGCCAACTGCATAATACTAATATATGGTATAAGGTAACACTCCTTTCCTTCAGTGTGCTAAACAGCATTGCTACTTCCTTTTGCTGATTACTAGCAAGGAAGAGTAGACCAAGTAATATTTAGCTAGTGAGAACTCTGGACTAACATTTTCTTGTCTCATGTTGTCATGGTTTGAGATAGCCTCAAAATCCAATCCCCTAGTCTAAGCCCCCTCCCACATCCCAACCTAATGTGGGATGGGCTTTCCAGACAAAACACACCAGACTCCAAAGTGGGGAGAGGGAATATATTACAATGACTGTACAAATAAATATCATAATACATTATACACATGAATACAATATCTCTACCATGACACATAGTATTTACAATGATCAGATCTCTTCTCCCCTCCAAATAAAAGTCCAGGAAGGAAAGAAGGACAGATCCCTTCCAGTCTCTAAGCAGCATCTTCTAAGGCAGCAGGTCCTCTCTACATGCAGCAGCTGATAACTGGATCTCTGCCAGCACTCACGAGGGAGGTATCCAAGCTCCCTCGGCCCCATCGCCTCCAACCGAGGGGTCTTCCGTGGGCTACGTAACCCCAGACAAGGTCGTTTCACCACGGTCATATCACGAGACACAGGGGGTCTTCGTGACGGTCTGGTATCTCCAGGAGACTCAAGCTCCTTGCAGGGCTGCATGTCTCTGTTGCTTCTCCGGTTCAGGTCTTATCTGTCCTGGCTCTCTGCCACCGTTTCTCTGGTCAGTGCCGGCTGCTGCTTTGTGCCCATGGAGAAAACATCTCCTGGCGTAACTACAGACACTTAGCCCAGTCTAAGACTGTTCCAAGTCTCTGCAGTCTTCCCCCAGCCAGGGGCTGGGAGGCCCCAGAGGCCCCGAGGGGCTCAGAGCCCCTTCCTCGTGGCTCTACAACATGGCCACCTCTCCTCAACAACCAAACATGACCACTGCATCTTTTGACTGTGATGACGTGTGCTCTTGTCAAGGCACTATGTTGTTGGGAGAAACATTTTCTATCTCTGTGAAGATACAGTTAGTGAGCTTATCCTTCTGATCTTTATTTCTTTCAAGTAAGTGACTTTAGTTGTTATTGCTTCTTTTCTGCCTGTGATTCCAGCAAACACCTGAAGTACAGCATATCTTGTATCTTTATTAGATAGTTTTAGTGTAAATGTTCTGTTTACTATGTATTGGGTTTTTTTTGTCCTGCATTCTCCCCTCCTACCACATCCTCAATCTGAATAAATGGAAAGGGACCTCAAGGTACAAAATATATTTTAACTAGACTCTCAAAATTTCATATCTGTAGTTAGCAAATAAACAAATAAAATCAATATCTCTTTTTAAAAACAAAGGGGAAAAAATTCTCTTAATGCAGAAAGCAAAATATATATTAAAAATATATATTCTCTGAAATTCTGAATCATGTCAGAATATGATAAATTTGATTTTTCAGCATCAGTGTACTTTCACAGGGCAAACAAAAAAGGCAACTTGAGGAAGATGTCTGCAGCTCACAGAACATATCACTGCAAGCAAATTGTTTTGCCTAGATACAGCAGTTTTATATCAACCTTTATTTAAAGTTGTTTAGGAGTCTGGGATATAAACTCACAGGCCTTTTACATAGAAATAATTTTTTTCTTCTCTGCAATTGGAACTTTCTGTAGCGTTCAAGCTTGCATCCAACTCAGTTGTACCATGGTCTAGAATTTGGCAGTATGTCCTGGAATTCTGTACAAAACAAAAATAAAAATTATCAGTTAGTAGAATGTAAATTCCCTATAGTAGCACACTGTGTTGAATCATATTTCTTTATTTCATTTTGTTCTCTCTCTTTGCATCAGTACAGATCAAAGAGAGACATGGAGTCAAAACCTTTTCCCCCCCAAAAAAGCTATGACTCATCTAAGACGTTACAATGTAGCCATGTGCCATCTGGAAACCTGCACCAGGTACACTTCTGTACCACATGCATAACTGAAAAACAAGAAGACACTCTATTTTTAATGTTTTTGTAAAAAGTAAAGTGATTATTATTTTCTGTCTCTTATATTTAAAGGAAAAATATTATTCTTCATGCACTACAGATAAGATTGCTACTTGCTACAGCCTGTTTGTGTGATTATTCAGCTTAACAAATCACCTTACTAGCTGATATATCTTACTGGGATTCAAGCCCGACTGAAAAACAATTAGGTGATTGTGGGTTTTGCTTAACCTTACCAAGTAACCTGGTTAGACAACATACCCAAATTAGAAGCATTTCACATCAGAAACAGCACAGCCACTCAGAATATATTTGAAGGAATTATAAACCAGAGATTCAATTCCATGCTCTTTTACTTACTGTCACTCCGTTTTTGGAACTGTGTGAACAATTCAGCTTTCAGGAGGACGAATGAAGTATGTCTTCACACTTTGCATGAAGTAATTATTTCCAGTCTTCAAAATAAAATATTCAGAATGTTTATCTTCCTCTACGCCTAAATAAAATGCCAAAATAACTGTAAGTAAAATGACTTGTCACAAACTCTCTTGTGTTGCTGAAATGGCAGACAGAAAGTGAAAACTCAGATATGGTTAGTTTGATAAAAGAAACATCATAAAATAGACTGTGGCTATTTCTGTACTTTTAAGTTCCTCATATAAAAGATAACAACAATAAGCTCCAGTCTTTTCAAAATCTTGGATTATCTAAAATAATTAAAAATGGTAATATAAATAATTTACTTTTAAAGACTAGGAATGAAAAGTCTGGGGATTTTGTTCTTTGCTGGACAGTCTGACACACATAATACAAAAAAATATTTTGGTACAACTCTAAGAGGAGCTTGACCACAGAAGCTTGACATAACTTTGCATTTGCCAGTTTATACTCCTAGATAGCCAGAATAGTTACTAATGTAGATCTAAGTATGAAAATTTTTATGTTATGAAAAGGTAATTAAATCAAGAAGTTAGCATGTATCTAGATTCTCGAAGTAGCATGACCTTTTTTTTCTGCCCAAATTAATACTTGAGATTTAAAGGTAACACTTCTTATGGCATATCAGTTTCAACAATTATCATTAAAGGTTTCTCTATTTTAAAGTTTTACTATGAAGTGGTTTTCCTTTTGATGGAGAAGATGGTGCAGAAACAACCTTCTTTAAACTTTTAGAACTATGAGTTTCAAAATTGTGTGTGATCTCTGCAAAGCTTGCAGGAAGAGCATTTCACTTCAATGTGGGTAAAATTTCTTCTTCTCAAAGTCAATATTCCTCCTTATTGTTCCTGATTCATAGAAAACTATTGAGAGATGGGGTAAAAGCACGCAAGTTCCTGTGCTTTCTGTACAGATGGCATTCCTGTATGTCCCTTAGACCAGATATAGGTACATCTTGTCCCAGTTTTCACAAAGTCATACTAGAATCTGCAGTTTCCCTAAAACTGAATGGAGGGGAGGGTGGAGATCATAGTATTTGAAGGGAAGAAGCAATTTAACACAAAATTGCTATGTCAGAACCGTCCTGTTTTTAAATGATAGTTACATGCTGCTAGTCTGGACTGCACAGTGTTTTTTGGATATCTGTTCTTGACAGTTTTTTTACTGTGTTTGTGTGGATAGCTGGTTTGTTGGTTTGGTGGCTGAAATAAAAAAACAAACTTTTTTTTCCTTTTTTGCAAGTCACACAGAATATCTCATTTGACCCAAATGAAATGTATAAATTTGCAGATATTTCACAGATCTATTTCTTCTGTGAGTAAATCACTCTGTTCAGAAACAGTTCAGATGACTTTGACCTTGAAAAAAGATATTATTCATCTGAAAATTTGGTCCCAATCCTGACTAGCATTGCACAGTATTAGACTCCTGAAGTCCAAATATACTAAGTTTAATTACTTTGTTTCATACCTTTTGAATAATATACATTCCTAGGAAACTGCTGGATACAAAGCACAGCAGCTCCATTGTTTAACAAGTAAGGTTACTATGGTGGTTGAAGTCCTTTTTACTATGCTTTAGTGTCCTTCAGGGACCCTGGTGAGAATTTTGGCTTTAATATTCAAAGCTCTTTATGCGACTAGACCGTGCCATTTCAGACTGGATAACATTTTCTCTTCCTCAGGTTAACCCTGATTATTGGTGTGACCTGATGATAGAAGTGTGGAAAATTGCAGAAATATTGTGATGAATGTTAATTTTGGCCTTTCTTCTCTACTGAAATATCCTGTCAATTTTATTAAGGAGGACTTCTAAAGGTTGAAGAGGCTTTTGTTGTTATAGAGAATAAATGCACATTATTTATTTGATTTTGTTTATGATATGCAGGTAGCATTCACAACATCTCTGACAAGCATCAGATTTTGACAACAATTTGTCACAATACCAGAGGAGGTGGGGGAGAAGGTGGTAAAATATGTTCTTAATTTGACTTCATAGATATCCTGATATGTTGTCTGGAAATCCAGGCAAGAATTCAGCAATTTTGTCTTTCACTGGAATATCAGATCTATTAGAAAACAATAGGAGTCAGCACTGCATTCCCTGAGGCTTCTCACGCATCTGATTTCCCTCTCAGTAACCTTTCAAAATCAGTCACAGATGCTCTTATTCTAGATTATAGTGGCATCTAACCTTTGTAAACTTGGACACTGGAGAAAATTAAAAAAGCAGAGTGTAAAAAGAGATACAATCTTCCATTTCAAAATGTTATCATTTCTGAAAGCAGCAACTATTTCATGACCTATAAAGTTCAAAGTTGTGCTAGCTTACTTTTCCCTTCACTTTTCTAATCTTTTAACCTTGATCATTGCTTATGCTTGTTCATATTAGTTCTTAATTTCTCACTTTTTATATGTTTTTTAAAATACAGAAAAATGAGTGCTCTGTACAAATACACTTAACTACTTTAATTAAATGCAGTGGGCTAATACCCTTACTACTGCAGAATTTAATCTGAATCTGGTAGAACTATTTGCAGTAACAGAGTTCATTCTCTCTGGTTCTTAAAAACACTGGCTTTTTTAACAAAGGGGTATAATAACATATCATATTTAGCAGATGACCAAAATAGTAAAATTGGGCAAACTTTCTATGTATCTTTACAGTTGCTTTACCTATTAAATGCTGTTTATCTCAACCCATGGATTTTCTCACTTTTATCCTTTCCATTCTCTTTCCCATCCCACTGAGAAGGAGTGAGTGAGCAGCTGGGTGGGGCTGAGCTGACTACCCACAACATTTAGACAGTAGTCCATAACCTAGGCCAGAGCTGTCACCATAACTACCAAAAGGACAGCATGATCAAAACATTATCTAAAAATTAAAAAAAAAAAAAAGTCAAAAAACAAAACCACTGAAAACTTGCTATAATTCTTAGGTTCTAATATGAGCATCTCCAAGCCAAGTATGTACAAGGGTCTAATAAAAGAAAATATGCCTTCAGAATTGTAGTTTTTCTGATAAATATCACTCGACATATATGAAAAGAAAAAAAACACAAATAACTACAAAAACAAAAAAAGAAAACCCAAAACACAACCCCACTTCTGTTTAAAATTTTGCTTAGAAAATAAGGGAGGAACACTAGATAGATAGAGAAAACTGCCTTTTTCTTTTGACTTGTTTCCCTTTTGAGCAGATTCATCATCTCTTTGCCTGGTGCCATGGTCAACACATCTGGAGAGTACAAAGGTAGAAACAGCTCGAGATTAATCCCTTGGGAAGAGACTTTCTAAACTTCATAGATTCTTGTTGCAGTGTGTTACCCATCTTTAAAGGTCTCTCTGTCATCTTTCAGCCATACTCCTGTTACCTTCCATTTCATACAATAATAAAATGGGAGAAGAAAATGTGTCAGCAGGTAGATAATACTGAGGGTGAAGTCATACCCTTATTGCAGTGTTTGTACCAAGTAGAGGAAGCTTGTCTTATTTTATCCTTTCTTTCCCCCCCCATTTTTTAGCTGTTCAAATGTTTTATCCAATTACTGCCATAATTTCTTGAGTTAGAGTTTGTTCATACAAAGTTTGTGAATAAAGACCTACCATGTAGCTATCTTTTCTTTCTGAATGTTTTCTTTCTCCTTTCTGTGGCTTTTCTGGTTTTCATTTGTGGTTTTCATTCCGAAGTTTAATCCTGTTGTCTATGGATCACAGTGATGACAGGTGGGAAGAACTGGCAGAAGGTAATCTTATACACGCATCATGCATCTATTGCTACTGCAAAATTTTCACTTTAGAATTCATTTGTGGTATCTTCTGCAATTCCTGTAGGAATGGTAAATGATGTATGAAATGAAACATTTTTGTTGACTGATTTTACTGAGAATTCAGAGAATAATGTTGTAGTCACTACTGAGGCATATTTATCTTATTTGCCATAATACTCGATATTAAGACAAACTGTCAAAAGTTTACTTGGATAAAAACTGTTAGAGAATGAGGGAAAGGGATTTTTAGGGCAAATAGACTATTTTCAAGAAAATCAAAAGAAAAGAAAAGCAGTATTGTCACTGAACAACCCAATTGTTAGACTTCATCTTGGAAGTAGGTCACCTTTTCTGAGAAAGGATGAGATTGCCCTAGAGATGGAGAAATTTAAGGTTAAGGCAATATCAGGTGTTAAAAATCCTTATTAGAAATAAAGTTTGCACCTATTATGAGAAGCAGAGGTCAAAGACTATAATATCATGTAATTTTAGTTATGATTAGAACAGAAACAGAAAATTCAACCAGATTAAGATCTTAATGCTTATTTTCTATATGTAAATCATTGTGTTCTGTAATTTGCTTTTCTCTTTCTCTTGAATTAGACCCTCAAAAGTTTTTTGTTTTGAACTACTGAGAGATGTAGACTCAAAGCAACCTACTGGCAACCGGCTAGCTTTTCTTCAACTTGTGTGAATCCCTAGGACTTCAAGACTGTATGAAGAGTAGGTTTAAAATCATTGTTTTGTGGTAGTGTGTCTTACTGTTTTAAAAAGTAACAAAAATGGTGAAGTATTTTCTTTTAAAGGTGAGTGAACACACATACATGCAGAAATACTGACATCTGCATTCAAATTTTGTGATATAATCTCACTTAATCTACTCAGATTTACTTTCATCTTCACAGCAACTGTGACTAGTATCATTACTGTTGAGGTCCTTTACTTACTGATCTTACTTGTGTTCTCTGTTGTTGCTCTTTTGACCTCTGCACTTGAAACGGTCAGCACTGAGAACTGACAAGTTTTTCCAGAACCAAAGTCAAAGACTCATTTCTCTGCTTCCTCACTATAATTATTTCTTCCCACCCTCTTTATATCAGAGATTAGAAAAAGAAGTGACACAAAGTATGCATCAGTTCAACAAATAACTCATGATGCAGCTACGATTTTGTTGGTGATGTCTTTCTACCAAGGCATTAGATTTGTTTTACAGGGGAGAATGCTGCTCCATTTGGTATAGGAGTGGAAGCATTAACCTCTGGGTTCTTTTTCCCTTCCCTGAAGATTTTCAGTAGAACTTTGGTAATTTCATTATCATATCCGTAAAGCAGTCAATATATCTTACCATTTTTAATGATATTTGGAATATTTACTGTGGAAATTGCCTCCCTAGTTTCTTCCCGGAAAAGATCTAATTATAAGAGAACAAATATGGTAGAACAGAGAAATGTGGAAGTGTCTCCACTTTTCTTCAGAATGGTCATTTTTATTGGGTTAAGCTTTCTGGAAAATACACATTGCCCATGTTTTCTGGAGTCTCAGGGGTTAAACAGAAATCTACTATCAAAGACATGGAAGATTATCCAGAAGATAGTTTCCAATTTAGTTTGTTTTCTCACTTTTCACAAGAAAGTGAAAAAAATGTATAGGCTTCCATCCTTGAGTGTTCTTAGCCAGAATAGTTAGAACAGAAAGGAAAAATGCTTTATGAATTTTAACTTCTCCTATGTAAGTAGGAGAACAAAGCAAACCTGTTTAAATACAGAACAAGTGCTCACCTTTTCAAGTAACCAGGCCATAACAAGCAAATTTTTATCTTTTTTTTATCTGTGATGAGGACATCGTTCTTTAACACATAAAAAGAAAGTATAATGAAAACATTTTTTTAATTCTTCTTGCTGTCCCATAGTTTCATCTATCTTTATTTTTTCTCTCTTTTCATCTTAAGGCGTATTTTTCCTGTTCTTCACTTAGTAATAGCAGATGCTGTACTCTGATAAACTTTGTCTCATTAAGTGTTAGTGTCTGGTACAGCCCCAGTAGCCCTCAACAAGACTCATCAGAGGCACAGAGCAGATCGAAAAGCAATTAGCATTCTGGCTTGTGATAATTACCCACAGTATGGGAGGCTTATCCAAGATGTAGTTTCCACTGTGTCTAATAATAGGATTCTTTAAACACTGATATATTTTCGTGGACACACCAGTGCTCTCATTTCAATTCTGTCACTTATCTCAGATAGGGGAAATAAACATCCCTCACACATTTTTTTCTGTCATAAAGAAAAGTACACTGCTGTTCTGACAACTTGTAATGTCACCTAAAAGTCACCTTGAATCATGTTTTAATCAGCTGGAACAAGGCAACATCTCATTTATTTCTGCAGTTTCCTTGCTCTGCAATGCACTGATTGCCGAGACATAGAAATCCAAATTGAGCTCTGATTAAAATGGAATGAGGATGCAGATGCTGCCGTTGGTTCAGAGGGGCACTCTGCTCTGTGCTAGGAAAGGTCAAGGTGATACAAGTTCCAATTAAACCAGAAAGATTTGCTGCAGTCCGTGAATATGTTGCATTGAAACAAGTTTATGCTGTGACAGACTGAATAATTTTTGATTCATTTGTCTTTGATCTATTAGCTTTTATTAGCACAAGAGCTTGCTTAAAAACAAAGTCAGTATTTTTCACATCCTGCAGTAAGATACAATCCCGATCTCATGAAAGTATTGTTTCAGAAGCTTAGAAATCATCCACCACCTCCCATATGTAGACAATACTCCAAAGCTGTTTGACATTTTTGTCAATTTTCAATTACTGTTGAATTTTAACACCTGGATAAATAAATAATTAGTTCAAACACACTTTTATTTCTAACTTAATCTAAAGACACAATATACAAATGAATGGGTGATTGTGTAGGTGGGCTAGAAATGAGACACCCATGCTGTCTTTAACTGTTAGCTAAATATAGCTAAAGACGAAATGATTACAATAATAACCCACATCACACAGAGATTTTAAAAATAGACACTGATGGTTGAGTTGCAGTATACAGAAATCATAAGTCATTTATACACTTGGGCTATGTCTGTTACAAGACTATACATTTATTGGTAACATTTTACAATAGATGAAGTTGCCTATTAATTGAAGTGCACTCCTGTAAACCCTGTGGCTACCAATATGAAAGAAGCAACATGATGTTATTTTTAGCTGCAGAAAACATGTTTTGAGTTTTGGCAAAGCAGTTCTGTCATATTATTGAGCTAGAAAGTGTAGTAACACAAAGTGACTCGATTCTGAAAAATCCGGTATAAAGAACTGCTCAGAGAATTTTGGATCTTTTGAGCAGCAAAGGTATTTATTGCCGATGTCGGGAGCAAGCGTGGTTTTCACCACAGAGAACTTGCTCAAAGGTTTCACACAAAATCAGGGGGCTTTATACAATTTTCATATATGATTAAATGCATATTCATACGATTACAACATCTACCTATACATATTAATAACAGGCGGAGTATAGGTGGAGCTCAGACAGAGCTTGGGGTGGTGCTTCTCTTGGCCCTCAGTTTTGGCAGGGGTTTTATTCTTCATCCCGTGGGTCTGGGGTCTTTGCTCCACTTCGTCACCCTGAACTTTCTACCTTTCCATTGTTCTCGACCAGCTACGTGAAGCTTGGAGAAAGCCCTGGCTCCAGGCCTGTTTCTCCTATTCAAATGTCTACCTTATCTTACTGTATCCTAATTTATTACCTCTAGGCCTATTGTATATTGCCTCTAGCATTCTTCCGAGTTTTGGTCCAGTAAGCAGAACAGAACAAGCCTTAGCAACACAGACCAACTAGAAGTTAAGGGGCCTCTTAGTAGGCCCAAATCTTTCAGTTAACTCTTTTGGGCCTAGCTTCTTGTTTCAGACTTTAAAATTTACCATCTGGAACCTTCCAGGAAAATGTAACAGGAAAAGACTGAGGAGTGGGCTAATTTAAACACTGATTCTACTTGGAGGCTAGTGTGAACACATTGGAAGAATATGGTAGGTTTTTTTTATTTTTATTTTTTTTCTGAGAATATTGACAATGCTGGCAATATTGTGATGGGACATTTTTCTGAATTAATAACTGATGTGAAATACAGTACAGTGCCAGTGTAACTCCTTACCCTTACACCAGAGGAGGCAATAAGAAAGGGGAGTGAAAGTGAACTATATCTGACACTACTTCATAAACTGAGCATTAGGTTGGAAGTGTGATGACATATTAATGAGTAAAACATGAGAGCTACTCTCCATTTGCAGACCAAAACTATGCAAAAGTACTAAGCAGGAAATTGTTAGGACCGAAGAAAAGGCCTTGTCGAACATACTCATGGGAATGGATTTCTGAATAGTATTACTGACAATGCAACAGTGACCCATTTGTTCTTTTATTTCTGAGAACCTGGTAGTTAAAAGGTTCAGCCTTTCTCTATGACTTTGGTTATGTAGCTTAGCTTTCATAGGCCTAGGTGTGGTGAGATCGCAGACTTTGGCTCATCTATAGTTTCAGTCCTTGACCAAGACCGTTATTCAAAGAAAACAGTACTTATACTGTATTAGAAAATTAAACTTATCCATGAAACATTTGCTGAGTGGTCTGTCATTGACACAAACTATAGTCCCCAAAAAACAAAATTCAGCTCTGATCTGCATAGGCTTGGGAAGACAAGTTAGTAATGAGTGTGGCAGTAAGCAGAGGGTAACTAGTGTTTTAATGCCCATTGTGCCTCTTAAAATCTTTTCCTTATCCTGTAACCCATATGCAATGTCCTGTTGAAAGATTTTAGGATGCTAAATTATATCTCATTTTTCTAGATGATCACATAGACAAAAACTAATTCCTTGAATCTACAGACATTAGCAAAGGAAAGCTTACCCATTTTTTAAATAGATATTTCCTTATGGTTTACTCAAAGTTTATAGTATTTCTCAGCCCTGTTTTACAATGTCAGTGGAAAGTATTTATCACACAGGCTTAAGGACTAAATATGTCTATCCATATTTGAATATCATTAACAATAAATGAAATGTGTTGAATATTAATGATAGTGACAAAATCATATAATTCAAAATTTCACTAGCATAATACCTGATAGTTTAATAGCATTTAGGGGCTTTAATTTTGAGACTCATTTCATACTTTTTATAATTCAATAGTTATGGTTGTTTAGCCAGCTTTTTCAGTGGTTTTCCACTTTACTGAGGCTACAGTCCTGTTAATAAATTAACTTGTCTAATTTTCTGCCCCTGACAATAAGTGGTATGCTACCATTTTTATGTGTACCCTTTCCACATTGCATTCCCTTGGGTCGATATGTGAACCCTTGTATCTTATTGAATACAAAGACCTTTCCATGTCAACATGGGACACTGTCCTCACAGTTTAACTCACTTCCCTTAAAAAAAACCAGGTAATCTTCTCCAGATAGGCTGCTGTCAATCATCCCTGGCCAATGCCTTTCCTCAGTCTTTGTACAAGTGTTTTCTCTGAAGGTGCTAATTAGGCATGTTCCATGTCAAAGAGCAGGCCAACAGTTAGGCAGTATGTATGATCATATGCCACCACTTCAGGCTAGGACCTGACCAAAAATACTTTACTAGGAAAAGCAAAGCCTGAGGATCCAAAAAATTCATTATTGCTTTTATCACCCTAGAAAAATAATAGTGTTAGACTTGAAAACCTAAGCATTTTGTGGTTGTTTGTTTTTTCTTCTTCTTAAATGCCTTCAAAATTTCTATTTTATTAAAAAGATTTATCATATTCTGGCTTTGATTTCCTATAGCCTGAAACAAAATGTATTGCCCTTCAAATACTGTCATTATGGTTGACTATAATCAGGAGGGATTATATGGACCAATGACACACTGACTTCCTCCAAGATGTTTGTGACCAACGTGTTTAAAAAAGATTATTTAATTCTGTATTAAACATTTTGTGCTTTGTTAGGTAGTAGAGGCAGAGGGGCATGAAAAAGCTGTCTTCAATTTTACTTGTATTTATTATAATTTATAAGTCTGGATAATCAACTTTAATGTTTGTTGTGCTAGCAATTAGTATCACGCTTATACACAGATGGTGCATTGTTCCTCTGCTATAGAAAGGACCTCTCTGAAGAATTAACAGCAACACTGATTTGCAAAATGCTGAATATTCAAAATTCCAATTGCTTAAAAAAGCTGATATTAAACCAATTTTATGGAAAAAATTTACCTCATCTACCGCTCTACACTTGCTGCTGCTATTTTACTTGCAAAAGCTGAATTGCGGCTTAGAATTAAGATACATAATTTTACTTCCTAAACAAAAGATTGTTAATTCAAAGCTAGGTTCAAGTGCCTGCTCTATTACACATTTCTTACAGCTTTTAGGTTAGAGTGAACTTCAGTACAGATCCTCGGGTGATTTTGTGCTGAATCTGATATAGATTAAATTTGTTATGCACTTTTTATTACAGGCCTTAGCCTCATCAGTTATTTTTAAGGTGTCTTTTGAAATGTGTCTGTTGAAACTGAATACTGGGATTGGAACCAAAACCCTTAGATCCTCAGGAGGTTTGTTTTTTTCTTTCCACCCTGCTAGCTATTAAACATATTATTTTTGAGTTCAGAGTGACTACGCTGCAGAGAAGCCCAGATGAGCTTCTGATGTTTGTTTCGGCTGTGGCATGTTTGGTTCGCCCTTGGCCAGTCTGCACAGGCTCGATAAAGGGCTCTTCTAATTCATTGAGGTTGGTCATGCTTTTCTGCAGTGAAGAGTTCTGGCTTATGACTCTCCAGAGCATATCTTTGTATGTAAATGGATTCTTAAGAGTTGTCATCTCTTGCAATTTCTATTTTATTTTCCAGATTTTCAGGCCCAGGTTCTGCATCTCACAGCATACTTGTATTTTGCTGAAGCAAATGAGCTTCTATCTCTTTACCTCACACATTAAGATCAATACTTTTTGAAGGGAAAAACCTGTTCTTTTCTGAAAATTAGTATTGTGTAAATGCTTTACTTATTTTTTTTTAATATATATATATATATATATAAGAAAATTGTTTCATACTGTCTTGGAAACTATGCGCTGAGGACAATACATATGATTGGCGCTGTAATTTTTTCTTTTCTGACACTACTCTAAGATAAGAAAGGGCTAGATGCCTTGTTCTTTTATATCTATTTTTGACTGTCAGGAGCTTTCAGATAGAGCTTCAATAATTTAGAAAGACTTGATTGATATAAAGTAAATCTTTTCTATATAAAGTAAATCTTATTTCAACCTGCACACTTACCACAATAACTGCATATTTCCATATTTCTTTTGAATTTTGGTAAAGCACAGAGGATATAGGACAAGTTCCTAGTTACAAGATTGTCGAGCAATTCAGAGTGTAAACGATATGATGACAAATATTTTAGTGGCATATTTTGGAATAACTGAACAAACTGCTGGAAATCATGTCAGAGATGTGCTCTTGTAAGACTCAGAATTTTACTTTATTTTTCTAAAGATTCAGAAAGAAGAAAGAAGTACTGCTGATATGGGTAAACATGAAAAATAAGGCTATAGATCATCAGATGATATAAAATAATACAGACCCTTTTTCTTTGAAAGTTTAGAATGCATTTAAACTTAGTTGAGACTCTGACCCTCTAAGTTTTACTGCTTCCCAGTATTGTAAAGTATAACCTTGCTTAAATTAGTCCTCGAGAACCTTCCTTGATTGAATGAAAAAGAAATTATGTGTTGAATATTCAGTTATGTGTTGAATAGACTAAGAGATGAACGTGTAGAAATGTACTTCTCTACAGAAAATCTATGCCTCTTTAACAATCTTCAGCTTCTGTTTTTTTCTCATTTTTTATTTTTTGCAGGGCACTCAGTTATGGCATAACCTTACTCCTATGGTCAATGGCCTGAGTTGAAATAGAATTAGTTTAGTGTTAAATACTTTGAAAATTTTGTGTAGCATATCTGGTTATGCTTTTATTATTGCAAAAGCTTTTCTAAGCTCTTAACTTTTTAATTGCACTTTTAATTTTTTGCCTGGGAATATATCTTAATTTCTAGTATTTCTACAGAGAAAATAGAATTATCTAGGATCACTAGGAAAGAAGCAGATACATAAATATAACTATTTCATGTTTTCTTCCAGACACACTTAGTTATACAGTTATGTACCTAATTAGTCCCTCACCTTTAATAAGTATCATTTTGAAAATGTGACATGACACAGAGCAGGAAATGGAAGTAAAATTTTATTTAAAGTTAGATAAAATATAGGGTCACTAGATAGCACAAAAAAAATTAAGAACAACTAACTTAGATGTGCAGAATCACTAAGTTTATAGTGACTGGCTTTGGTAAATCCTTTATATTCTCATACAACAGAAAAGACCAAAGAATGTTTAAACAAAGTGTCATTTGGAGGGGGGACGGAGGAGACCGTATAACTATATCTATATATCTATACCTAATCAATCAGCCTGTGATGAATCTAACATCACAGTTGTGCAAATTTAATATAAGCTAATTAAAGTTTGTGCTTCATATCACAAGACAATCACTTTCTAGGGCAAGAAAGCTTTTCCCTTCTGCAGCATTGTAAGCATTGGCTAGCTGGATACGTGGGATGAGTTAATTTACCAATTATCCTTCAAGTAGAAAAACACAGATTTTCTCCTCATTATGCTGTTTCAAAAGACTGAATAATCTGACTTGTTTAACCGCTCATGGAGATGTACAATGTCGTCTTCATGGGTCAAGGAAAATAAGAGCATAAGTGGGGGACACACTCTGTAGCTCTACCTCCAGTCTAAATATGGCCTTCATAATACTTCTTCTGAGTCTCATGGGACAACTCAGTCTATTCTTATTGTCTACTCTCTTGTATGGATCTGAATCATGGATCATCTACCGCCACCACCTGCGACTCCTAGAACTCTTCCATCAACACTGCTTCCATACAATCCACTGGTCAGTTTATGTGACTAATACGTCTGTTCTAGAACAAACAGCAATCACAAGTATTGAGGCCATGTTGCTGAGAACACAGCTGCACTGGGCAGGGCACATCTCCAGGATGAAGGACCACCGCCTCCCTAAGATCTTGCTTTATGGTGAACTTGCCACCGGCTGCCGCATGAGAGGAGCCCCGAAGAGAAGATACAAGGACTCCCTGAAACAACATCTCAGCCTTGGCCATATTGATCAACATAATTGATCTACTCTGGCCTCCAATCAGGAGGTCTGGAGACACACCATCTATAATGCTGCTGATGCTTTTGAAAAAGCACACAGGATCACTCTTGAGGAGAAAAGATAACACAGAAAGAAACGTGTCTTGCAGAATATACCACCTAAAGAGTCTTTTTGCTGTGCCTTTTGCAACTAGACGTGCCTATCTTGTATTGGCCTTTTTAGCCACAACGCGCTTGTAACAAACGTGGGTAGAGCCCTCCCCAAATCTTCATTCACGAAGCCCAGCCATGACGATGACGATGACAAAACCAATATATTTTAAAACATGCAAACATGTATTGTTTAAATATATGATGTATTGTAAAACATGTATATGGCTCTGAAATACATGACTTTCCTATGAGCCTCAGGAGTCATTGTGAGCATGCCCATAAATATGTTTTTTTTTTCTCAGTCATCTTTGTTACCAAGACATAAAGACATTAATATGTCATACTAGTAGCTGTTTGTGAACTTCTGTGAACTTCATAATAATGGACCAGTGCCAAACGTACTAACTAGTAGAGGACGTCACTAATAATAGTGGCTTTCTCTGAGCAACCAAAGAGAGTACACAACTCGTGACCTTATTTGACCAGTTTAGTAACTCAAGATTTTGAGAATTTTGGATATTGTAGAATATCCTATGCCTTCATCTAAAAATACAAAAAGTTTTGCCTTCAAGTCTTTGAAATTAATTTGTAGCTTAATAATGTTCTGAATTACTACTGAAACTTTGACTTATGAATGTTAACACAACTTTTTTGCATTTATTTGGATATACAATTCTGCTAGTCAAGTGTATCTTTTCTATTTTCTGTACAGTAAAATTAACAGTTTGCAAAAATTACTATTCTCCAATTGGATGTAGCACAGAAATTTCATAGGTTCTTTAACTTTTTTTTGTCTCAAAGACAAATATATTTTTTGAATCACCTCAGTTTTGACATTTAGAAGGGAATGTTATCCTATTAACACGATTTTTTTGAATATACCAGATGGTTACTTTTTTTCTTTTTTTTGAAATCAATAATATTTGGTAAGAAATACAATAAAGACCATGCAAAAATGGAATTTGTCTGCAAGATTTCTTTAATATTAGCATTAATTTGAAATAAAAAGGAAAAAAACCCCTGTATTTCTAAGAACAGCCTTGATCCAGTCATCCCCAAAAAAGCCCTCCAATGTCTCTGTGATTCAAAGATTTGGGTAACATCTGGGAAGATTGATTTCACTGCTGATCACATAGAATAGATAGCTGCTTACTTTAGAATAGAATTGATAGCTGCTTACTTTAGAATAGTAGTACTGAACACTAAACCGAAAACCTTTGATGGAAGTCTTTTTTTTTTGCTAAGAATGAGTTGTGAAAAAGAAGTATTTTGTTATAGGTAAATTTAAAAAGAAATACTTTTTTTTTTTTTTTAACTAGGTTATCTAAACCATTTAAAATGTAATAAATGTATAAGTTATTTAGTGAAAGGTCTGTGTCATCTGTACATCCCTGGAAACAGAAGTTTTACAAAATGTGTGTTTTTCTTTCAAGTAACATCTAAAGTTGTGGTGCTTTTCTCTTCAAAGCTATTTTCACAGATTCTAATTGCATTTTTTTCCCTCATAATATATTTTAAGGCATTCATAACCATAAGCTAACTGAAAAGATCTGCAACTATAAATACATTTTTCTTAATAGTGGGCTTCACACAAAATGTGATCTCATACTTGAAATTCAGTATTACTTATTCTAGTAACTTCTTAGGTCAAAGCTGGGTTAGCTTCTCTCCTTTTGGGGGTTTTAACCATGTTATGGACAAAAATGTTCTGTCTAGAAATCTCTGTTTATAAATGGCAGATATCAAGCTCCATTTTTGGCTATATTGCCTCATTAGTTTCAGGTAACATAGAAATATATTTTAAAATATCTTCAAGCAGTGATCCAGGAATTCAGAGTGACACATCAAAAAATAACCTTTCTGGAAACAAAATAGATTTTTAAACCAAAGAATTGTCTAGACACCCTTCTGGCCTCTAAACCGTTTGATAAATTGTTGCTGCATATTTGGTGAGTCAGTCAATAAATACCATTGCTGAGAACAGTCACATTGTCTATGTCTTGTCACTTTGCAGCTTATTTTTTTCTTTGATAAGTTTGTCTCTTGAAGCTCATTGTATGCCTCTGTAAAAAGAGTCATCTGGTTATCAGCTGAAAATTGGGAAACTGCCATGTATTTTTTCATAGCCCTTGCTATCAGTAGATTAAACTCCCAGTAGAAAAAATTCCATCTGTTTACTCGTATGTATGAAAACTAGAAAATGGACAGCACAAGAAGTCAGTATTAGTTTTCATATTCCCCATAGGTGTTCAGCTGAGCTGCATTTATGTATGTATATGTAAAGACATACATGTATGAAAATGTGTGTTTATTTGTTGTAGGGTTTTTTACCTTTGGAGAGAATTTCTTTCCAAAGCCCTTGGTATCTCTGGTTTGTTTTCTTAAAAAATTTGCAGCATTGGCTGATGCTATATTTAGCACACAGAACTACTATTTCTTTCTATATACAAAGCCTTAATTAGTCAGAGAATGCAAGATATTTTTGTCTGACAGTAAAAATAATTTCATTTTTTTTATCTTATCATTTGCAAATATCATGTTAATATAGACTTGAATTAGAGTATATCAATTTGAGTAGTTAATTAGTTTGACCCACTCACATGGTATTACTCAGTGTCAAAACCAGAGCACTTAAAACACCTTTGTGATTTACAGGTGCTAAAAGAAAACCATACATAACACTGGAGCAAAAGTATCCCTTTTCTGAGTAGTGATGGCATATTCAAATGATGTTCTTATAATTTTAAACTGAAAGTTGACTTTTTCTCAGTATCAGCATTTTCAACACTGAAATACAAATTTAGTACATAGAAGAGCAAGATAATCCAATGCTCATTAAATTGAATCGATATATTCTCACTGAACTTAATAGAAAGCAGTGAGCCTAAAACAGATAGAAAAGTCAGTTTATGAGAGCAAAGTATAAAAACCTTTGTTTCATGGAATATAACTGGTAAGCTAATGATCAGTGATACAACATAGAAAGTTTTTTTCACTGCAGCTTCCCTTATTGCCACCAATTTAACAGTATATGAGTAAGAGAAAGGTGTTTAAGAAGAACACTCCAATGTAAGTGGTCAATAAAACTACATGATCCGAGACTGGGGGTAAAAGCTGGAATATTTATTGAACATGCAACACGTAATATAAGGGTCTTGGAGGCAGGACATGTTAATGAAGAGGACGGGTTATGCTAACTAGGGGGTGGATTACACTAACTAGAGGATTACACAATTTTCTATTGCAATTGCACAAGTGGTTAATATTTTCCTATAGCGAACACCACAGGGTGGGGAGAGAACAAAAGGGTTTCTGCATCGTCTGACAACATCACCACAAAGTCTTTCGATATCTTGTTGAAGGAGGCAGGACAATCAAACATACGTAAGCATTAACAAGTCTTGTAATGAAGTTCCTCAGAGTTTCTGCCAGCTCCTGCTGTTCATGGCCTGCTACATAATTCCATCATTTCCTTTTCTGCTGATAGCCGAGTTTTGGATTCCAACACTCCAACATCAAGTAGCCTATAAATCCCAAACCATTTATCTGAAAATTGCCTAGTCACAGAACACATTTTTTTTTTTACAAGGCAGGTTATAAATTTTTATATTTTTTCCTATTAGCCACCTCTGCATAGGTTCCTCTGTGTAAACTGCAGGTGAAAGAATTTTCACGGTTCCAGCTGGAAATGAGACTTTGTAAAAGGGCAACTGATGTAAAGAGCTGCTGATTACTGAGGCTGTTTGTCTTCTAGGCTGAATGCAACTGAGACCCAAAATCAATACAGATAACAAAGAAAAGACTTTAGTGGAGTCTATACAGTTCCAGAGGGAACTTCAAATCCTTCCCTCAGTGATATATTAAGATTCTTGATGTAAATAGTTTTAAAGAAGCATTTATAAGTGCTTCTCACTGCCAAAGAAACACAGAAAATTTAAATGCCAGCATATCTAGTTTGCCCTCCTGGAGACATCCTTCTGGTTGTTTTATTTGTCTATTACTTCATGAGAATCATGGCTAGAAAACAGAAGACAGTTGGGTCAGGGGCAGAAGTTGAACTGTGAATGGGGACCACTTGAAAGTATTTCTTCAACGGAAGAGAATACAAAGTTCTATAAAGAATCACATAGGATGAAAAATGGCATTGGGATAAATAGAAAAAAACTGACCCACCAAATGACTCTTCCTTTTCAATTCATGGAAGGTGAGCTCTGAAACATAAATGTTGCTATTATAGAGAAGAATGCTACAAGTATGTTGTAATAATTATTCTCTACTTTCTCTAAGATTTCTTTTAAAGTGATTGGAATCAGGGTCTTAACACTTATATGTGGCAGTAAATGGAAGTTCTTCCTTTGACTTTGATGATCCAGATGTTCACAAGAATTTTTATTTTTTCCGCTATTTAATTTGAAAAGCAACAGCTCGATATTTGGCTATGGAGTAAAGCAGTATTAAAAACTGCTCTTGTCTTGATATGTATGTGTATCAACATATTTAGCACATTTCTTTTCCCTACCAGACTGTTTTTACTGTTACTTTCATCTTGCCTGAATGGAAGGAAAATATTTGGGTATAAACAGATGGTGCTAGCTAGTGAGAACTACTTTCAATGACAACATAATGTTAACAAACTGAATGTCTCAGTACATTTACATTCTAAGATAGAAATTGGAATAAATATTTTTCATATGAACTAATTTTAATGTGGTGAGCAATTTATATTGAAGTGGCTGAAGTTTGTGGTTATCCCACTCTTGGCAATGAAGTACTGATTCTTCATATTTGTAGGTGTGCATGCATAATTACTACAGTAAAGACAGAGATTAAAAGTCTTAACTAATGATGAAAACTCTGTTTCATTTTTGTTTAATCATACTCAGAGACATCCCCTTTCCTGAGAGTTTACGTCTTTAAAGAGACAGAGAATCTCACAGACTACAGAGGAAGCAGGAGATAAAAGGAAGAGAATTTGTTTCAAGTTAATCATAGATACAAAGTTATTGTATGGTTTAAACCCAGCTGGCAAAAAGGCCTGACACAGCCACTTGCTCATTTCCCCTCAGTCAAATGCAGAAGACAATCAAAAGGGTAAAAGTGAGAAAACTCATTGAGATAAAGACACTTTAATAGATAAAGCAAAAGTCACACACACAAGTAAAGCAAAACAAGGAATTCCTTCGCAGCTTCCCAGGGCTCTGTCACACATAACACTGACTTGAGAAGATAAAAGCCATCACTCCAAATGTCACCCCTTCCTTCTTCTTCCCCCAGATTTATATGCTGAGCATGGTGCCATATGGTATGGAATATCTCTGGTCAGTTGTGGTCAGTTGTCCCAGCTTTGTCTCCTCCCAACTTCTTATGCATCCCCAGCCTCCTCACTGGCAAGGCAGTGCAAGAAGTAGAAATTTTTTAATTCTGTGCAAGTACTGCTCAGCAATAACAGAAGTCAACCCTATTCCCAGCACAGATCCAAAGCATAGCCCCATATTAGGTACTGTGAAGAAAATTAACTCTATCTCAGCCAAAACCAGCATGACTGGATTTATATTTCAGTTTTGAATGGCACATAAGCTTCATACATTACAGTTTGACATGTCTCATAAAGTCCTTCCAGCAAAAAATGGATCAGGATTTCCTGTGGGTCTGCCTTGGAAAACTTTTGTTATAGATTTGAATGCACCAGATTTGGATTAACAATTAGAAAGGTCAGAGCTCATCTGAGACCTTAGGCAATGTTCAATATCTTGACAGTAGAGGACAAAAGATGTTCCTGTGAATGCAGAATGTCTACCTGAACTATTCTGAAGAAACTGGGTCAAACAGTAAACTGTTACCTAAAGACACTTGAATTCAGAAAACTGGATTGGATTGTAATTCACTACAAGTGCTGAGGGAAATAAAGGCTGACAGTTGTTTTGGAAAGGGTAGGTTGCTTCCTGTGCAATACTTAGAAAAGTACGGATGATGACTTGGAAGGCTGAATTTTTATTTTGAAACAAGAGCATGGGTAAGTGCTTCACCCTATGCTGCACATGTAGAAGAGTGGTGGTAGCTGCACTCAACCTCAGCAGCTGACAATGTCAGCAAGATTCATGACAGCAGGCATAAGAAAAAAAGTGGGTTTTTTTCTCTGCTATTCAGGCAACAACGAAGTACTACATGGCTCTAGAGACTTTGCTGACATGGGTGACCAAGAAGTAGCAATCAAGGCATCAGGTAGATTCTGTTGCAGTAGGTACTGACTCTGTAATAGCCGCGGTAAGACTGCATCACCAGCAGCAATTTACGTGAGCCCTTAATAGCAAATTTATGGTAAAAATAAAAAAGGCTTACAATATCAAATGGCAGCTTTCTGTATTTCTGTATTTTATAATGTCTGACCAAACCATAATCTCAAAGCTGAATTTATCATTTCTCTTGGTACTAGGCCTATAACCTATAGTAGTCAAATTCTTGAAAGCTCACCCAGTGGCCAGTTCTCCAAAAGCAGGACGAGGAAAGGAAGCCACTGTGGGACTTTGAGCATTTACACGTACATATACAAATATGGCTTGTAAGAAACTTTGTTTTTAAGCTTTCTAGCAATCAACAGAGGTTGATTCACACAAAAAATACAAGAAAAGAAACTCCCACCATTTTTAGATTTTGTAGCATAATGCCTAAACTTGCAAAACAAATTACAATAGAAAATAGAAATTAAACTTTTATTTTAAATAAAATTGAATATATGCACTGTGCAAGTTTCGAACTAGCTTCCCGCCAAGTCTCTGAAACTTGACAACAGGGTCTGCTTCCCAGAGAGGGAAGAAATAAACCAAGCAGCCAAAGCTATATCAAAAATATATATTTTACATATGAAACAGATATATACAGTGAGAATATTATATACCTATAACCCCAGAAACCCTAAATAGCTTCCTAAAGGGAAGAGGAGAAGGAAGAAGCGAAAAGGACAAAATAGAATGAAAAAAGACAAAAACAAAACAGGTCTACACTATCTAAAAAGCCGGTAACCAGCAAACTGAAGAACTGGCAAAATCTCACCACTTCCCTTGAGAGAAGCAGGACGGCTGGACACGTCCCAACACTCTCCCCTCACGCGTGGCAGACAACAGCAGTCACTGTAGGCCTCAGCTCCAGATAAGCAAGGCTGAGACAGGGACCCACTGTTCTCAAACCTTGCTGGAAAGGAAGAGCACGAGGTCCCTCCCATTGGCTTTATTTATACCTCAAGTTACATAAAGGAATAGCATGGAATACTTCCGTGGTCACCTTCCTAGTTCCTTCCTGGTTACAAGCTGGTCTCCACGAAGGCCTAGAGTGAAAACTATCACATGCACCAAAGGAAACATTTTATATTCTCTCTCTTTAAATGTCAAAATAATTTCAGAAAGTTTGGATTGCTTTAGCTTTTTTTTCTGTGGGTCCAGATGAAGGTCAAGCAAACCAGAAGATAAAATTTCATCATATTATCTGTTTACTGTAACTACTGTGTTTTTTCACAGCTGTAGTTCAGCTAGATTATTCTAATTACATTACAATTAGCTTTTCAATTACGCAGAACTGTCTTAATATTATAGACAACTATAAAATGGCACCATTTTTCAGAAACTCTGTGATTGGCAATTACTCTTCAATGCAATCTAGACAGAAAGCAGTATTTCATTACAAATTATTTTAGAGTGAGCAAGACAGTTTGTCTCGAATATTTTTGTCCCATAGAAAACTGAAAGAGTATGTATGTCTTCACAGCCTACCACAAACTTTCATAAGGATAAATCTCATAAATTGCAGAAAGAATTTTCAAACTTGACTAAATAGTATTGCTTATACTGAAAATATAAAACTGAAATCAGTGCAGGTTTAAGTGTGAATGTAAGAAATGGACTACTGTTTAATCTGCTCAAAGGAAAGAATGTTGAATATATTCATAGCTTGTTCACAGAAGGAATTTAAATACAAGGATTTTTGCTCATCATATTTAAAATATATTTGAAGATGAGTTAGTAATAGTGTTACTTCAAGTCAGCTCTAGGAAAATGAGAGAAAAATAATAAAAAAATAGTTGCATAACAGTTTAACATATATGCTCAGAAAACATGATTAATTTCTACCAGATCTTCCTATCACCCTGGAAACTGTTAAAATCACAAGAAAGATACCAGGCTTAGTAAAAGACAAACACAGTCTAAAGTAAATGATGTCTAAAAGTACTTTAACCCAACTGAACCCACACTGTTATTATTTGATGAGGTTACTCTATTCAGTGTCAACTAAAACTCATTAAATGAGCACTGAATAACCATGGGACTGAGGTCAAAATGAAGAAATAACTTCCTTGAGTGTGATGCTGATTATTTCTGAAATTACAGATTTGGAGCAATGCTGAACTTTGAACATGTAGTACTTTTCTGGGCATTTGTTGTTTGACTTTTTAAAATTTATTTTGATTTTTCAGTAGCTTTTTATTCATCAACCTCTCCTAGTAGTTTGTTGGGTTTTTTAGGGTGGGTGGGTTAGTCAGGTAATTTATTTATTGGGTCTTCCTCTATTTTTTATTAAAGGTGTTTTCAGGTCCTTAGGGTACTTTCCAGGAGCTTCTGCAGGCACTGCCTATATTAAAATAGAATAGAATAATTTCGGTTCAAAGGGACCTAAAATGATCATCTAGTCCAGCTGCCTGACCACTTCAGGGCTTACCAGCATAGACTTTTAAGGATATTGTCCAAATGTCTCTTCAACACTGACAGCCTTGAGGCATTGACCACATGTCCAGAAATCCTGTTCTAATGGTTGACTATGCTCTAGGTAAAGAAATCCTTCCTAGTGTCCCATCAAAACCTGCCCTGGCACAGCTTTGAACCATTATTACACATTCTATCAAGGCATACAGGAGAGGAGAGCTCAGCATCTCCCTCTCCCCTTCTCATCCTCAGGAAGCTGTAGCAATAACGTCACACCTCAGCCTCCTTTTCTCCAAACTGGACAAACCCAAAGTCCTCAGCTGCTCCTCACAAGACATTCCCTCCAGCCCTTTCACAAGCTTTGTTGCCTCCTTCTGTGACCCTTCACATCCTTCCTAAATTGTAGGGCCCAGAACTGCACACAATACTCAAGATGAGGCCTCAGCAAGACTGAATACAGTGGGATAATCATCTCTTTTGACCAGCTGATGATGCCGTGTCTGATGCACCCCAGGATGGGTTTGCCCTCTGGACAGACAGGGCACACTGCTGACTCACACTGAGGTGCTGCCAACCAGCACCTGCAGATCCCTTTCTGCAGAGCTGCACTCCAGCCACTTGCCTCCCAGTTTATAGTTGTGTCCAATCTTACTCTGTCCTGAGTGCAAATCGTCAGATTTAACCCCTGATTGATATCTCCTTCATAACTGGTGGGTCCTTGACTTGTTAGTTGTTATCTGATTACTGGGTATGTAGAAGGAGGGTCTTGACCAAGACACTGACACCCAGAGACAACAGGTGGCAGCAACTAGAGGCTGCTCTAGGATGTGTGGAAGTACAGATGGTGATGCCCCACAGGGCTTGGTCCCTTGTCTGGGCATGATACCTGGGCACATCAGAGACTGTGACCCAGATGAAGCTCCTGAGGAGATGGCTGATCTCTGGATCTGGAGCAGCTAGGACTGCCTGTTGAACATGGAAATAGTCTCACTTTTGGGAAATGAGTGGTGGTGAAAGACCTGCATTTCTGGGTAGAAATTTGTCCTGCACTTGGGTCACAACAACCCCATGCAATGTTAAAGACTTGGGGGAGGGTGTCTAGAAAGCTGACTGGTGGAAAAGGACATCAGGGTTCTGGTTAACAGCTGCCTGAGCCGCACTGGGCCCACATAGCCTGTATCAGAAATATTGTGGCCAGCAGGACCAGTGATTTTCCCCCTGTATTTGGCACAGATGAGGCCACGTCTCAAGTGCTGTGTTCAGTTCTGGGCCCCTCACTACAAGAAAGACATTGTGATGCTGGAACTTGTCCACAGAAGGGCAACAAAGCTAGTGAAGGGTCTAGATAGTGTGTCCTGAGGAGCAGCTGAGGGAGTGGGGCTTGTTTAGCCAGGAGATAAGGAGGCTCAAGGGAGATCTTATCTCACTGTCTGCATGTACCTGAAAGGAGGGTGGTAGTGAAGGTAGGATGATCTTAGAAGTCTTTTTGAACCTAAATGATTCTATGACTCTATGAAATATCACAGGGGAAGATGAGCAGACTGTGTGCTATCAGAAAGGATAAAAAGGGATTTGACTGGGGCTTCACAGACACTTTACAGAGGAAAGAGCATTAAGTTCTTCCTCATAGAGAAGTTCTTCCCTTCACAGAGAAGAAAAGACAGCTATAGGGAGGCTATGTTTGAGTGACTCATGGATGGAGACCTGAAAGATGAGACGGGCTTGAAGCTTTTAATTTTCAGGAGCAGGAGAAAGTCTTCTCTCATGTCAGATCTGGTCTTACAGACGTGGATACTGTACCATAATAGCCAATATAAAGGAACAGGTTCTTCTAAGGAGGATCAATGAGAGACGTGGGCCTGAATAGACCATTGGCATCAAGATTGAGATTCCCTTTTGATGGGAATGGAAACCTCTAACTGCTGACCAGACACGCTGTCACAGAAAGTTTATTGCTTGACATGGATTTAAGGTCTGTATTTTTGGTGTCACGAGAAGACTGCCAGAGAGGGTCCGAGACTGTTAATTCTTTCTATGAGAGGTATAGAGTGAACTGGTTCATGTCATTGTGAGGCTGCTTACTATTATCTGTGGGTGGTCATGGAGGACAGAAGATGTCCTTGATGACAATAGACAGACAGATGTTGCACTCATCTTAAAAGGCGAGTGTGAATATCAGTGGAACTCCAGGAAGAGGCTGATCAACCACAGTTCAATACTTGGTAATACCACGGTGAAAATGGAACACATACTGGTCACATGAAGGTAATGGGTAATGGTCAGCATGAGTTTAACAAGAGTAAATCAATCTTGAACAACCTGAGTGTGCCTTATTACAAGATTAGCATTTGTCACTAGGTTTATGGATGTAGAGAGAGTGGTGGCTATTTTATTCCATGACTGGGAAAGCTTTTAACCCTGCTCACCAGAGCATCATTGTATTCAAAGTGAGATGTTACAGTGTGGATGGGTGGACTAGTAGCTTGTTTGAGTACTGGTTGGATGGTTGAACCTGAAGGAAAGGGGTTAACAGTTTGTACTCTGCCTGGAGATCAGTTGCAAGTGGAGTTCCTCTGGGATTTGTCTTGAAGCCTATCCTCTACCATGCTTTGATCAATCGCCCAGACAAAACAAGAGAATGCACCTTCATCAAGTTTGTGGATGACACCAAATTCCTGTTTACAGCTGATGTGCTCCAGGGTGGGGCTCTAAATGACATCACTGTATGGATGAATGGTGTTAATAGTTAAGGTGTAAGCAGGTCAGCTTGGCATGGGGACCGATGATATTCTTTGTTATACTCTGAAACTTGTTACTTCCATGACAGTCATTTCAACAAAATTTGCATAAATTCTGAACTGAGCTTAAAGTAACATCTGATGAAAAGCTATTATGATCATGGTTTTAAGTGTTGTTCATGGAACATTTGCACTTTGATCTGTGTTTTAGCTATATGTACATGTGCACATACAAATTTACATTCTTATATAAAATGGTGGGTCACTCTAAACGATAACAATTTAGTGATATCTGCTCTAGTTGTTCACTTTATCAATCAGTATTTTCAGTTAACCAAACTGTGCTAATCAACATTGTTTTGATAACCTGGGCTTGTTACCTGAAGAATTGAATATTGCATAAAGCTGTCTGAACTAATGTTCGGTGTGTTAATTCATATAGTTCAGGGCAACAGTGTGGATGTTACATCCAATTCCAGAAACATTACTGGCATGCCTAAGGATTCCTCATTCCTCCCTATTAGTCTGGACTTTCAGTGCTGTTCTGAAGTAGCTCTATTGCTTTCTGTTCTAAAGTGAGTATAGTAATTTAATTGCTGTTATGTTGACATTATCAGTTTACCACTATATTGATATGATGAGCTAAGCATGAAAAAGTAAGGCTGCCAATTCTCTTCAGAGTTTTACAGTGATGCAATTTATATCAGCACGCTAAAAAAATCTGGTTGCAGGTCGGAGAGTTGGCTTTCAATCATATTAGTATTTGTCAAAATAACTCTGTATAATTATGTCTGTAGAAAAGAAGCTTTCTGCACAGTTAAAAATCTAAGTTGATGACTGCTATAAGCGATTTTTTTGATTGGTTGCATTAAGCAACCAATCAATTTGGGTGAATTTCTCATTGCATTTTTAAAGTCACTGTTTACACAATCACTCTCATAACTAAAATCACTTGCAAAAACGTTAGTACTCTTCGAACCAGGGAGTAAAGTACATGAAATTATCTCTAATAAACTGTTCAAGCTACATGTTCAGTCTGACAAAAGGCTTTTCCAGCTGTAAGAGGGGACTCACTATTGTTTTCCTAATTGCTTATCATAGGTATGTATTCAGTGGTTCTTAAGAATAAACTCCTGAACAGGATAGAATGTTGTGCTGTAAACTGTAATGATTAAGAGTCTCCAACAAATTTATTGCCTGGTTACAGATACCTGGCATCATATGATATGCCAAGTGTATCCAGACAGGGTACTGGAGACTGTTCAAAAGTAGCCTAGATCTACTGCAAGTCCTGTAAAATACCAGTCAGCCTGTGGCAATATGACTTGGATAAATGCTCTGCTGCTTTTTGGCTGCAATAAGAGTTAATATTGTTCATAGCAGCTCCTATGGTGCTGTGGTTTGGATTTGTGACCAAAGTTTTGATAACAAGGGATGTTTTAGGCATTGCTGAAGAGTCCTTTTCTGTCTCTCACCCCAACACACCAGCAAGTAGGCTGGGGGTGCACAAGAAGTTGGAAAGGGGACACAGCTAGGATAGCTGACCCTAACTGACCCAAGGAATATTGCATACTATATGACATCATGCTCAGCGCATACAGCTAGGGGGGCCATTTGGAGTGATGGTGCCTTCCCAAGCAACTGCTGAACTTGATGAAGTCCTGCGTTCCTGGGGATAGCTGAACACCTGCCTGCCAATGGGAAGTAGTGAATGAATGCCACATTTCGCTTTTCTTGTGTATGGCTTTTGCTTTCCCTACTAAAGTGTCTATCTCGATCCAGAAGTTTTCTCACTGTTTCTCTTCGAACATCTGAATAGGGCTATGTGCCAAGAAACCATGTTCAACCTCCTTTGAACACTATAAAAGTTGAGGAAAAATTTTGGAAAATCAGAGGGAGAGGAAAGGGAGAGAGAACCAGTTACCCTAGCTGAGAATCTCTCCCCCCTTCCCCCTCACTTTTTCTGTGCCACTGCATGCTGCCTACCTGCCACCAGAGACTGAAACTCTGCCGACCTGGAGAGAACAGAGACCCATCTTGCCACATGTATGAGTTATATCTTATCCTTCTACCCTTACCATATTTCTGAGGGCCGAAAGGTGCAGCTGAACTGGAACGCTGCACAGTCTGGGACGTGGCTCTGTGTGAGCTTCGAACCCACACATCCTGGTCACATTTCAGAGAGCTAAAGCTGCTAAGACACCCCCCCTGCAGCTAAAGAGAGAACATCGAAAAGCGGCAGAGGAAAAAAAAGAGCTGAAACTGCTTCTCCCCCCCCTCAACACCAGCTCAGCGGAAAGGTAGTTTTTGTGATATTTTTTCTGTTTTTCTAGAAAGAATCTTAGCATTTTTCCAACCTTTTCTTATTTTTTCCTCTTTATCTTTGCATCTCATAGCAATTAATAAAATCAATTTTGGTATCAACAGATAACTTGTGCGAGTTTTAATTTTGCTCAAGGGAATATTTGAATCTGAAGTTCTTTCTGCAACATTTAAGCAGATTGTAGCACTGTTGCATTTCCCCTTCTCTCCAGTCCCACTGTGGGAAAGTGAGTGAGTGGCCATGTGGGGCTAAACTGCACGCTGGGTTTAATCCGCAAAGAATTATTCTAGTTTGACACCCAAATTAAGCATGCATGTCCATTTACTGTGAAACAGATAGAGGGGAAGGTGATCTGATACACAGTCTCAAACAAAAGTTTGCTATCTCTGTGCAGATCCTGGAGAATATTCAAAGTTCACGGGCCAAGTTATATCCTCCTTGATAGATGGTTCTTAAAATTAACAAGAGTACAAATTTAAAATCCAAACCACTTACCTTTAATTACAGATGTGAGACGTCTAATCAAATTTGATAAATAAGTATTAATTTTCCTTGTTGACTGCATACAAATTGTAAATTGAATGATTTATATCAGTTTACTAGAATTTATTTGCTTCATTCTACCATACTTTAGTACAATTGAGAATTATAGGGTTTACTTACATGTATGACAATGCGATGAATGTCACTGTATGTAGAAACGGGACTGTTACAAACATTGGTATGATTTAAGGAAATAAAAGTAAATGCTTCAAATACTCTTGTTCTGAAAACAAGTCTTCTGTACTTTATTCTTTAGTCCTTTTCTAATCCCAGAATATTAATAGAATTATTTCTCACTATGTATGGTGAGTTTGGAATTTAGGAGACAATGTTTGAGTTGAAAAGTCTTTGTACATAAATGTATAAACCCAAATTCAGCAGTGCCATAAGGTCTAAATGAAAAAATAGACTTAACAAGAAAAAAAAGATAACTTTTTTGCACTTCAGGAAAGATGTATTAGAGGCCAGCAAATCTGCACAAGCCAGAAGGCTAAAAGTGTAAGTTATGTTCCAGTATGCTGGTGGTCCAGAGAGGGACTGGGCCACACTGAGGAATATCAGGGTAAGAAAGGTAGCTAGTATCCAGACAAAAGAGGAAAACAACTTCAAGATCATTCACCTTTATTAGAGGATTAGTGTTGCCTGTTTCCGTTCCAAGTAAGATGCGTGAACTTTACATAGGTGTAACATAGATTTTCACATCTGAAGTGTCTTGATTCTGTTTATAGGATTTGCATACACAAATGATTTTAGAGCAATTAGTCTGTAGGATGGGTGGGTGGGGTGGGGATGTTTACTTGGTTATGTGACAGAACATACCCATCTGTCTCACAAAGTAGTCTGGGCAGCTGTCTACAATGCAGACTTCGAAACCAGTATATTAACCACACTCATGCTGTCTTTGGATTTTTATCTGCTAGGTCACAAATTCTCCTGTATTTTATTTATTATTTCATGTGAAAATTGTGGTAACTCAGTTTAAATCAGGTACTCATCCCTGCTCTTACTGACACCTCCTCATTTGTTTATTTAAAGAAACCCAAAGATTGGGATGAAAATAACATGGTTGTTTAGTTACTTTATAAGGACACTTAAAGAAAATGATACAGCAGAAAATTTTGCTGTCATACCTGATCTGTCTTCAAAATTATGACCTTCTTAATGTTTATTGGACACCTAAAAATACAGCAATCATCAGCTTGCACAGAATTCCCAGCCTAAGTCCAGAACTTTAGCCTCATTCAATAATGTACAAGTTCTTGAAATTACAGTAATGAAAATGTCATGTAACTTTCTAGATTTGCTTCAGTATAAATTTGCTCTGAGCCAGAGAAAAAAACCATTTTCCTGGTGGAGACCAGTTTGAAGATCTTTAGCTTTGGATGCCACTAAATATACAAATTTGAGTGTGAATGAATGGGAAGACTGAAGCATCTTGTGTGTGGAGAGCTGTGTAATAAAGGTATAAGATGTCAAATGATGAATATATCAGGTGCAATGGGACAGGAGGAATAAGGGCTGCATGTTGGATAGTTTGTACCTGTGGTTCTTGTAGAGGGATTTTAAATGTGTATTGGAATTTTCAGACACCTAATACATTTATTCCTTAATAAAATAAAAATATTATTACCCTAGGTTAATTTTTATATCACCAGGTATCAATTTTAACTTGTTATAACGAAAAGTGGTCTTTATAAACATACATGCATGGTGGTGGAAATTTAAGTGAAATTTTAATACTCAAGCTCCATATGGCAGAATTTTCTGCACTGAAGTCATAAGCTATGATTTTCAGAATGTACAATTTTCATTCTTGTACAGTACAGTTTTGAAACAGGGAAAATCAGACTAAAAAATGTAAGAAACATTACTCAACACATTTCAGTTAAAACTGTTTATAATTCATATGTAAAGATTGTATATGCACAGAAGTCAGGAACATTTCTAAGTGTGTGGAGTCAAACCTGTGAAAAACCCTAATAAAACCAGATATCAAATATAACTTCTATAGATTAAGTCTAAGGTTAAGTGTCAACAGGATTTTTAAAATTTATTCCAATTACTTTAATTTATTTTCTAATTGTAATATTTTGCATACTTTCTATTAATGATTTTTTTTTCCTGTAGTGAGGTTTAAGGGTTAAGCTGTAATGTTTGGATTTTGCTTATTGAAAATAATAGAGTAGGCCTGCATAAGCTATTAGCACCATGAGTTTTCACCAAAGCAAGTGAAATCTTACTTAGAACCAAACTTATTTCATGAATTAACAACTCATAGTAAGTAGTTTGATGTCAAAAATGTGCTTGTGAGAAATGTTGTTTATTACTATGATAGTTTAATAGATCTCAGATCTGCCTACACTATTCATTTTCATGGTTACACATATCAAGCTGAAGTCAGTCTCAAACTTTAAGAAACTGAGAAACTGAATTTAATTTCTCAATTTGCTATGACTTTACACTGTGATTGTAAAATTTTCATGACTTTACTGTAGATAGGAAATACACTAGTATAAAACCTTTCCAGTATCAAGAAGGTACAATTAATAACTCTTCTTTAACTATAGCACTTAACTGGTATCAGTAGCTGTAAGTGGATGCAGTCACTTACATGTTACAGTCCCCAGTAATACAGCACAAATGATTGCAAATGTTGTGTCAGGTTACTGAGCACAACAAGTTCGGTGCAGGACCTTGAGTGCTTGCTCTGCTTAGGGAAGAATACTAGATGTGGTTTTCCTCGTGTTTCTGTGCTCTCACTACATTTGCCTTAGTTAGCAAGCTTTTTATATGTCAAGTGGATTTCCCTTACCTGTTAAACTTTTCCCTCAGAAGATGTTTTTATATAGTAGTACACATACTTTAAATCCAGGATTAAGTACAAAATTGGCCATTACATTTTTGAAATCTCATCATTTTTAGCTTAAGATACCATTTACTAATCTGGATTATATGATGTAATTCCACTGTGTTTGGTGTTGTTTCAAATAATATTCCGAGCCTCCCCTTTCTCCCCTCCATCTCCTTTGCATTACTTTTCCCATGCTGTATGATTGATTTTATATGCTTCTGAGGAACTGACAATCCTTGCCAGGGCTCTCTCTAAGAGAGCTCTTATTTATGTAGAATATGTCTATTTTCTAGGTTTGTATGAATGTGAGTAACTGGAACTGACCAGACTGGCTAAGATGGAAGTCCAGATGCTGAATCTACATTTGGCAATACATCTTAGAGATTGAAGCTATTATTGTGTTGCAGTATTTCTCCTACAAAATACAGTTGGCAGAAGTGACCTGTGCATCTGTCTGTATTCAATACAAAGTTTGGAGCTTTGGCAAATATGACTTTTCAAGACTGCCTGTTGCTTTCAAGTTACTCTTGAAAGCAAGCATGAGTTCTATTAGGGTCTTCCTCTTGCTGATTCCAGCATGGGCAGTAGTGAATAACAGGTAGTCATGTCATCATTTTGGGGTTTATGTCCTTTGTACTTAGCACCTTCTGGGGGGTTACTCGAGTAACTTTGCTGACAGTGGTTTGACTGCATCATTGTTTCTGGGTCTGAAAGAGCCAGGACATCCAGAGAGAATTTGGAACAGAAATACTGTCAGAATAGACCTCATGGGACAATGGTTTAAATTTGTTCTGTGTGTTACAAAGTCTGGCAAAATTAATAATGTTTTTCCAGAGTGAAATCTGATCTCTGGGCTAGTATTTGAGAAATCAGGCTTGGTCCCTATAGTACTGAGGCTCCCATTTGATAAACTGCAACTTTTGTCATATACGTATAAAACTTAGCACTAAAAATGTCACATTAAATTCTCAGTTGATGAAGGATGGTATATCTTCAATTCTTTTAATAACAGAATTTGGTTCTTTGGTGTATTTATTCAGACATGTAAGGCACAGGTAGTTGAAATTTGAATGGACAGTCTTATAAAGTAAAATGAAATCAGTAAAATATCTTAAATTTCTGCCTTGCTTAGGAAAGAAACTGAGCTCATTACATCTCAATTGCATATGCATATTGGCAGCCAAAAACCCCCAATATTTCAGTCATATTGACCTTACAGTCAAAGATTAATTTTTAAAATGCCAACTGTTTTGTCAGTTAATAATTTTGATAATACATCCGAATCTCCCAATTAGAGAAATCATCTAACCACAATCTTCAAATACCCTTATGGTGTCAAGTCATATCCTCATGTAGCTTAGTACCTTTATAAGAGTGACCTTGAGCAGCTGCCAAGAGAAAAGGAAAAGAGTGTAGAGATTATTTTCAAATTCTCAGGCAATGTAAGAGCATATTAGCCTTTACCATTGTTAACAAGTAATATTTTGAAATAGTCATCAAATCCAAGATTTAACATTCACGGAGGAGAGGCTAAAAGCAAAGTTGTTTAAAATTTGGATTTATATATTGAAAGTGATATTTTGAAAGTGCTCACAGAAATGTGAATAAGGAAATAAGAATGCTTAATTTCTTTGAAAATGTTTAAGCTTTCAAATACAGTTTCACTATTTTAATTTTTCTTTTCTTTTTTTTTAGACTAAATGACTGGTTTTGTTTCAGGTGGGAAATTGCTTATATGAGTTGTTATTAACCGTGTGATGCTATTGCTTTTACTAGATTTGTGCCTAAAGGAACCTACAAAGAATCTGTTTGCACTGCTCTGTGACATCAGCAGAGATAGTTCCTGCTCCAGAACTATTTCTAGCCTGACTATTCTACTCTGGACTATTTTCTAGTCTGACTAGAAGTGTTATAAACTGATGTTAAAATGACATTGTAGAGTATGTGCACTATGACACTTGAAATGCTAGAAAGAATATGATGTAACGCGTGTGAGCATCTGAGTCTTCAGGTGGTTTTTACAGCTTTATCAAGTGGATTGGCTAGTTTGTGTTTGAAGGAAGATATTTATTATACATAAGACTCAGAATTTTAACGTGGGCACTTCTCATAGTCACACGTCATTGTTACTTCGACTCATGTAAACTGATCCTTCAGCCTAGGATTACTGCCACACTTTCATGTCTGTTGTTGTTCTTCTGATCAGTTGCATTTTGACAATGATCTCCACGTAACTGTAGCAGATTCCTGATTTTATGAATGCAGTTTCATGTTGGCTATGGTATTAAGAAAATTAGAAATACATCATTGCGTTTATTGAAGAAGATTCTTAGGAGAACCATAGTTTAATCTGTGTGCAAACCTAAAACCTTAGTCACATTTGTTGCAGACGGCTGACTTGGAAGCTTCAATCTTTTTCCAGAATACTGTTTCTACCAGATATCCTTAGTAACAGCCCTTGCAACTTGCCTTCTGTTATCTTTTCTGATTTCTAGGATTGGTTTAGATTACTCTTGTTTAATGAAACATGTTAGTTCATACTGCCAGTCCCCCTGTGAATTCTTTCAGGAGTTCAAGAGAACATTTCCTTCTGAAGTTTAATCTTTTCTGTCCTACTGCAAGAGACAGCCTGGTTATTTTAAATTGTTCCTCTTGAGTATGCAGATGCATCTTTGTTACAGAAGGAACCAGTTGCTCAATTTACTTGGCTAACACTGAGCTTCTGTCCTGAAAAGCTTTTCTTCTTTCCCATTAGGATATTACACTTCATTGGGAAATGCATTTTAAACTTGCATGAAACCTTTCATTCTATACCAGTCTGTAAAGTTTATTTAGTTTATAAATGGGATAAATATGTGTACCTACCACTGGCTCTTGCAGAACACAGGCATGGTTATAATTAATCACTCTGGGGTGGCAGTGGATTAAGGAATATTGATCCCTAATGTCCTTCTTAGAAGGATGTTATACATGCATGGCATTGCCTTGTTGACAGTAAGTTTTATAATTAAAGGATTATAAAATAAGATTACAGTTGGAGCTAATAAGAAAATGTTTGAATGACAATGTACTCATCTCCTAAGGAATAATACAGAATCCCAGTTGCTTGAGACATTTAAAAATAGACAAGACAGCTGACCCTTTCCATCTCTGGCTCCTATGTTTCTAGTTTAATTTCAAACAGCCTCATCAAGCACTTGTCTTTGATATTTTTATTTTGAGAAATGAGTTTATGCTGTTTGGTAGAACTTACTTTGCAGAGAGTACCCAAAGAAAGCTTTTTAACAATCTAAATTTAATAATGACCCCTTTTGGTTGAGGGTATAATACATTTAATGCTCACATACTGATTTAAGAGAGGCAGTTAACTGAAAAGAAAGATAACTTAATATTAATATTTTTGGTTTTTAGTACTGCACTTATCTTTATTTATGGTACCTTAAAGTTCACAGTTTCTGATAGGAAATGGATCCATAGTGCTTAATTGCTTTGGGCTTCTACCTGCAAGCTTTATCATGAGAGAACTATCCCATTGAGAAAACAAAAATGGAAAAAAAGTATGTGTTCCAGAATGGATTCTAAAAGAGATGCACTTCTGAGAAACATCTTTCACAGAATACATATTTCTTTCTAATTCAGCTGGGTTCAAGTAAAGAGGGAGGACATTTGCAACATCATGGGATATTATCTTATAGATATCACATAATTCTTTTACAAACTGATGCTAGTGGTTTAAGAAGAGTACTTTTGATGAGTATGTTACTAATAGAGGAAAAAGTCACTGTACAGAAGGTAAGAATTTCTGTAAAATTAAGTGAATTACAGTGTTAATTTAGAACTGTAGAAACAACCTTAGAAAACACACATACAAAATGAGATTCTTTGATGTCTGTTGGACAAAGAATAGAAAGAAAACGTATCACCAAAAGGTATATACTCAGTTTTGCAATTGTAATGCCTCCTGACAACAGTGCATCTGAGAAGATCTGCCCAATTAACTCCATGTTTCAATAATGAATAATCCCAGGCATATAAAACATCTCAAAGTTCACATTAAATGCATGTGCAGATTAAGATGGCTCATGGACTTGATCAGCAAGGATGACTGTCTGTCAACAGAATCTGCAGAGAATTAGATATAAATAGCTGAATAGAGACATCTTAGGGAGATTACAAGTTGGATCGATGACCATACAGTGTAAGAACAGATTGTTTAGGGAGTATTTCTTCCCTGAATAAATTAATCAAAAAGCTACACTATTCCTGCTTGCCAAGTGCAGTCAAACTATAGAGCTGGTTATATCTATAAACTCAGCAATACAGCAGAATAAAGTGCTGGAAAGTGTTGCCATGTCTTTTGTGAAATAGAAGATCCCTAGACTGACTATGCAGCTCCAAGATTGCAGACACATAAAATATTTCACAAAGGCTGACTCTACAGCCCCACTTTTGCCAACGTCCTGACATGTAAATCCAATGTAGAGGATCATTTAAGTCTACTAAGTCTTGAATGCTTTAGAGTGTGAGCTGTCTCATCACTGGTTATGCAATGGTAACTAGATGAATATTCCAATTACGTTATTACAAAATGGAAATTCTAGTTGTCTCTTTCTTGTTTTTCTTGACACTCACTTCTGAGTAGAGTCTACCCATAAGAAGCTCCTTATTCAGGCAACCATCTGCTAGGCCCAGAGGCAGAAAAGCTCTGAATGTGGCAACTCATAGAGCTATTGAAGGAAAAGTGTACTGCCATGTGCTCTTAAATGCAGCCGAATGAGGATGTGGGTGGAGTTTATCCTCTTATGGGAGCTATAACTCTGGACATGAAAGGGGAAAAGAAATTTTAAGCTCTGAACAGCCTGAGTAGAAGTCTGCAGGCTAGCATAAGCTTGCACAGAGACAGAATGTCCAGTAGAAAGAAAGGGATAAAACTACTTGGAAGAAAGATGTTGAAAGAAAATCAATAGCAATGTGCTGAAAATAGGAAATGTAATTGATCCATTCCCAGGGTCCTAGTCCTCATAAAAAGCAAAGTTGAGATGTGTGACATTTGGCGTATATTTAGGGTGCCTCTGTCACTTTTATTGAGTTACTTGGCATTGTTCATGTGTGTCAGAAATGAGAAGTTAAACAAATGACAACCGGTCTGGGATTGGAGAACATATAGTAAATGATGAGATTACTAAAATACTGAGAAAGGAATGTCTTCAAGAATATTTGACCTTCAGTTTTGAGAGTATTGGTAGGCTTACATTTTAACAAACCGCACGTGAAAATTGTATTTTCTTTCTTTCTTTTTCTTTTTTTCTTTCTTTCTTTCTTTCTTTCNTTTCTTTCTTTCTTTCTTTCTTTCTTTCTGTCTTTCATGGGTGTATACTTTGATTTGTTAAGTGCTATGGGCATGTACAGTGAAGAATACATCTGCATTTAGCTTGCATACAAATGGAGAGGTTTTTGTGTCCCAGTTACATGATTGGGACAATGTGAATGAGAAGAATTGCCAAAAGGAGTTCTTTCATACCTTTTAGTAACTTTCAAGCCTCAGTAGAAAACACTGGATTGGGTTTTATTTTTGTGAATATGTATGTTCATAACTACCGTTATATTTAAAAACATTGCACATCAACTCTAACTGATTCCTTTTGTTAATCACTTGCAGCTGAAATTTCTTCTGTAAAATGAATTACTGGCAAAACAGTCCTTTTCAACTTCCTTTCAATTAATGGTAGCAGAAAATGATGAGAAACAAGTGAAGAGAGAGGTGAAGTCTATGACTAATGTAAACCAGGAAAGTTCTGCTGAATTTGGTGGAATAGTTGCCAAGGGTGGGAGTTTGAGACTTGTGAGATGCAGTCAGACTTCTGTTATGTCTGAGCAAGCAGCCTGTAAAGTAGCTTTACACTGAAAATTAAAAAGGGTCTGATTTACAGTAATTCTTTCCATGCAGGTTAAGTATGAAACTATTGTACATTTTGCATACAAAAAAAACCTGTCTGACTTTATTTCCTAGGTAAATCTTAGAGAAAAGTCAAAATGAATTTACATAAATGATGTGTGATTGCCGAGTAGACAGAGGAATATATTCTGCTGTAACATGACTGAAGTCAAAAGAATCATGTAAGAGATTAAGTTCACTCACAATGTTGCTATTTTTTTTCCTATTGCATGCTGTGGTTTGCCATGCAGCCAAAGAAGATACATCTTTTAATCTCAGTGTTTGGATATTCTTGCACATTTTTTTTTAAGTGCATCCTTCATGTTTATTCTTGTGGCATTGCTACTCTTAATCTCTGCACCATCTTGTTCTCTTAAATAGATAAAATATTTTTTTTTGCCTTTGCTCATGAAAGAACTTTCCTTCCACCCAAGGATATCAGTTACACTTGGTTATGCTTTTTGAAGTTAAAATAAAAATTTCTTCAAACACAAAAAGAGCTTGAATTTGTGGGGAGAGAGGGAAGAGGAAAAGAATGACATGATTTTTCATTTCTGATGACACATAGAAATATACAAAAAATAAACTTTTTAAGTACTTCATCCCTATAAGGTGGAGGATAGAAAAAAAATGCAAAGCAATCACCATTGTTCCACAGGAACCATAAAATCCTGAGTGCCACTTTGGATTTGCTCCTCAAAAGAAATATGTCCCTGTGGAAGTTCTGAAGCTTGAAAAGCTTTGTTCTCAGCTGGAGTGACAGACTTGGCTTTACTACTGATGTTCAAATAATTCTTTGCAACTCAAGAGAATGATTTCTTAAGAATGTTCGTGGGGATTTGCTTCTTCTGAGAGATGGATCAAAAATGGCAGCCACACAAAAGTCTTCTGTCAAATCTCTATTTCAATTAAAATTTGAGCACTGTATGACTAAAATCTATATAGAACCCTCTTGAGAAACCATATATTTTAAGTGTGTCACAGATTAGGGAAGCTGCAAATGCTTTCCAGGAACAAAGATGAGTTAAACAAATATTTTGAGTTCCCTTACTGCAACATTGGCATTGTATGTATTTAATTTGAATCAAGGTCACAAAATAATGGATGCTATATTATGAAAATGTAAACAAAGCCTCTGTCCTTATATTGTGGTTGAAATTCTTGAGATGCAATTGCAGAATTTCAAACAAGAGCAAGTTACAGTATTTTTTTCTCAGAGATCTGAATACAGCACAAAACAATGTTAACAGCTTTTAATATTCCTTTATAGTAAGACGACTCCCTTTCTTGATTACTCACTGGATAGAGAAGAACTGAAGGTCTGAGTAAATCCCATTAGTTTTCTCTGCATAATGAAGTAAAAGAAAAGTTTTGTGGCTTATGCTTATAAACATTGAAGGTAGCAAGTATCACAGAATGAAAAGGGGGCAAGAATTGTTCTAAACTGTTGTGAGAAATACAGCACTAAAGTTTCTCTTTCCTAATCATCTTTTTTACTGCAAAAACAGGGAACTGGGATATGCGTCTGAGGAATGTGGCAGGAGAATTCTCCTAAAGAAGCTCTACAGTAGCCAGAGTCTTGGGCTTTGCTATTTCTTCAAGACTGAAGTGACAGAGGACTTTTTTTATATTAATTTGTTTGCTGTAGCTCTTCTCTGCTTCCTCCTTGCATTTGGAAGGGCTTAGCAGAATAGAACTAAATTTGGACAACTCCTTGATCCTTTTTGCTTAAAGCGATTTTACTAGAGATTTCTTCACTCTGGTGAAGGCAAAAGCACAACCTGTTTTTAAGTACTCTAAAAAACTGTCTAGGAAGTGTTCAAATGAGATTAATAATTTTATGCTATCTTGTAGTGTCATGTTTATTCTCCAAGAACTCATGACACTACCAAAGAAGAAATGGCATGAGTACAAGAAAATATTTGCAGTGTTTGGAGCTAAAGATTATTTTATATTTATATAAAGCTTAGTTTATCCTTTCATACAGAGGGCAAGTCTACTGGAAGAGATTCAACTTTGCCTAGGCCAACTTGTCTACACTCAGTCTTGTAATATTTCTATCTCCTTTGCTGTTCATTGATAGCCATGCATAGGGAAAAATCTCATGATTAATGGAAATAGAATAGGCTTTTCAAATGAACATCAAATGTATTTTTTTTCAGAAACTATTTATTTATTTATATAATTAATTCTGAGGATTCTTCATAACACTTAATTCTATTGATAATTATTTAACAGTGTGTTTTTTGAAAGATGGCATTATGGATACATTGTATATTAACTTTGGAACACAGCAATGAACATATAATAAGTCCTCTAGATCTAGTTTTATTCCTCAAAGATATGGAGAGATATTTGTGTATTCACCACAGTCTGGCTGAAAGCCTTCACTCATTTCAAGATAGCTGCAGTTCCATTGCTCTATATGACTCTCTGAAGTTTTACCACAATATTTTTCTGAATTTTATTCAACCACTTTGTTTTTAAATTGATATTGTTGTGCTCTGACTAACTCCTTCCCCAGAGTCATGGCAAGAGAGTAGTCAGCAAAAATGGAGCTTACAAGTGCTCAGTAGATTTGCTCCAACATAGCTCCAATGCAGGTAGCCAGACATGTGCAATGACATTGCTATGTAGAAAGAAGTTCATAGCTGTCTGATCTCAACAGCCATGAGGAATGTCTCTTGGGAGGCAGAGCTACACAGATCTACCTGGAGGAATAGCTAAGCATAAAAGCTCATGTTAATGCTATTATGAGTAAGCACAATAGGAATATGTTTGGCTGTTAAAGCAGTACGATTGAACAATATTTTGTTTTTCCAATGCATGGTCTGCTCATTGGACTTCACCAAGTTCCCTATACATTAAATCAGTTTCAATGTGTTTCCATGCTTTAGATCAGTCCTTTAATTTGAAATTTAAACCTTTTCTTCTTATGTAGATTTACTAAGGATAAGAGTATAATCGAGTAGATTTTTCATATGAAATATACATGAGATATTTTACTATTCAGTGGTGTTGGAGGTACTTGTAATTATCCAGTTGACTTTTGCTATAATAAGGCTTTTTTTCCCAGCTGATAGTTGAGCGCTGTGAAGAAAAGCATTGACAGTCCTTGTCTTTCCAACTCTGCATTGTAAGTAGGGATACTGAAATAACTCTGCAGTTCCCTGATTTTGTATATTGTCTTGCAAATCTGTTTCATAGTCTGCTTGTCAAAACCAGCAAAGCAGGAAAACTAGCTTTGAATAGTGTTTTGTGGGGCAGAAAGAAAATTTGTTCTATTTGCTACAGACATTATAAAGGCTCTCAGTGTAGAGCCATTTGTGCAGAAGTTTTGAAGCCACTGAAATTATTTTTTAAATTATGTTCACTGTTGTCTAGAACAATGGGATTTTGAGTTGTATTTACTCCTTGTTATAAACATTCTTATTCAATGAAAGATTTTTTTGGATCTTTCACTTCAGGAATGATTCATTATGAAAGTATGTTCAATGCAAAAACATGAACTAATGGGTTATGTTATAAAATTTTTATCCATTGAAACTGAAATGAATAAATTTAAAACGTTGTATTAGTTTTTACAGGACAATGCAGATGTATCTATGTTACGTATATGTATGTATATGCGCACTGCTTTCACAGTAAGTAAAACACCTTTCGTTTCTGTTTGAGTGAGAGGTAAGCTGGAGCACATGGAGCTCTGCGTGGGCACTGGTGATGAGCCAGATAAGACCTGATGGGTCAGGATTAAAAGGCAGACTAACGTGTAAAGTTGCAAGAACACTTGATTAGGAAGTAATGTATGAGGCCTTCAGAAAACTGGAAGAAACCTTGCGTTTGGAGGCCTTATGAGGAACTTCCTGACATGGGTGATAAAAGAGCTGATAGGAAAGATGCGCTGTTGTACCTGATACCTTCTAGACAGAGGATGACTTGAGAGCAGCCCTGCACAGAAGGACTTGGGCATTCTCATGGATGAAAAGCTGTACATGAGCAGGCAATGTGTGCTTGCAGCCCAGAGAGCCAACTGTATGCTGGGCCGCATCAAAGAAAGTGTGCCCAGCATGTTGAGGGAGGTAATTCTGCCCCTGTACTTTGCTCTCATGAGACCTCACCAAGAGGTACTGCATCCAGCACTGGGGGCCCAAACATAAGTAGGATATGGACCTGATGGAGTGAGTCCAGAGGAGGACAAATATCGCAAGGCTGAAGCACCTCTCCTATGAAGACAGGATGAGAGAGCTGGGATCGTTCAGCCTGGAGAATAGAAAGCTCCAAGGGGACCTTATAGCAACCTTCCAGTACCTAAAGAGGACCTACAAGAAAGCTGGAGAGGGACATTTTACAAAAGGATGTAGTGATTGGACAAGGGAGAATGGCTTTAACCTGAAAGAGGGTAGGTTTATATAGGACATTAGGAAGAAATTCTTTCCTATGAGAGTAGTGACTCTACAACATGCTTCCCAGAGAAACTGTGGATGCCCCATTCCTGGAAGTGTTCAAGGTCAGGTTGGATGGGTCTTTGAACACTTGGTCTAGTGGAAGTTGTCCTGCCCATGGCAGGTGGTTTGGAACTAGACGATCATTGAGGTCCCTTCCAACGCAAACCATTCTATGTTTTCTATGATTTTGGAAAGTAGTCCCACACTTTGAGACTTTTGTACCTATCATTTCTCAGAAGTTCTGCACTGATCTGGAACCTCAATATGTACAGGGTTTATCCTCTTATTTTTTATTCTTCTCTGGAAACAGTGTGTCTTCCACAATATATGGACTCTGTGGCCAAAAATTCCTTGTCTACAAACTTTTTCAATGTTTTCTAGCACTGTGTATAACATATTAGGTTTCAAGAGTCAAAATTTTATTCTTTAAAATATTCATATTATTCTCCTATAATGGACACACAGAAAAGTTTTGTTTGAGGCCTAAAAAATAACAGTGCAGGAGTGTTCTTAGTTGGCAGTGAAGACTGAACTTCAGGTGAGACACTGCTAAAGGTTTGCAGGATGCCTGTGACATAGAAACCAGTTTGTTTCAAGGAGGAAAGTTTGAAGAGACATTGCACTTAAGTGGCATTACTAAATAGACTGACTGTTCATTGCAGAAAATCAGGTAATGCAACAAAGTATGTTCCAAGGGTACTGAATGAAAAGTACTGCAACTTTAACTTGTAAAAAAAGGCTATTTTTAAGACTTTACAGAATTTCACTTTTTTTTTTTTTAAGTTTGATTCCTCAGAAAAGATACGGAAGGACCAGCGGGGAGGAGTGAGCAGAGTTTGCCTTTTGTTGTTGTTACTGTTCTTATTGTGACAATATACTAGTAGGATCTGAATAGTCAGTAAAATGTGGTTTTCACTGATTTGGAAGTTGCAAGAGATAATGAAATGTGAAGGAAACTGTCCTTGAAAAACAGGTACCTGTGTGCCCATGATGAAAACTAATCTGTAGTACAAAGCATGGCTTCTGGTCACCCTAGATGCACTGTCTTGATTAGGCATATATAGCACCACACCACTTCATTCTACTGATCAAAAAACAAGACAGAGACATAAGTTACAGAGCACAGATTATATATTCCTACACAGGCAGGTAAAACTCTTGAAATTTTTCCAGTGGTTTATATTGTTGCCATGTCAATCTACTGGTTCAAAGGAGTTCTTCTGGGAAAAAATACAAGAGATCTGTCAGATGAGGAAACTGTCAAGAGAATGGCTTCGTGGGCTCTCTTCTTAGAAGGGCTAAGTCTAGATTTCAAAGCAGGTGCCCTCTGTGATGTATCCTACATTTCTGATTGCCTAATTATCCAAAGGAGTGTTCTCTGTCATTCAGATAAGTTCCCTCTGCACCCCAATCCTGTGCAAGTAGGATGTGGGTGTGATCTTTTAAATTTTTTTGATTCACTGATTATTTGCATCTGCTGTTGTTACATTTCCAAGCCCTAAACTGTACTTTATATGAACATGCATAATATGTTTTTATTTAGTATTGGTCCATATGTTAATCAATACCCATGGAAGTTCTCCTTCATCAATGCCAATATGTAAAAACACGAGCACTTTTTTTAACAGGAGTAAATATTTGTTGTCACACTTACTGAAAGGAACATACCAGTACCCTGTCCTGCCTGAAAAATGGCTCATTTCAAATGTCTAAAAAGTACTTTCCTTTTTTTGTCTTACTCTTTCTTTTCCAGTTTGGATCACTCTCTGTTTTGGTGCCCACACTGTGGGAATGTTCTATTACTCCCTGGATTCTTTCTGCAGTCTTGCTGCCAGATTTCTTCCCAGACAAAATGTGAGGTGATCCAGTTGGTCTAGGAGAACTTTAAAGGGCAGTACTATATTAGACCTCACTCCTTCCGGCTACTGCAGTCCTCCAAAACAAGTTAACAGGCAAATGCACTTTCAGCATTATGCTATAAAACACACAGCAAGTAGCCAGATAGCCTTACCATTTCGATGTGTTACATTTTTTGAACGCATCAGGCCCTTGAAGAATTTACATAAGGCTCAGAAAAGATGTAGCTCTTGCTGCAGTCTACCTCAAGCTGCCTTGCAGCAGAGGGATATCTGCCTTCATAAATCTGCTTTAGTCTCTGTAAGCAGAGCAAAATGCTGCTAAAAGTTGGAATGTAACTGAGCAATCTAGAAAAATAAAACATAGTGCTAAAACCAGCACATATTAATAACCATCATAAAGTGACCTGATCACATGCAAATACTGGGAAAGGAAATGTCTTGTATAGGATGTGACTGATGTATCAAATAAGTTTTTGAGTGTGTACTGAATTTGTAGTATGCCTTTCTATATCTGACAATATTAATATTAGAAGGGACTGTTGTGATGCAAAACAATGAGTTAACCAGTCGTTTTTCTTTCTTATGTATGTTTCTCATGTAAATCAATTTAATTTCACCTTAAACTCTGACAGAATGAGACAACATACATACCCTGGAACAAGAATGTGTGCAAATAGATTTGAGATGGATGAATGGGACTTCAAATAGGGGAGTCCTGAGACTAGCTGAATACAGCGAGTAAGTGAAAGACCTGATGAAAACAGGGAAGATACTGTTTGAATACAAAATCGAATCTAATATTAGTGATATTTTGCAGTGTTAGAAAGAAACAAGAAATTAGAGGAATTGAAAAATAAATGGGAGGCATAACCAAAGTAAAAACGAATGAGGTGTGTAGGTAGGGTCAAAAAGTTGAGTGAAGACAAGGTGTGGAAATGCACGAACTTGATTATTCCTAACTATACTATGAAAAGGTTAAGTCACAGTGAAATGTCTTCTCAGAAATAGTTTGTTCAGTATAGCCTATCTTAGGTTTCAAAAGAAGGGGAACTGAATCACTGTCTTACTGTCCTGCTGCTAGAATTCAGTCCCTTTTATAGGTAGTGTTTAATTATTGATTCATTTTCTTCTTAAAAACTGTTTTGAAGGGTAGAATTTGGAAGTTTTGTTAGATTACATCTGAAAAGAAGCTGACATTTTTTCCCCAGTACATATAATAAGATATACCAAAGAGACTGATCACAGATCTTTGAAGTTCTTTTCTGTAGTTACCCCATTTTCAGGATATTACTGAAATCACAAAAACTTTAGAAATTCTTTGGAAAAGAACCAAGATCAGGTGAGGTTTTCTTATTAAGTTTTTATATTTAATTTTTCATGCCATTAAAATGACACCTTGCAGTATATTAATTTTCAGTGTGAGTATGTTTCATTATACCCCAAAGGCCTAACTTGATATGTAGCAATGGGACATAACTAACATTATTGGTTCCTGTTACCATGAAAATGAGACTACTTCAGATGAGAGCTGTGCTTTGTTTAAACAGTCTTTAAATAGTTTCTGTTTATGTTGCCTTCTTAGCTGCCTCTGGCAAATAGCAGATTTCAGGTATTAATCTTTGCAAATGAATGCAAAACAAAAATAATATATTTTAAATGTAACATAAGTCCTGAAGTTGCAACATTAAAATTTATAAGTGACAACACTGAAAAATTAGATGCTCACTGCAAATGTTTCTGAGACCAGTAGGTTTAGGTCAAACACAAGTACCATCATACAAATTATGTGTGTTGCCATCTATGTCTACCTTCATATATACTAAGGCAGATATTTAAGCAACAAAGAGGAGTTAAAACTATGTACTTCAAATGAAATAACAGTTTTACGTAGTCCATCTTTTTAGAATTACTGGGTGAGACTGTAACAGTGTTTTGCTGAAAGTGATATGGTGATTTGTTTTTTTAAAATTGATTGAAAATTATGAGGAACTGAAACAAAAAAAGATCAAGGTCCATGAAAATTTTCAAGATTGCAGGTATCATATACTTCTGTATGCATATTCAAGTAACTTTGATTAAAACTCCTTATTTTTTGATAAGTATGGTGGGAATTTTCTTTCCTAATGTCAGTGTAATTTTCTCATAAGCTTCCCAGAAGTCAGCTTCACTTAATACAACACTTTGACTTTCAACAGCATTAAAGGGGCAAATATCTCCTTGTAATCTCCTACAGTTTTTATTTCTGTACTTATATATTCAAACTCTCTCCATTTAGATTTTTATTTTCCTTAGACCTCTGGGCATTCTAGAGAAGGATCCATCTTCACATTCCAAAGCAGTCTTCATCTCTTGGGCAATCTACAAACTGAATATTGTATTAAAAAGTACCTAGAGGTTTTATTTTTTGCATTGTTTTCATTTATAGAATATCGCATATGTTGTGACACATTGCTAAATTCAGTTACCTCAGCAGAGATGAATGACTTCTTCGGTGTTATAAGAAATGTGAAAAGCTGAAAAAAAAAACATTTTCTCCCATTGTCATTTAAGTGGTTTTATGACAAAACCTCTCTCTGTTAGAATAAAAGAACATTTACTGCAATTTTTATGTGAAACAATGCTATAGAGGATTTTTTCATCTCTCTTAGTACCCTACTGTGACTAAATTATAGTCTTTTAACTTAGATGGGGGTAGGGGAAAAAGCAAATCCACTGAATGGAAGGCAACATTCCCCATATGGAAATATACAACCTAAATAAATGTGGTATAGTCTTTGTCACAGTTTTCTGAATGAGACTGATGGAACACTGAAATAACTAAAGACCTATTCTGAATAATTTGAAGTAGGTTGATGTTTGTAATATGTAGGCTCTTTTAATTTTGGAGATAGTATAGGAATGTCTAATAGAAAATTAATACTATAGTTATAGTCATGTTTCTGTGATTCAAAAGCAGCTTTTTAGAAACTCGATGTTTCATTTCTGGTTACTAGCAATTTATATAATAATAATAATTTTTCTCCTATTAAGCATGTTAAATATTGACTTTCTGTTAACACAAAAAGAACCTATTTCAATTTGGAAATGTTTGAATTTTTAAAACGTGTGAGATTTTAAATGAGATTTTGACATAAGGTTTTGAAGGTATTTGATTTTATTTTTAAATAAATTTTAAATTATTCAATTGTGAAAGTCCATCATGGTTTAACCCCAGCTGGCAACTAAGTATTACATAGCACCTTACTCTTCTTACCCTCACCCCACTGGGGAGGAGAATAGTAGACAAAAAGTAAACCTTATGGAGTGAGATAAAACCAGCTTAATAATTGAAACAAAAAAATATATAATAATAATAACAACAACAACGATAATAATGGCAATGATAATAATAATTTTAATGAAACAGAGAGAGAGATAGAAATAAAACCCAACAGAAATAAATGATGAACGATACAATTGCTCACTACCTGCTGACTGATGCCCAGCCTATCCCAGAAGAGAAATCAGCAGGTTTCAGTCAACTCTTCCCAGTTTATATAATGGGCATGATGTTCTATGGTATGGACTATCCCTTTGGTCAGTTCTGGTCAGCTGTCCTGGCCATACTCCCCCCCAAGCTTCTTGTGCACCTGCTCACTGGCAGATTACAAGAAACTGAAAACTGTCAGATCCAGGGTAAGGCCTGCTCAGCAACACTAAAACATCAGTGTGTTATCAACATTATTTTCATACTAAGTCCAAAACAGCACTGTACCAGCTACTAAAAAGAAAATGAATTATATCCCAGTTGAAACCAAAACAAAGTTCTTTCAAAACTGTTACATATGTTCATTGAAGCTTGCTGACTAGTTCACATGTCTTCTACATAATTAGAGTTCATTAATGCAAAAACTCTGTTGGTCACAGAATTTAAATAATCTCATCTGCACCTCGAGTGTACAGGAACTAGGTTTTGTCCCCAAAGCCAGCTTGGTGTAGGTGACTGAGTCTTTCTAGGCACCTCCATAACTTCTGTCCTATAACTTTTCCTAACTCAAAAAATTGAAAGATAATTGTCTTGGGAAAGCGAAGAGCGAACCTAAGTTTAAGTTTAAACTAGGAGTACAGTGCAGAAAGAGCTTGAGAGTATTTCCTTTTATAATTATACTGAAATCTGTTTTGTCCAAATGGAACCTGGGTGAACTGGCTGATGAAATATATAAGCTTCATATAATCTTCAATTTACTACATGCAGTACTAAGGAGAAGCTAGTCACTTCTTGCTGAGCGACAAGCTATAGCCCTACAACTGTAGAGCCTGGAAGGGCTTGTTTATACTCCTAGGCAGAAATATTGTTTCTTTAAGGTTTGTTGAAATAATTTTAGAATTTGTTTTTTTTTCTGGTTCTGTAGTTTTATGACATACTCAGGAAAGATCAAGAACTAAGCAATACTGCATTTCTAGGATCTCTTGTGACTATGCTTTGAATTAAATTATGAAAGAATGAAAATAGTAAAGGAAATAACCCGTATAGTTAGTTACAAGGGAAGGTTATCAACAGTAATACAGTTGAAATTAACAAGAGTCTAATAGATGTTTTTAAATTAGTATTTTAAAAGAAACTGCTTATAATAAACCCTCTTTCAGGCAGTGTTAATGGATTGCATTTACGCAGAGAGCTATTCAGAGCAATTTGTATATCATAATATGTGCACCTCTGTAGTTCAATACAGAATACAAAATGAGCCCTAGACAAGGTGCATTCCAACAATACAGTATTTAATAGCTCTGTTCATTATTTTGCTTTGACATTTACTGTAATGCACTACCTACCTGAGCTGCAGGTGCTTCATCATTCAGCCTGCAATCTTTAGGGAGGAAGTAAGGATCTTGAGATGTGTACAGTAAACATGTATTATAGCAAGAGATTTACAACTTTTAGAAGCCATTCAAGCAGCAGAACCCTTTAGCCTACTAGAGATATGTGCTCATGCCACTAACAAATGCAGAAGTTAATCTAACCATTTAATACCTCAAAATGTTTCCTGTTTTATCCCTCTACAAAATTAATTCAAAGCAAAAATCCTCAGCAGCCTTGTACTACCGAGTTCTCTGTTTAACAGAGTTAATGCCATAATGCATGGATGCTAGGAAGACATTAAATACTGCATTTGTGCCAAATATACGGATTGACTCTGAACAGAATTCTAGGGCTTGGTATTTTGAGTCACCTGCACTTGGAGGCTCCTTTTTTTTGGTCATATAACTACAGTCTGGCTGCACAGATACCTATGATATCTTCAAAAAGCCCAAAGGAAATGTGCACATGTATTTTCACTGGCTTCTTGAAAGATAGGCTTCATTACTGCTGATGTTTGTGTCAGTAATGTCATTGGCAGATGGAAGTAAATTTCATGTAGTTATTTCTGTTGGGAGGTTATTGTAGTCTCATTTTTATGACCTTCAAAATTATACAAGTAGCAGGATGCATTCAAGAAGGTTTTCGAATCTATTCAGACCACGATTAACTTCAATACATTCCTTGTTTCATAATGTACATGTAGCCTTTTTGGCATCATTGCAGTCACTTATTTTCATAAATTCTGTGTAGTAGCATAACAACCTAATACTCTTTTGAGCTCAGATGATCACAGAGTTTGTTTAATTTATATGTCAGTCTACATAATCTGACTGGCACTATTAGCCTCTTTTGGTTGTGTATCTTTATGGTCCCATTATGAACTACATCATAGTCTAATTGCATTTAATCCTTTAATGACAATACTTAGAACTGCCTTTCATAAGCATGAGCTTTTTATAATTACGGCTATTCTAAACCCATCATAAAGCAAAATAATATTTTAAAATTATTAATGATTCAGAAATAACAGGTCAGGCTATAAGCTGTACAGAATACGAAATTCTGAGATCATCCGTATTCTTAAATGACACTGAACAAGTGTCAAAATAATGTTGATTTCATGCCATGGTAGCTAGAACCCTGTTAAGAATACCATATTTTAATATACCAGGTGTCAGTGTTTTAAGTAGATATCTGTAATGGAATAGAAAGATGAATTTGTTAAATTGATGTGAATGGAGAAAAACTGGGTATGTCTATGTCTAGTTGTATAATTAGCGGATGGACAACATCCCAAGAATGTTTGGATTTTAATAGCACGGGGATTAGCAGAACTGGATAGCTCTAGTCACTTCTTATTATTGTCATTGTTAATCTTTATTAGATCACTGGATATATGTCTTGGTGCTTTTGGACAGACTACATGGACTCAACTGTTTTGGTGGTTGGTGGTGTGTATGAGAGCATGAGTGTGAGCGAATAAAACTGTTCTGTGTTAAAAAACCTCACATTACCCTCCTGTAGGATCTTACATTGGGTTTTGCCGCATTTGTTAGCTTCACAATATTTCTATGCATATAAAATGACCTATGCTTTTAGACTTTTTGCATTTAGATTTGTTTTCAAATGAGATCATCTCTATATCTGCAGAAGGCTCTTATGAACAACTGGATAGTTGTGTAAATGTATTAAATTGCACTTTTCCCTGGGGAGAGTGAAATAACTGTAGTTCTAAATTATTAGAAATGTCAGTGATTATACTAATTGCAATCTGTAATAATCCTAAATATGTTGAGGCTGTAGTTTATCACAAGTCTACCTTTTATATACTTGGATACAGACTCCACATGCAATACTTCATCTTGATGTGGGCACTGAGTTTTTGGCTTTGTATGCATCCATCTGCCGTACTGTCTGTATGCTTGGTCACCAGGTGGTAGATAAAGAAATTAAAGTGTTATCATGTGTTCTTGAGGATCCCCTTGGTAGCAAGCAGTCCTAAATGAGGAGCATGTTTGTGACTAATGAAGGGATTCTGCTGCCAAAAGCTTGTTGTTTCTCCCAGGTCATACTCTCTCACTGATGTATCATTCCTGAGAAAAGACCATAAAGGAGAAATACATTGTGAATGCCCTCTTTGATAGAACCTTATGATTTCTAGACTGTGTTTTGAGGCTTTGCACTTTGAATCAAATCCAATTTTCCTTTATCCCTTTGATAAATCTCTGGAATATTTTTTTCTTCTTACTTTTTCTACAGCTTCCCTAGCAGAATTTTAAGACTCAGCTCTGCTAAAATCACAGGGCCTTGTCACATTGATTTGATTTGTAGTTTAAAATGTTCATTTCTGTTAGCTGTGTCTTTATGTTGAGAACTTTATGTGGAGGTGAAGAGTTGAGAGTGAATGTTTTTAGATGTAGTGGAAAATGAAATTTTTAATTATTTTTATCAAGTTTGTGCTTGCAATCATAGAGGAGTGTATTATTTTACAAACTCTTTTCATTAAATGAATGTCAGTTTCCTAAGGGAGATAACATAGCTCCATGAAAAGCAGCAGCAATGTGACCATTTTGAGAAATGTTAATATTAGAAATAATTGTTTCTGGTTGAGATGCAGCTGAATCATACAATGATACATCATTAATGACTAAATAATACAATTTTTAATTTAATTTATTTGTCCTTGTCTCTTCGTTTCCATTTTGATAAAGGTGCCATGTGGCAGTTCTTGAACTCTCATATCAAAGAAGATTGCATATTTGTGACATTTGACTGGAAAAAAAAGAAGCGTATTCATTTAAAGCAATGAGTCAAGGTTTTATTGGAACAATATGACTCAAGGTCGAGAACGGGTGTTAGATAGCAAGAGAAAGGCTACTAGCTGGTCACAGAATTCCCGTGATGTGAGTATGCTAGATGTACTTCTTCGTTCTCATCTTTTTGAATACATCAAGAGAATAAGTCAATTCAGTGATCATGAAAGTAATGAAATATCAGTGGAAAGTAATTAAATTTTTCCTATCTCTAAACCAGTTTCTGCACCATTTTTAAGCTACTATACCTAAAAATTTCCCTTCTTCAAAAGTACAGAGGAAGCATACCTTCATGTACATCAGTATAGAAGTCTGCCTGGTTTCTCTCAAGTGTTTGCATAAGATTGTGAAGGTGAGGGAGGTAACTAGCTAGTACTTGTAGAAAATTTGGCCTTCATTTAGACAACTACGTATAGGAAGACTATATTCTTGCCTCTTGATACCTAGAGTGATTTGAAGAGTTGGTAATTAAAATAATTTGTACACTGCTTCCATTGAGAAATTTTTATTCAAATAAATGTCAGGGAAAAGGATAAATAGCCCTAGAAGCAAAACCACAGTCCTATAAATTAAGTAAATATACTCCCTGTAGATAGTTTCAAAATACTGAGTTTTAAAATTCTGTCAAATTATTTCCTTTATACAAAAGTATGCTTGTGATTTTTCCAGGGGAAAGCAGGGGGTGGGGAGGCTTAGGGGAAAAACAAGACATGACAAAACAGAAAAACACAAAAACTTTTCCCTTTCTAATAGCTTTCTAGACTGCATGCAAAATTCCAAGTTATGCAAAACTTGTGAGATGAATGTATTTTAAAAAATGAAAAGCTAAGAGCACAAAAAAGCAGTTAGATTAATTGTTGTATCATTTGAATAATTTGAAAATTTTGGATAATTCTTTTATGAGTTGAAAGAAATTAACTAAAAGAGAAACTATAACCATAGGATGAAATAGGAGATTTCCAGTAGAAAAAAAATGAACAAGTTGTAAACTCAATTGAAATGGGACGAAAAATCCTCAGCTTGATAATGACATAAATTAATGGCATTATGTTCTATTTGTTGGCTAAGAACTTCAATAGCAGAGAATGTTTTAGAAGGTGATATGAAAACTTCCTTTGTAGAAAAATTTGGTGAATGAGATCAAGAGAAACTCATGTACCTGCATGTACACATTTTGTTTCTTTCTGTATTTATATTTTCAAAATTTGGTTTTGAGGTACAAGACTTATTATGTTTAAGCTTTTACTTAATGCAAATCTTAACTGAGCCCAAAATAGTAGAACATTTTGGCCACAATACCAAAAAAGATATAGAAACTAGGAAAAATTTCTTAGTTAAGTGTCAGGATCCTGAGTACACCATGACACTTCAACTGTCCTGAGCAGCCTCCCCTGGATCCACCCTTCACACCCTGCCTGTGGGCCCAGGATGCCATTTCAGGTCAGGCCACACATCCCCTCCTTGTCAGAGCTGTGCTGGAGGTGTGCTCTCTCAAGTTTTGTCTCTGGATGAGCCTTGGACCTATGTTGTAGTCTTGTTTCCAGTTGTGTTTCTGACCCATCTCCTGACTAGATTCACTAAGTGGACTCTGGACCCAGTTGATTGCTTTGATTTCTCTGGGAGTGTCACTGCAGCCTGTTACCTGCACCTTGCTCTCCCCACAGCTTTTGGATATTGCACTATTGTGTCCTGGCTGGTGAGGGCACTGTCTGAGTTGATATCACCTATGACTTCTGCCTCATCCTCCCATGTGAAAGAGTCCCATTCATTGACATTTAACTTCTAATTAATATGTTAGCATTTTCAGCTTTAATACGTGTGCAAAATTTTGAGTATGTAGTTTACTTATTGAAAGTTTTAATATAATGAACCAAAAAATAATTTATTTCTTTTTTAATCTGTGACCTACTGGAATTTCTGTTTTGGAAAAATAAAAAGTGGTAAAAAGCAAAAGGTTTTTGTTTTTAATTATGGGTTGAGAACTTCAATATCAGAGAAGGCTTATAATCCGTAGTGACATTAAGACCAGATGTTTGAAAAATGATTGGGAATGAGATAATCAGTTGCCAAGATAGGTTTGTAAGGAACAGGTCTTGTCAAAGTCTCTGAAAGGGTTTTTGGAAAAGTTTTCAAAAAATTAAATCTCAGGGAGAGAGAAGAATGTAGTCTATATTTTATTGAAGAGTCATTAAATTGTCATTTGGCCTAATCTAAGTCACCAAAAGAATAAATATTAATTTTAGGGTGGAGTCTTTGGTCTAAAGTTTACTAGAAAAAAGAATCTGAAGTGTTATAATGAGCTATAGCAATCTATGTTCTTCAAAGCTGAGAACTGGCAGTAGTTTTACTTTTGTTCAAATAATTATTTTTACCATGGTACAAGTTGTCAAAAGACTCATAAAAAGTATTAAAAAAAAAAAGGACTGCAGAGTAACATACACCAAAGTTCTGTAAAGAAGTAAGTATAAAAAAAAAACTATTTCAAAATCTAAAGTCATTCCTGTTGGCAGCATCCACGAACAAGTGAAAAGATTAGAACAAAAGGAAAATTACATTCATATTGTACATAACATGTTATGAGAAGGATAGTTTGTGTCAAGTGCAGAAAATACAGCTAAAGAAACTGAGTTGAACTTTAGTCAACTGCAGTCTTCAAGACTGTTATAGATTTTGTTGCTCAGCCCGGTATATGGCCTGTGGGATGAGAAGCAGAATAAGTGAAAAGGGTGTAGATTCAAAGAAGCTAGAGTTATAGTAACTTAATTTGGAGGGGAAAAAAGAGATATTTCTCTAACACCAAGTGGCTGTACACTGTCAGGTCTATAGAATTGCATTTGTTGTGAGGTCTATAAAATTATATTCAGAAAATTATTTAGTTTGTACTGAGCATCAGCGATAGTAGGCTGAAAGCTGTGCCTTCATTCTGCCCAAATTACAAAGGAGAATATACAGAGGCCAAAATGTAATTTGCCTTCTCTATGTTCTGTTTACAGGCCCAATAGATTTTAAAGAAATGTAAAGATGCAAGTGATGTGGATTTTTTTCCAGAGAAAACTGATGAAGTATTTTGGGCATACTAAATATATTTAAACATTCACTAAGTAAAATGGAGAGTTTATGGATATTAAGATTCTTTCTATTTGGATTTTTTAGTTTACCTACAGCTCAGACTTACCCACTCTCAACTTCACCATTTCTCTTGAATTTGATTGAGATTGTAGAACTGCTCTTAATGGAAAGAGAAAACTCTAATGGTAAGAATCAACACGTGTTTTCACCAAGTTGAGTTAATACATTAGCAACTAGGTAAAAATAGCACTGGCAATGATTAAATGCAGTTTTCTCTTCTTTGTTGATGCATTAAGCTGCAATGCATTACATAAAAGGTTAAATTCTGAATATTCAATAACTCTTCACTGCCTCCTGAAGTAAAAATAAGAAAATAAATCAAGTGCATTTTGTTGGCATAGATTACTACTGACAATTGTGATAACAGGAAAAGAAATTCAACTGTATTATCTGCAGAAATTAATTTAGTCAGTAAAGTGACTTACTTTGATGCTTCCTTTGGTCAATTACACAACATTAAAAAGATACTAAAAGGAACAAGGCATCAAAAGATAACGAAACTCACACAAAGGACTATTTTGAAAGGTTGGATGAGCTAAAATAGAAATTATTTTTTTTCCATTGGAAAGGGAGATTAATGCTTTAAGGTGTTTTTTAATCTAGTGTTTAATATCAAGTGTTTAAGATCAAGGGTGCATTCATATTGAAGTAGAACAGGTCATTATGGATTTTATACCACAATTCTGTGTTGTTGGGATCTCACCAGATTGGCTGGAACATATAAATTTAACCTCAAATCTTAGAGGTTGTAGAAGTTAATGGTACAAATCCAACATATCAGAGACATCATGTCAGATTCCCCTAATCTACTGTTTCTTCTGGTTTTGACCAAGCTAAATTAAACAGATTCAATCTCATCATCTATAAAACATCTGTGTCAAATGAAAGTATGGTGTCAAATGTAAAGTCCTGGATTAAACTGAAGGATTAACACTTATTCAATTTCTGTGCAAGTCCCAGTTTTAAGAACTGGCTATATGAGACAATAAGAATTTGTAACTAAATGGAAAATAGTGGGGAAGGTTCTTACTAAATATGTTTTAAAAACTAACTCTTTGGGAAGTGTATTTTCACTTTAAAATCTTCACAGTAGGAAAAGTAGAAGTGGGCTAAAATACCTGCAGGCACAAAGGTAAGAAGCGTGTGACATGAATTCTTAAAATAAAAGGTTCATAGAACACAACCATGTGTGTATATATATATGCATATGAATAAAAATTCTATGAGATAAATCCATTGTTCTTGTTGCCCCATGTTCTGGCTTCTGTCAGCAGAATAAGATTAAAAATACGTGTTTAGTTAACATATCAGACTGTGACATATTATACTAGTAATGCATCAGACTATGAAAAGTCTTCTGTCATTAAATCACAGGTAAAGGTTAGGGAAATGGAATGTCAGAGGGAAAAAATGTTTAACTAAATGAAAAGAGTAGCATGCAAGTAGGTAGGACTGGTTTGGACACTCTAGAGAAAGTTAGAAGGTATTTGATTAACAGTATACTACCTTTCTCATGGAATTTTCTGCTCGGAACTTGGAGGTAGATGGTGCATGCATAAGAGGAACTATGAAATGAATGGCTTTGATAGTGGTAGATTCATTCAGTGTGTTTTCTTTTGCGATGGTGTCAATGCATATATGCATATGTCTAGGGAAGAGCAGACAGAATTCAAATAGAGCCTTGGATTTAAAATTCTAGTTTACACAGCCATCTAGTCACCCTCTAGACAGAATGCCGGAGCAGGGAGAGTCTGTTGAAATTTTTTTTTTATTTGTGTCTGAAACAAAATAGCACATTCAAAAAATCCAAAAACTAAGCAAAACAAAACATCTGCTAAGAGAGACATTGTCTGAGATGTAATATGAATGTTTTGAAAACAACAGAGGTACACTTGATATGCAAGTGAGAAAAAGAGGAATATGCAAGCATAGATTGTGCTAGAAAAGGGAACCAGACCACATAAATAATAATTGTACTGTTCATTTCTATGTGAACAAAACATACCATAAGACAAAAATGTGTTACTTTTGTTGAAGGCAAAATTTTAAACCTACTTCTGCATGAAGGTCTTGTGTTTTGCATGTTAAGTCACTACATACCTCCGTGAACTAAAATTCTGCCTCCTCTCCTTGATTATATTCTATTATTGTATTACACATAAGTGCAATTTACAAGTAAATAATTTGAGCTAGTTGTTTTGTTTTTCATTAGCAGAAAGACCATAAATTGTCAAAGAGGCAACTGCCTCTGCCTGTCTTGCCATGCTCAGCTCCTGGCTCCTTGTCCCTCCCGGAAGCAGCTTGCCCTTGTTGTTGCCTGTTATTTTATGCCTGATGTTATATGGCTCTTTGTATGTTTTGCAGAACTTATTCAGAATGATTGTTTTATTATCCAGAAAAGGAAATGAGCCATCCTGAGTGCCTGGTTAGTCTTAATAGGACTAAGGAAGTTACTGGTAAATACAAAACACCTGGATTTTTTGAGCACTGGAATGTTGTAGACTCATGAAGCTCTGAGCTCACATAATACAGTAGTGCAAAGAGACTCAGTTTCAGCAAAATGGATATTATCAGAGTTGAATTACCACCATAAAATCATTCATGCAACTTAGAAATCCAAGTAGTACTAAGGCCTACCTGCCCTACTGCTGGGATCCCAGAACCAGCCCTATGCAGGACTTGGCTTTCTGATATATCAGCAGAGGGAACTTCAAAATGATATGTAGAATACTCTGAGCCTGTTTAAAAGAAACAAGCAAAAACTCCTTAGGTTTTTAGTTCTTAAGTGGTTGCTTTGCAGTATGAATGAAATATGGGAAAAGATCAGGAAAATGAGTGTAATTCTGTAATGTGACATATACAGTTATTGGAAGGAAAACAAAAGAGCAGAGTGACATCTGAAAGGCTTAAGGGAGTTAAGGGTAATGTTTTTTACAAGTTTATGAGGAGAAATATAGAAAGATAAAGTTGCCTGATTGATAAATGTGGAAATAAACTGGTAATATTAAAAAAAAAATTAAAAAAAAGACTGAGTTCTGTTAACTATCTTTAATAATAAGAAAAGATAGCTGGATAATTAGAAAGTAATGACATTTTCTAAAATAGCTTCAAATAAGAAGTTAGATTAGATTAGGAATACTTGATGGTGCTGAGAGTATAAAAAGTTAGTTTAGTTTCAATGATATGTAACTTGAAGCATTAAGGGTGATAATGAAAATGTTCAAGTAGATTTTAATTGATATCAAGAGTTGACATCATTAATGACAGAACAATCTGAATAAGACAAAACCTGGAAAATTAGTTTTAGAACATTGCAAGGACAAAAGAAATCTGGCAAAACTAGAGAAATACAGAAGTTTCTATGGAGGTGGAAAAAATCACAAAGTATAAGTCCTCATAATCTAAAGTAATAGAGATGCATACGAGAGAACTACTATGATCAGGGTAGTAAATACAGTTGCTTAATACTTCCCTGTTGTTAACCTCCAATCTCTTGAAATAACCTAAACTGTGCAATTTACGGTGAAAATAGATTTATAATGGAAATAAAATTATCATTCAATTTCTGCAATCCTATGAATGAATTGTAAATATATTTTATTTCAATTAATTTTTTATGGCAATATATTCTCAATATATAGTAGGAACAAGAGATATTTTCTACAGCCACTGATTTTGACAGATTTGTGGGAGATCTGTTCATTTTGGGAGTAGTGAATATTTAATTTAATATTTTGTTGATTGAAGAGTAAGTGTAAACATTATGTTAGTGAAATTCAGAGATCAAACTAAATTTATGATGTGGAAATTACAGTAAATCATATAAAAAATGAAAGAAGACTTTCTGCAGAAAAAAATTAATCTAAATAATGGCTTTTAAAAGGCTATGATAATATAGACAATAGATTGAACACAAGATGTAATGAAATAAGGCCAACACAATGACCGGTATAATTGACTCAGCTTTACTGGATAACTACTCAGATGTAATGATATTTAAAGTCTCATCTAGCATAGGAATTGTAGTATGCTATTAATATTTATTGAGTAGTCCATTAGATACTATCGTAAATGATATAACTGTACTAAGGTCTTTCCTAAGCCAACTTGTTGGAATCATTAATATACACTACGTAGAAAAAGCAAAATTGCTATCTACTCCCAATTTCTTGAAAACTATGTTTGTTTGTATATGCTGCAGTTGCTTGAATTATAATCAGAACCGTCATAAGAAAGATTAGATCATAAATTTCAAGAAATGTAGTATTCATAATACCCCAGTGAAATAATGTTAGGAATAACTTTGATTGGAAGGTTTAAAAGAAGTTGCAGCATGGTCATTCAATAAATTGCTTCCATTTCATCCTCAGAAACATCCACAGTGAGTTGTTCTGGAAATATTACTTCTTTTTTTATAGATGTTTCTGTTTCCAAAATCAGCACTGTTATTCTGTTTTGAAGACAGAACACATGCAATGGATCATCCAAGTATATTCTAGGTTTCATCACTGATACTCAAATACTGAAGTCATAGAATGCTGTAAGGATAAATGACATATTAACTTGCAAAAACCATGATTCCAGTAGAAATATTGCTGATACAGTGTTTTATATGGCTACTGATCTAAACGAATGACCTTTACATTTACATTCTTAGCAAATGTAATGACTTTCTTTACACAGAACTTTCCATAATTAAATGAACATAGACTTTCTTATTAATTTAAGCAACACCAGAAATGTGCATGTGTATTAAGAATTTGGATAAGGACACACAGGCCAGGATAACTGTTCATACTATGTGAGATTCAGAACATTTAAGATCTCCTACCTAGACACTGAGATCCTGAAACAGAAATTATATGGAATCCAGGAAAAAAACCTCACTACTGAGTTCTTTGGTAGGTTTTCCAGATAGCTACTTCCCTGTTGTAAGAAACTTAATTTCAGGAACTTTCCTCTCACCTTTCGAATTCTTCTGCTTACACTCCAGCAAATGGACAGAGATTAGGTGAGAGAGTATCTTTTTATCACGTAACTAAGAAAATTGTATTGGGTCTGGCTGAAATGGACTTAATTTTCCCTATAGCAGCCCTCATAGTGCCATGCTTTGCATTAGTAGCTGGAAAGGTGTTGATAACACATCAGTGTTTTGGCTACTGATGAGCAGTGTTGGCACAGCATCCGTGCTCTCTCTCTGACATTAGTAGACTGGCGGTAGGCAAAATCTTGGGAGGGGGCACAACTGGGTCAAATGACCCAAATTGACCAAAGGGATAGTCTATACCATGTGATATCAACTCAGATATAAAAGCTAAGGAAAGGTGGAAGAAGTGGGGGCATTGATCATTTACAATCCTTGCTTTCCAGAGCAACAACTGTGTGTGCTTGAGCCTTGCTCTCCAGGAAGCAGCCAGACATCGCTTGCTCATGGAAAGTGGAGAATAAATCTTTGTTTGTTTTTTTTTCTTTGCTTGTGCTTGCACAAACTTTTGCTTTTGCTTTAGTAAACCGCCTTATGTGAAACTATGAGATTTTTTTTTGTCTTATTTTCTCTCCTCTGTCCAGTTGAGAAGGGGGAGTGATTGAGCAGCTTGTTTGGCACCTGACCTCCACCTAAGGTCAACCTACCAGAAGTGTGTTACTCAAGATTAGTATTGCAGTCCCAAAGTTAGAATGTTTTATGCTCTTCCATTACTAAGTACATGTTTCTAAAATTAACCTGTTCCTGCAGATTGGCTAAAAGCATTGGAGGTCAAAGTCATTTCACTGAGATTATATATTCGAAGATTTTGTTGCATAAGGCTGAAAATGAATGTGTTGTTAGCTTCTTGTATTAGTAGTGTCATGTGACAGTTCACTTTGCAAATCAGTATTCATTTTACACATTTTTTTTCAGAAACATGCTTACTGTAAAAGCTTTGCTTTTTTTATTAATTAAAGGGAATTTCCATGTTTGGGAAATAGTAATTATGCAAAGATTTTTTCACTAATTTTAATAACAGAATTTAAAATCCCCCATTCCACATCATTTGGCTTAGCAATTATCTAAAAATTACATTCTGACTGGAATTTTCTTCCAGTATAGACCAATTTGTTTAAATTGCAACTTTCCGTTCCCAAGATAAAGTTCTCATGTGGCTACTCTCAGTGGTTATTTCTGACAATATTTTGAGTTACAAAATAGTAATGTGTTTCATGTCTATTGACTGCTAAAGGACTATTGTTTGTATTGTTTTTTGATTTTCTAGATATGGTGTTAATGTAACTACAGTCATCATAGCAAGAATGAAGTTAAACCATAGCCATTTTGAAATCAAACCAGTGTCTAACTAATACAATAATTAATAACTAAGGTCCCTTCCCCTTCATGACATAAATATATGAATAATGTATGCTCCCCTGCTGAGAGACTATTATTTTTATTCTTTATTCTGGCTAGACTGCTAACACATTCCGGTTGGAGTTCTGGCTCCGGGTCTTGTATTCTTCTAGTTTACCAGGTCTCAGGGCTTGCAGGGGTAAACTTGGTCTCGTCTAGTTACTGTGTATTTGTCTTTTGAAATTTTTTTGACATGTAATCAGTTGAATTGGAACTTTGTTATCTCAGGCTATCTAAATCTCTTCTCGGTAATTTATCATGAGTTAGGCAATGTTAGAATTCACACAACAGATACAAAGTAGTTCATTTCACCTGCAAAACAGCTTCAGAGTTTCTTATTTTAATTCTTCCATTCCCTTCATTGCTGTTCATCAAATGATGACATAACATTTTTCTAGAAGTGTTCTATGTCAGAGTCAAAGTGGGTTTCTTGGAAGTGGAGGGTAACATAACAAGAATCAGTAAACACAAGTTGCAGCAAGGGAAATTCACAGTAGGTATAAACGAAAGTAATCAAATGTATTGAATAGGTTGTTAGCAAAGACAGTGGACTGTCCGTTCATGGAGATGGAGTTGATGGAACAGGGCCTTGGACAACCAAGCCAGGGATCCCTTCCAATTTAAATTATTCTATAATTCCACTGAATGTTAAAAGAAATTGCTTAAATCCTGATTTAATACAGGGAGAAAGTATTTACTTCCCTTTTCTTGGACTGAGTCCAGCATCATTTAAACAGACTTCTCTGATTTGAGCAAGAATATAGTGAAAACCTTTCTTGACATAAATACCTGGAATCTAATTAGCATAGGTATGGAGCAGCCACAATTTCCACTGAGAATGAGACCTGTGAATGACCAATAATTCTGAAAAAATCTATACTTTCTGAATTTGGAATTGAATCTTTCTGGCATTCAAATAAAGCATTTTCAACTAAGTACAAAAAGACCCTATCTGTGAAGTGTGAACAATAATCTCTTTTTGCCTAATGGATGTGTTGTGAATATTAAACTCCTTAAATTATTGTCGAGATAAAACAATAAGCAGTACTATAGAAAAGTCCAGCAGGTAACTATTAATTCTATTCTTGGTCTTGCAGTATGGAAAATAGTAAGGTCTGGTTGTGCATATTTAATGCTGTAAATACAAAGTAAAATTGAAGACCTACTCAGTCCCTAAACAGTTTTTATCCTATAGGTGAAATCAAGGAGAAGACAAGAGATGAGAAAACATCACTTGAAATACTGTATAACTTGCTGACTTACTATGTCACTTTAAAAATCTGAATTCTTCAGTAGATCTTCTTAAACATAATGTGAGCATAGAAATTTTCCAGTGTAAATGTTATTTCTAAAAGATTAAATTAAGATGCTATTACTTGTAGTGGGTGTTTTCTTTGGATTGGCCAGATTGGAATCGCCATTATTCTGTATAAAAAGTGAGGATGAAACATTCATTTTAGACACTTTTCCAAATGTTTAAAGATTATATTGTATTTTAAACAGAATGGAGTGAAAGGGGGGATCCAAGAATCAGAGAATCATTCTGGTTTTAACCAAATTCATGGGAAGTATAGGCAGTTGTAGGCACAAATATATTCACCATGATCTACATTTAATCTGCTATTCAGAATCAATGTGCCAAGGTAGAAAGAAAATTTTCAGAAATGGAAACACAAACCAGATGAACAGTTTTACACCTTTTAAGGGAAAATAATTTTTCTAATAACAGGTATTAGAACAGGTAATCTCCAGGAATGATATATGTATAAGTATGTGGGTATATGCCCCAATATAACTTGCAGCCCTGTGAATGGGCAGATCATTTCATACCTATTCTCCCTACTCTATTTTTTCTTAATTTTTACATCAAAATGTCTTTATTAGTGTGTAAAATACCCAGAATTAACCTTATAGCCTTTAAGGATATCATACTACAAGATAAAAAAATTAATAATGATGAGGCTTGTGCAGTATATTCATGCCATGGTTTAGCCCCAGCCAGCAGCAAAGCCCAACACAACCACTTTGCTCAATCCCACCAACAGGATCAGGTAGAGAATCAGAAGGGTAAAAACCAGAAAACTTGTGGGTTGAGATAAAGACGGTTTAAGAGGAAAAGCAAAAAACGCACACAGAAGCAAAGTAAAACAAAGAATTCACTCACTGCTTCCCACGGGCAGGCAAGTGTTCAGCCATGTCCAGGAGACCTGGGCCCCATCACACGTAACAGTGGGAAGACAAACACCATCACTCCAAACGTCTCCCCTCTTCCTCCTTCTTCCCCCCACTTTATACACTGAGCATGATGTCATTCAATCTGGAATATCCCTTTGGTCACTTTTGGGTCACTTGTCCCAGCTGTGTCTCCTCCCAGCCTCCCATGCACCCCCAGCTTCCGTGCCAGCATGGCAGTATGCTAAGCAATAACAAAAAACATCTCTTTATTATCAACCCTATGTTCAGCACAAATCCAAAACACAGCCCCATACCAGCCACTGTGAAGAAAATTAACCCTATCCCAGCCAAAAGCAGCACATTATAATAGTAGACTGAATTTTTCACAAGATGGACACATTCTATGTTTTCATGTGCTGCATATATACTAAGTACACTTCCATATATTTTCACATATACTGCATTGTGAAGAAAGAAAAATATGTTTCTAAAATTTTATTTTAGAGCAAAAGGAAAAATGAAAGCTTGTAGGAAATTCCATGACCACTGAGATGACACATGCTTTGTTAGGTACAAGTAGACTTCTTTGTGAACATTAGTAATAGAATATTTATGACACATTGCCTTTTCATTTTCAATTTAAATTTGTGCTTCAGCTTTCAATGAATTGCTTCATCTATCTATTCCCCCATCTCTGTAAATTTTAAAACCTGTTTAACATTCTTTGGAAACCTGGGGGTTAATAAACCCACTAAAAATTCCATAGTATTTGTTACAGTTTCAAGGAGTATATATTTGTAGTTTCATGGAAAAATATAGAAATTAAGAATGCATATTGATATTAATAGTTTGTTTTGTAAAACTCAATTCCTAAAACACCTAATATGAAGTGTTTGGACTATTTTAATAGATCACTGCTCTTTGTAGCAGTTTTGGTTTCAGTTTATTTTTGGTTTTATGCTTGTATGTAAATTTTTGGCACAACAGATAAATGCCTTTTTGTGATTTCAAATTCAGATTGAAAGCTCTGTATTTCTGGTAATTAACAGCAGAATATGTGGTTCTCCATCTTCTTTCTGCCTTTTACATTTTCTTATCTAATCTTGCGTGAATTGATTCAAAATATTTTGAACTTTACAACAAATATTGTACATAGTTTGATATGTATAGATTTGTCTTAAGTATTAATATGACCATTCAGAAGGTCAAAATTATGTATTCCTAATGCATATTAGGTACTAATGCAATTAAACAGATCTGCTTGACATTTTAAAGTGTTATCTGGTTTACATTATTGTCCAGTGTTATGAATTAACCTGCCAAGAAATATAAATAGTTTTTTTTATTTTTTATTTAAGTGTGAATAGGACTGCATAAATCTTAGAATAATAGAATACCAGGTTGGAAGGGGGCCTCAAGGATCATCTGGTCCAACCTTTCTTGGCAAAAGTACAATCCAGACAAGATGGCCCAACACCCTGTCCAGGTGAATCATAGAAGTGTCCTACATTGGGGAATCCACCACTTCCCTGGGAAGATTATTCCAATGGCTGATGGTTCTCATTGCAAAAAAATTTCCTTTTGTGACTAATAGGAATCATCCCAGTAGTATCTTGCACCCCTATTCTTTTACATGTGACTCCTTGTAAAAAGGAAGTCTCTGTCTCCTTCGGAGCCACCCTTTGAACACTGTAACATGGTAATACATAAGAATGCAGATGCCATGTAAAACATTCAAGGATGGATTCACCTGAGGTACAATAAGTCACATGTTGTTAAAATATAAAGGTCTGAGACATGGGAAATACACTGAACAAATACTTTTGATTAAAACAGATATTAAATTAGGCATGGTACGAACAGTGTTTTGTTTACTCACAGGTAGAAAAAATAACACAGTTACGGGTAGAAATCCTATTCTATGCTTCACTATCTTTTTGTAAAAAGAAGTTATGAAACAGTATGATATAGAAACACATATCTAATGCATAACCTTATTTCTACAACTACTAGTAGGTTACCTAGAGTACTTTGACAAATTTCAGTGGGTAATTAAAAACATATGGGTTTTTTTCTATTTTACTGAGCCTTTCAAAGTTCAAGATCTGAATTTTTAATGACATCATGGATTTTGAGTGAAAGTTCCTATATCACACATAACCCGAGAGTATTAAGAAAGACTCACTAAGCTGCCCAGTTACTTACTTGTGTTTCACCCATCTGATATGACTAATATTTCTTCCCTAAGGAGGAATTTTATTATTAAATAATTATTAACCATTAATAGAAATCACATTGCACAAAATAGCTTTTAAGAATGACAAGTTTTCCACAAGTAGATTTTGCAAGAGGTTGGAGTGTTTCATTGAATAACCGTATTAGCATTCAAATTAGTAACTGCACATAAAACTTCTCAAAATTTCAGTTTTATTGCATTGTGTTGTGTTGTCTGGTGAAGAAGCAGCTCAGGGGAGACTTTATCTAGAATTACCTGAAAGGAGGCTGCAGTGGGGTAGGGGCCTCTTCTCCCAGGCAGCTAGCGACAGGACAAGAGGACAGCCTCAAAGTGCAGCACAGGAGGTTCAGGGTGGACATCAGGAAGAATTTTTTCACTGGAAGGGTGGTTACACATTGGAATGGGCTGCCCAGGGAGGTGGTGGAATCACCATTTCTGGAAGTGTTCAAGAAATGAATGGACATGGAACCTAGTTGACAGATTGGTGTTTGGTCAAAGGTTGGATTTGACCTTAGAGGTCTTTCGGTCTTTTCCAGCCTTAATGATTCTATGCTTCTCTGACTTTTTTTTCTGCATGAACTGAAAGAAAACCACAACTACTATCACTATAATTTTGAGATTTTCTTTTTTTTAACAAAATCCATTTATCTGTTTCCACCACAGCAGAACACTATTTCTTTTTTTTTTTTTTCCTGTCAGTAGTCCTTAGTGTGGAAAAACTTACACTTTCTTTTATCTTTGAATGTTGGCGGGAAATAGATGAGTTGACCAAACCTCTGAAATAATTTGTCCTTATTTTGTATTTTAGACTGAATTTTTTTTTTTTTTCAGAAATTTTCAATTGCCTCTTGTCTGGCTTCACCATTCAGTCAATGTAGGTGGGTCTGGTTCCTTCTGTTTTCTTGTGATGCTGAATTATACAACTAAATCAAGGTGGAACTCAGTGCCTGGGAAGACTCAAACAGCTTGAGCCTGGGAATTAACATCAGTGCATCAAATTTAGTTTTCTACACAGGAGCTTATTTATGGCTTTTCTAATGTCATTCCCAGAATTTTCCCACTGAACTTAAATCATACTTTAATATTCTTGTTTCTTCCCATCGCAGAACTAGGTTTTGTATAATTTTCTCTTAGATGAATTTCAATATTTGTCCCACTTTCACCTTACCATCCTTTCTTCTTTTTTAGTGTTAAAATAATTTTATCAGAATCTATTTTGTAGCACCTTGGCATTTTAGTTTTCCGGTAAAAAACTTTGTTCCAAAGCCTACATGTTCTGCATCTTCTGTATGCCTGTATTTCCTTCTTTGTTTCCTCAGCAATCTTTTTTCTTAAGTAGTTCAGAGTGCATTGCTTTTTCTCATTGCTGATTCATTTTCCCAGTGTTTGCTTTTTCCTTCTCCTCTTTAACTTGTTATATCTTCATGCTCCTTTACTATTGTATTGTTTTTGCTCGCCTTATTTTAGATTGCCTCTGAAATTACCATGTCATGTAAGTTTCACTTTCTCCAAACTCTCCCAGTGTTGTTTCTTCCTGTATGTTTTCTCTCTCTTTTTTTCCTAAGAGATCTAATACCTGTCTACTTTCTTTATTCTTTCACTATTCTTTCATATCTAACCTTGTACATTAAGATTTCATTTGAATTCAACACCTTCATTATTGGTTAGTGTAAGTAGGAGTGATAAAAGCTTTTAAGGTATGTATAGGTATTGATTCCAAGGGCAGCTGGCCCCTTTTTTAAAATATTTAGAATTCTATTTAAAAATACTAATTATTGTTTCTCAGTGGGAACATGGACAGAAATCATCCTGGGAGAAATCATACTACTTCTGCTGTCTGATATTGGTTTTCCCAAGAGTTACATGGATTGCCTAGTACTAAATTTTTACATGGCTGGTTTTTTTTGTTTTGTTTTTATAGTGTAAATGGATTTTTTACCAAGCTTTTGAAAGCAATTTTTAGTGAGTATAGTATTTACAGGCATAGGCATTTCATTCACAAATAAAATTGCTTTAGTAATCCTGACATGAATTGAAGTAAATCTTTAGTGCAGTGAAACACAAACTATAATTTCTGTGTAAGTCCTTTACTATAATTATACATTTATGTATTTTTCCTGATTTTGATGTAAGGCACCATCTTACAATGGAAGCTTTGTTATATGTGGATGATATACTGACTTTGTAAATCAGTTTCTCATTTGAAAGCCCTGAATATTCACCATCATTTCATACAACTAAAGCTTCAATTAATATTAAAATGCAAATTCGTAAACTTTGGTTTATTATACAAAAATATCCCTGTGTGTCCCTATCACTAAAACCAAGAAAGGCTGAATTCCTTGTTTTGCGTACTCTTCTGGACAGAGAAGAGAGTAAATTATGTTCCATCTCTTAGCATTTCCACATTTCATATTTGCTTCTGACTGTCAAACTAAATGAAATTTGCTATGATAAATGTTTTAACTTCTTTCTTCATAAGTCCGTTTCAAATATCTGACCAGTTTCCTTATTGAGCCCTGGAGACTTATAGCAATTATTGCTATCATATTTTTTTCCTGTCAGTTTGATCTATCCTCCCAGTTTGGGCCAAATCTGCCTTTCTGGTCATTTTGTACAACAGATATTTCTGATTTGAAGGACTACATTAGATTTTTTTTCTTTCTATTGTTCCTTTCATTGAAAGAGTGCATTGCACTAAACTGATATCTTCTACAAACAACTTGCTGTTTAAGCAGCTTCTAGAAACACCTCATCTCACAAAGGCACAATGTTTTTTTGGAGTTCAGACACAGATTACTCACTCCAACTTATTGAGAATGTGACAAAAGATGTACTGGGTCAAACCAGAAAATCAGTTTCCCAAGTTTTTTTCTGCACATGACCAACCTTCCCCCAGTTCCAAATGCTGTTAGGGTAGGGAACAAAAAAGGAGCAACTGCTTCTGCAAACTTTTCTCCAAGGTGATTACCTTCACTTAACACCACCACCTCAGGACAGCCAAAGCACAACTGAAATTAAATCTCATGAGAGTCGTGGAGAGTAACATAGAGGACTTCTGCAAGTACATCAACAGCAAAAGGAAAACCATTGAAAATTGCTGTTGTGTGAGGCAGAAGCCACGGTGCCAAAGGACATGGAAAAGGTGATGTTTGCAATGTCTTCTTTGCATCAGTCTGGAGCAAGAAAAATAGCCTTTGTGGAAGAGGATGCAGTTAGGGAACACTTAAACAAATTGTACTTGCATAAGTGCATGGGATGTGACAGGAATCACCCACAGTGCCAAGGGAGATGGATGATATAATTACAAGGCTTTTCTCAATTATCTCTGACAGGTCAGGGTGATCATGAAAGGTTCTTTAGGATGGCAAGAAAGCAACACTCACTTCTGTCTTCAGGAAGGACAAGGATGAGAACCTGGGGAACTACAGGCCAGTCAGACTCACCTCAATCCCTAAAACTATGGGCAAGAAGGTGATTGGGACTAGACAGCAAGGATTTGTAAAGGGGAAATCTTGTTTAACCTGCTAGCTTTCTCCATTTTTTTTTTTATTTATTACTATATTAATAATAATAATTTGAAAGACTACATCTAGAATATCCACAAAACAAACAAACTAGTGGCCAAGCATTGTTAACTCTGCCACATCAGCAGCATCTGCTCCTGCTCCCTATTCCCCTCCCCAGGAGGAGGGTGAGAAACAGACAGTGTCATCACTATTGCCAAATGTCACTGTGCTTTCACCATTGTCACTATCACACTTACTTTAGAGATAATTTTTTCTAAATTTTTTCTTATTTCCAAGTGGCCATTATAGTTCATACTTCTTAACTATATCAATGATGTGTTTTAACAATATCTATGTCTCTCACTCTATATTCTCTTAGGACCCCTTCCCTGGCTTTGACTGAAGTTCATTTCCTGCTGAAGCTGTCATGGACAAGCCAACAGAAAAGACAGTAAAATGCCTTTTGTGACTTGTAGCCCGACAAATAAAATATTGTTGTACTTTTGCTTAGTCTTGCATGGTATGGCCATAGGTTTTAGATATATATTAGTAATGAGTAGTTCCATGTAAAAGTAAATATTTACAACATAGTGATATAACTGTATAAATGCTTGAAATAATAACAGAGGTCTTAACTTTGGGGAGATAGTGCAGGGCTGTACAGATGTAAGATCATAAGAAAAAGGACTCATGCTTACAGGGGAGAACTTTAGGCTGTAAAATTTTCAGTAAAGATCAGTCAAAAATTCAGATCTGGGAGCAGGACTAAATTAAATTGGTAACAATTAAGAACAAGTATGTAAAATACAGAAGTCTTGAACAAATGATAAATTTTAATGCAACATGGACTTGCTGACAGTGAAGAAATCAAGGTGTAGAATGTGTTAGCAAATAAATAAAAATTACTCCAAACAGATCCTAGATGGAGGAGGAGGAAACCATCAAAATGATAAATAAACATTAACCTCTCAGCTAAGGACTAAGGACATATTTTGTTTTGGCTTTACCCATCTCCTTGTCGCTAATAGTCCAGACTGAAGACTTCAACCTTAGGCCTGGCAGGAAAGCAGAAGAATGACTATAACATTGAAAAAAGAGGTAGCCATTGGGATATGTGTGTAGTTTAAACTATTGTTTTTATTTGTACTGAGTAATATAATAGCATTTTTTTAAATTTTCTTTCAGTTTTCTTTTTCTATAATTAGATCTGGACTTCTGTAATTTGTTGATCAGTTAGAATTTCAGTTATAATAACTAAATCTTAGTTTTACATAAGAGATATGGGGATGGGCTTTTTTTGCAAATAGCAGTTCATAACACCATTTTCAGTATAAATCTTTATATTAATTACTTCTCTAATATTAAAGATTCCTTTCAGATTTGAGGAGCCTCAACCACATGTTCTGAAAAATTGAATTGCAGGATAGTGACTTGGTGGGCATAATCCTCTTGTTCCTGAAAAAAAAGGCTGGTTCCCATTTCTCAATTTGAAGTTTATTTCCAGGTCTCTACCAGCTCTTTGTGCTGTAAATGTCTTAGATTCACAATAGATCAGGATCATTATCCATTCTTGCTTCTGGCCTTTGGTTTTCACATGGCACTGAATCTGTTTAATGAGCAGGTGCTCAATGACATTCCTAGCTGCAGTGATAGCATGCTGTAACCTTCAACGTGTCACCTCAGACCTCATTTGGTGGAACACAGTGATGTGATCTTGACTCAATTTTATTATGAAGTCTGTTGCTAAGACATGAGAAGGGACGTGAGCTAAAGCCATGTTCAGTAATAAATGGAAGAATGCAGACAGAACTGAAATTGCTGAGATGGTGACAGTGGCTCAAGGATTCAAGAGAAAATAATAATTTATGAGACACCAAGGATAAAGCAGTGAGCCTGAATACGGCAATTTGATAAGAATGTGGATCAGCCAATTCTCAGAAGAGGAGGAGACCAACTTTCCCTCATTTTGTGGGACTGACTGGCCACCAGGGACACTGTATATAACCTGACAGCAGAGTTTTACTGCATAATGTGAATGATGCCTGAACAAATTAATACACTGGGTAAAGTCCTAACTGTCAGATGTTGAAGCTACATCCCTATCTTGGTAACTGACTGATAAAGGATGAGTCTTTTTATTCCCGAAACAATGAATTGCATGAACAAAACCGTAGGAATCCTGAGTTATCTGGCATCTAGCACAATCAGCAGATAGAACTCCTAGGAGTACTATGAAGCCTCCAGCAGCTAGGATTCTGATCAGATTCATCTCCTCTGTATACACCAGTCATCATACACTGTTTCTGGTTCATATGACAGTATGTTGTCTCACGACCCATTGGTGTAGGAAGTTGACCCTTCAAATTTGGCTCTAGTTAAATATTATCTAGTTAGATTACTTGTTCCCTAGAGATGTGAATTCATGCATAAATCTATACACTGGAAGAAAAGACCCAAGCACAATATATAAAGTATGCCCTTTCATGGAATATCATCCAATTACAGGGTAATCATTCATTATTCCATACTTGAGCAGGGAGCACAGTCAGAATGTATACCCCAAGGTCTCTGGACTGACTTGTCAGTCATATGTTAGTAATGTTCAGAAAATCAGACTGGTCAGGGACATTTCCTCCAGACAATGCAATTTCAAGTACTCGTGACCATTAGTGTTGCTGTTTTCTGTTACTTCAGTAGTACCTGAAGTACACCCTTGTATTGCAACTGAAGAGCCACTCTTTAGAATTGGTGTATGGGCCACGTCATCCGTCATCCAAATGTACCTCTTAGACTTTTAGCAGTCCCACAGATATCAGCTATTGCAGATGCCGATAAATGATATACAGACAAATGTCCTGACACTGATACCTTGAGATTAGGATATTGCTGGAATTACACTCTTCACAACAGAGTCCGTCAAGAAGCATTATGTTTTCTGGCTCTAAAATCCCTTTGGAATGAGTACTTGCTTTAAATACATATTGATAATGATTGGTAATAAGAACTATCCACTGGCAATATGTAGTGCTGTTGAATGTCAGTCTAGTGAGTGTGCTTCAAGTGACCCATCTTTTACACACTATCAAGACAGTAATGTCTAACTCCGTAACAGATAAAAAATTTTTTGAAGTACATTTATTTCTGACACCAGCAAAATACTTCACTTGAATTTCAGTGATCATCATCATCAAGTACCAGAATGCTGATGTTTCCTAGGATTAGAAAGTAGCTCTTCCTACCTAGAATGGATTCCTTTTTAGTAGCAAAAAAATTGTTTATCGTGTTGATCTACCAAAGCCAATGCAAGACATTTCTAATGAATTTTCTCTTGTTTTAGGTTCCTCAGAATCAATATCTTCACCTCTTCTAGATTAAAGAAATCTAGCCTTTCAGTTGGTTCTGTATTTCAACCCTATCTTTCCAATGGAAGGTTACAGAACGATATTCTCTTTTCCTCATTCAAAGTGGTTTTTCTTAAGACTAAGTAGGATCCACATCTTGGGACTCTTTTCCTTGGCAACACTTACATATCCTTCCTGATAGCCATAGTTTTTGCATTTATGGTCACTTTTTTGCTGTCATACTTTTATCTGAATACAGTTTTCCTGTCTTTATTATTTCTGCAAGACATCTTTTGTAAGATTTGGATTTACTGGTGATTGCTTTCAAAATGTTTTACATGACAGCACCCTTTTCTGAGTTCTATCAGATCAGGAAATGGACTTTACTTCTTCCTCCATCCCTCAGCCTCAGTCTGCTTTTTTTAAGCTATCCAGTCACATACTGGAGGCTTGCAATTTACTATATTACTGTATGTTACACTGAAAAGTAATTATACAAGTGGGGGTTGCAATTCAATTATAACTATCCAGTTTTGTTTCAAAGCCTTTTGCAGAAAATAGGTGAACAGAAAAAAAATGCAAAATTTCAGTTAGAATGTGAAGCCTCTTGAACATTCTCAGTGAATGATTTTATTCTCTTAATATGAAGGTCATGCTCATCATGTGTGTTTGAAATTTTTAAAAAAGGTTATATACTTAATATCTGTACAATTATATTGTATTTTCAGATACTTGGTCATTAGCTAGCCACTAACATTTATCCCATTAGGATAAGCTATGTAATTGTTATCAAAATTGTGTTTGTTATTGTCAGTGATGTATCCTGGAAGAATTTAGTTTAGAACTTCTACCACTTAATTGCTGATACCTTTGTGTGTACATTTGGCACAATTTAAGTCCTTAGTGGAATAAGTCTCCTATAAGATTTTATGTTTTAACCTAATAGAAAAAAAGTTGTCATCTCAGTTTTGCATAGTCAACGTGTTCAAATTGTGATTGAGTGCCCCTTAACTCATTTGTTTATTTGTTCATGTTCGACAGTGTTGGGGATAACATGCTAAAGAAAGTTTGATTTTAAAATCTTATTTTTAAACATTGAAAATATAAACACAGGTGAGAACTACATGTTTTTCAGTAATAAGATGAAAGAAAGGCAGCTACGAACACAGTTCAGAAATATATCTTGATTTTAATTGTGGTATTTTGTTGGTTTCAAATATTTTATGTTAGTAAAACTCATTAATCTTAATAGTGTACTGTGAAAACCAATGTTACCAGTCTGTAAGGTTATTGGTGTAGGTATGAGTGCATGTCATCATATTTGCTCTTTGTACTTATTTTCACTTCCAAGTATATAGTTCTTAATGTTTGTTTGGGGGAAACTCAGTATCCACCATTGACCTCAGAAGAAACAGAGCAAAAACTCAGCATCACTCTAATGGGAAGCTGAAGATCATGGGCAAGATCTTACCCTTAAAAGGAAAACATCTTAAAAAGAATCAAAACAAAAAAATTAAGCAATCAAAGTCCTATTCTGACAGCTGTTCTGAGTGCAGTTTTGTCTATATTTCCTTCCCAGTGCTGCCCTTTGCTGATACCCTGATGTGACTGACAGCCTAAGCACCTCTGCCTGTGTGTGGCCAGCTATAGAGTGGGGTGTCTTCAGAGCTCCTGTGCTTTGGGCAGCTTTTTTCACAGGCTTTTCCCCTGGGTCTCTGGTGGCAGTGTGTCAATTTACAGGTTGTCTGAGGCAAGTCAGTACTACAGTACTCTAATACATACAGATAATTATTGCTATTTCAAGGCATAATTTTGCTTTGAATATTAAGCAACTTCAGGGAACCTGATCAATCTCACTCTTCAAGAAAATTTAATTTTTCCAGGTAAGAAAAGCATAGAGGCTAGACTTTAACAGAAAAATAAGATGCTTGAAATGGAAAGTGAACTTCCACAGATTCCAGCCTGAATTCAGGGCAGGACATGTATATTTCCTAAGTGCACCTGGGTGCTTTTCTCCTGTATCTGACCATGAGGATGCCAAAGATTGCTATCTCAAATGTACAGCAAGGCTCAGCAGAAGCATCATCTATAAGGAGCTGTGAGTTAGCAGCAGTTTCTCAATGTGCTTGTAAGAGAAGCTCTGGCCTGAGGATCATCTGCCTTATATGACTTCTGAGGATGAAGCAGCTTGTTCTGTTTTGAATTTCATTTGTGGAAAATTACTTGATTAAGCTAAGGTTTTTCAACTTTGTTTGGCGTGATTTTACAGACTGAATATTTGTTTCTGAAAATATTCCATTCTAAATTAAATTATTCGTCTTGCCCTTTGTTCTTTCTCCCTCTCTTCTCTCTCCAGCTTGGCTTTTTTTGTGAATGAGTATTTGTTTCTAGCTTTTGTCTGTGAAGGACTATATTCCAGACCTTGAAGAATTTTACTTCTCAAAACCTTACAGTTTTATCTCCAGCAGCAATAGGAAGCCTATTTGTAAGATTGTGATGCAAAATTGAAATACAAAAGCACTGAATGTGTTATGTGCTCTGAGATAGGTTTTTGTGGGATCTTGAGAAAATGTCTGTAATCTCTTGTTTCTTACCTCATCTTTAAAACAGGGAGGTGGACTTGGAGTTATTTTGAAGATAAACATAGCTTATAGACTACAGTTTGAAAGTTGTAGTCACTTCCATAGAGCTAAACCTGTCTCCGACTTGGTAACAATGAGCAAAAACATATTATAAATTAGAAATCCTTACTCAGGTGTAGAGATATAAACATATTCATACAAGCTCAGCTGTTGAGTAACCGGGTAGTATTTGCTACTTTAATCACTGAAGCCTAAAACCAGTAAGATTAATCTAGAGTTCCATAAAGCCTCCCGAAGAAAATTACTTTGGGAGTTAAAGGTATTGCAGAAAAATGCAAACACCCTGATTTTTTTATCAAAGTTATTTCAGAATAAATTTTGTCACTAATCTAGACATATATTAGATTTCTCCTTTATTCCACTAATAATTGAAAAAATAGAATGACATTACATGCAACTAAAGTATATTGATTGAACTTGCTTAATACAGTGTGAGAATATTACATTCTTTGTGTTATTTGATCAACAATCAAAGTATGAACACTCTAAAATATATTTATTCATGAAAACTGTGCGATTTTTCCACTGATATTCAAGTCTACAGGATTTTAAAAAGATAATATATTTAAATGGAGAGGAGGGATTACTGAGCAGAACAAAAAACTTTCTGCTGAAATTTGGATTAGATGTGGATTTTTAATCTGCCAGGAAAGTGTAACAAAAAATGAAATAATCTAGCATACTCTTTCATTAAAAAAAATTTATTTAGCTGATCTTTTAATTTATAAGGGCAATGCTGAAGACAAAATTTTTAGGGAATCTAGGGGAATGTGCAAAATAAAACTCAACCCTAGCATTCAAGGCTAATTATATAACATTCTGTTATGATTGCTTTAACAAATATTATTTTAAAAATAAATGCAAAACTCTTAGTGAGGCCTTAAAAAGTTCCCGTGCTGTCTTCAGCAACAGAAATGTTTTATACAGAATCTGTTCTTTACATCATAATATGTGTTTAATTGTTCAAAATGTTATG
>NW_016690206.1:1581483-1735740 GCF_001604755.1 Lepidothrix coronata
AGGTAAAATTGATCATGATTTAATATTAATACAGCTAACTGTACAATAGATGTACTTACTAGCCGTGGGGAGGGGGGAAGTTTCAGCAACCAAAACTACAAAATGTAAAATAATTCTGAAGGGTCTGCTTTAATAATCTTGGGGTTTTTACTTTCCTCATTATATTTATTTAAATTTTAAAATGTGACTATAGCTAGTAGAAATCTACAGAAGTATGAATATATATTCTAAAATCAGCAAATTATGAAACTAGATTTTTATTTTTTTACAGGAAGAGCTTCCTTCCATTTAGTCCAGTGCTATGGAGATAGTTGAGAGTCTTTCTGTAGTAGAAGATTGCCACATTTAAAGTTTTATCAATATAACTACTTATCAGCATCAAGATAATTATAAAATCAATAAATCTGAACACAGTCTTGCCATAAGAAATTGCAATTAAATCAAATGAGAAATACGGATTATAGTAATAAACAACAAAACTGTGTGATTGAGCTGCATGAGATTAATAGAAAACCTCATATATTGATCATTTTGCTCTGGGCTTATTTTTCTAATTATTTTGCTGAAATTTTATCTCAAACTAAAAGAAAGACTCAAATTATACTTTTTTTTTTTTTTAGAAAACAGTAGGGTGAGGAAAGACTCGAATGAGAAACTGGAAATTATAGGTTGCATCGGGAGAGAAATCTTCAGGAACAGAAAAGTATATGCAATTCAAATAATTAAGGGATAAAAAGAAAAAGATCTGAGAAAAGCAGGTATCGGAACACTTGCATAAATTGCAAAGTAAGTTTCTGCATTTCATATTCTCTTTTCTTCTTTTAAGCATTCATTAAGAGAGAAGGTTTCCCAGACTTAGTCAGTTACAATGAATTATGCTTAATTTTGGTCAAGTGCTTTGGTTTTTGTACAGACTCCAGTATAATATAAAGCGGTGTTACAAGCTTCCAGTTAGAGTACAACTAATTAGCAATGATCCTCTGAGTCTGATCATTCACCTTTTTATTTGTCCATCTAGCAGCTCAACCATTCAGACCTTTATGTGGGAAAGTGTTGAAAGCCTTGTTACAGTCAAGATAGCTGGTATCCATGACTTTCCCCTTTGTCTACACCTCATTCCACAAGTCATTTTACTATGAAAACATAATATAGGGGTTTAGGAAGGTTCTTGAAAACCATGACACCTGTAATAGCATTCTCTGAAATTCTCATAGAATTTCATAGAATACGTGCTGTTTTGGAAACTGGAAGAAAGGCAGATTTTTTTAGTGCCTGGCTGTTGAAGGGGTAGTAAGCAGGAATTCAGATTCTTCAGAGACTGGAAATGCATCTATTATAGAGAAGGCATATACAATAGAGATGCACTTAATTTTATTTAAGATCTAGGGCTTTTGATATTGAAAACTGACTAGCTTATATATAAATTTATGAACACCATAAATTCAGCCACACTGAAAGAGACCATTGTTCAGTGTAGAGTTATCTGTTGCTGATGAAATCACAGAAATTCTGTATCCTTGAGAAAAGATGCAACAGGTCTGAAAGTTTCAGTTATAGGGCCTCTCTATGACAGTAACTGTGATGAGTTTATATTCAATGTCCCTGCAGATTCAATCAAAAAATCACTGTATCTCTGCTCCATTTCAAAAAGGGAAACTGCATGAAACGAAGATAAGTAAAAAGAATCCCTACAATGACAGCGAATAGCTATTCCAACTTCCCATGACAATCCCAAGTACAAATACAATGACTCATTATGTCACTAGTCACCTAATGTGCAATTTATTACCAGCAGCTACAGAATATATTATGTATGTGAAAATAAAATCTGTTACAAATAACAGTCTGGTTAGGTAAGGTCTGATCCAATCTTGCACACCATATAGGGGACTGAAAATTATTATGCTATTTCTTGAGTTCTGGAAGTTCTTCCTGAATGCAAATGGATCAAACCAGTTCATTACTCTCTCCACTTTGCTCGTCCCTCAAGGCTCTTTATAAGCTACTGGGTGCTTTATAAACTAAATGGAATTGGATGCGTGGGGTGTTTTGGACACTGAAGGACTGTGTGAATAACACTGCATCCCATAGATTACGTGAAGTGCATTGCAACTTGTGTGTTGCAGAAGACTTTTGTGAACCTCTCTAAAATGAAACCTTGGTTGTGAGACAAGGGCTGATTGTGATGAATTCTGGAAAATTCTTATAAGATTTAGTGACCAGGTAATATAATGAAATTCAGTGTAGATAAATTTAAAGGGATACTGATGACAAATAGAGTGGACCAGCTTAACTTGCCATTAAAAACAGATTCCCAATCACTGTAGTCAGATGGAAGATTTCAGTTAGGAAGGAGTGAGCCTCAAAAATTTCAGCTGCTCATCACTAGCAGTCTCAAAACAATTGTTCGGGATTATTAGGGAGGCAATAGAGATCAGAGCAGAAAAAATCATTAAGCCGTTGTATAATTGCGTACTTTTCCAGAGGATGTATACTTTGTACAGTTTTCTCTTAGCATGAGAGAAAAGAAGAATACAAAGCACTAAAATTGAGGGAAGCACAGTCGTGGTGATCAAAGATATGGAAAAGGCTTATACCTGAGAAATAAATGAGCTAGGCTAGACTAGGCATTTATAACTCATTGACTATTCAGAGTGCTTTGAGTACTGAACTCTGATTTGCAATGTGTAGTTAATTTTCTAAATAGGATTTGAAGTGGGCATAGAGAACAAACCTTTGCAAATTGTTTGCTTTTGCAAATTATTTATTGTAGATTTCTCTGAATTATTAGAACACTCTAAGGTAACCAAACAAAAACAAATGTTATTTCCCACCCCCCTGCCCCTGCAAGCTTTACCTTCAAAGAAGACAGACAGAGAAGGTTATGCAATTCTCTGGCTGCATTTTCCGTCTTTTAACAGTTCTAATAATCTAAATTACAACATAGCACAGAAACAATTGTTCTTACCTGTTTCAGTTACTTAACAAATGTGATGACATATTTCAGTTTGGACTTCTGTTTGAAAAAAACTCAATACAATAAAAAACATGTTTTGAGATCTACATTTTCTGTTTTGTGTATATTAAAGGTCTTTCCTGGTAATCTTTCTCAAACACAACAGGATTGCCAAAAATCTGACCGAAAACTCTAATGAAAACTGAATAAAAAAAATTTTTCTTGCAAGGTTTTGAATTTCAGCATATATAAGCAGGCAGGAAATACTGCCCAAATAGAATCAAATAAGAGAAAGAGTCAGGGAAACATGGATTTGACAGGGAGAGTATTTTGCTTGATTATTTAATCCAAATGCTTCTTTTCCTCAGTTCATTGAAAAATGCAGTTGTTACTACCTTTGATGTGAAAAAATATGGTTGCTAATTAACATGTACTGTACACCACAGCAGCACTTCTTAATTTTAAAATTTTAAAAAAAGAGACTCTTCTAGATTACACAATGGTTTATAAAGTCATTACACACTGGTGAACCAGAACAGTATATCTACATGTAAGAATTTTGATAATTTGTAGAAGTCTGATGAGTCATGCTCTCCACTTTAAATTAATGGCTATGGTTTAAAATTGCCACAAATTACTTAATTAAAACCATAATCAGAGCTGTATGGACTTACAGTAACATCGAGTTCAGACAAGAGCCTTTTAATACTTTGTAACAAATAAATCAGTGCCAAACACTGAGTTGTAACTTAGTAATAACTACTTTTCCCCTGAAATTCTTCATTCAAGAGCTTTCTTTAATAAAGATTTGTATATGCTTCCCTTTCTTGCCTGACATCAGTAAGCTATCCTTCAATATGCAAATTATAATTTAAAAAATATTAAAAAGCTCTTGTGTCTTTGGTGAAGGTTATTTTTTTGTTTGATTGGGTTTTTTGTTTTGTTGGGGTTTTTTTGTGCTGCAGAGAACAAAACTGAGAAGGCAGAAGTTGAAAAAAAAAAAGATATAGTCAAATATAATGCCATGGTCTAGTAACCACAGCAGTGTTAGATCAAGGATTGGACTTGTTGATCTCGGAGGTCTTTTCCAACCTGGTTAATTCTCTGCTTCTATTATATAGTCAAATACCACAGGCATTTTAATATTACAGTGTGGAATTATTTTTGCAGGCATTTATTTTAATAATTACTGCAACTTGGTTTAAGCATTGTGGAATAAATCAAGAAAAATATTTAATTAGCAGAAATAGACTTTTATAAAACACTTTTTCTGAAATTGATTATTGTTAAATTTCAAATGACATCTATTTTTCTGTTTCAGTATAAAATTCAATGTGAAAGAACAGCGTTTCTTGGGAAGTGAAATTTCTTGTGTCCAGTCTCCTTAATAGTGAAAATACTGAAGGCAAAAATGCTACATGTCCACCCAACTTCCCAAAGGAGAGGAAACCGGACTATCACATGTCTCTCCTATTTGGTTTATGAGTGTAGGTTATTCAATGTGATTCAGGATGTAATGTAATACTGAGCTATATAAACTTTTATTTATAGTCAGAAAGAAGAACAAGGTATTTAGCCAGTATTTTCTGCGTGGTTACGTCCTCACCCATTTTGAGATAGGTCGGTCTGCATTTGGTCTGACTTAATTGTGCACATTTAGTTGTGCTAAGGTATTCTATTTCTGTGCTAATATCATGGCGGGGTTCTGTAGCATTTTTATTACTCTCTTAGATCTGTTCTTCCCAGAAACTTCTATGTTGACATTTCAAGTGCCAGCCTGGCCTACTGAGCATTAAGGGGTTTTGTTATTTGCTCTGCTAGTCAGAGGTGGGAGCTGCTGCTAAGTCTGGGGGAAAATATTGCATGTGTGAGTTGATACGCATGAGTGGATTGTGCTTTCATTTTAATTTAGTTCTTGGTTCTGTCATACTTTGAAGTGGGAAGCGTGCTTGATGCCTGGTTGAGGTGACTTGTGAAGCTGAATACTCCTTTTTCTCAGTTGCCAAGCACTGGGAATTGGTGTGGTACTAGCCTATAACAGCTATTGCTTGAGTTCTTATGCATATGAAACATTTGTTCCTGGAGATGCAAATTCAGGATTTATATAAACGATTTGTTCCAGTTATATTAACCTGTCATTAAAACGGGAACTTAGTTTTCACTCTGTTGTGGGTTGACCTTGACCGGATGTCAGATGTCCAAAAAGATGCTTTATCACTCCCTTCCTCACTGGGCAGGGGGAGGAAAATATGTTTAAACCTTCATAGAATGAGATATGGACTGGGGGAGATCATTCAGCAATTACCATCATGTGCAAAACAGACTTGACTAAGACAAATTAATTTAATTTATTGCAAATCAAGTCAGAGTAGGATGAGAAATAAAATCAAATCTTAAAACAGCTTTCCCCCACCCCTTCCTTCTTCCTGAGCTTAACTTCACTCCTGATCTTCTCTGTGTCCTCCCCAGGTAGTGGTGAAGGTGGACAGGAAATGGGGATTGTTGTGAGTCCACCACATGTTGTCTCTTCCATGCCTTCCTCCTCACACTCTTCCCCTGCTCCAGAGTGGGTCCCCTGCAGGGTTACAAGTCCTGCCAGAAAACCTGTTCCATCATGAGCTCCTCTCTTCTCAGGTCCACAAGGCCTGCCAGGAGCCTGCTGTAACACTGGTATCCCTAGGGGTCACAGTCTCCTTCAGACATCCACCTGCTCCATGGGCTGCAGGTGGATCTCTGCTCCTCTGTGGATGTTCATGGGCTGCAGAGGGACAGCTGCCTCACCACAGTCTTCACCACAGGCCGCAGGGGAATCTCTGCTTTGGTGTCTGGAGCACCTCTTGCCCCTCCTTGTTTGCTGACCTTGGTGTCTGCAGGTTTGTTCCTCTCACTCCCCTCTACAGCTGCAATTGCTCTTGTGCAGCTTTTCCCCGCCTTTCTTAAATACTTTATCCCAGCGTTACTACCATGTTGTTGATGTGCTCAGCATTGGCTATCAACAGGTCTGTCTTGGAGCTGCCTGGCTTTGGCTCTGTTGGACATGGGGAAAAGTTCTACCACCTTCTCACAGAAACCACCCCTGTACCCCCTGCTACCAAAACCTGGCCACACAAATGCAATACACACTCACAGCACATACTTATTCTTGCTTATTTGAGAGATTTTTGGTAGCTTTTTGGAGAAAGCGGTGATGGTGAATGAAGCAAAATCAATGAGGACACTGCCCTTTTGTGTCTTGGGGGTCTGTTTCGTTTCCTGTTGCCTTATGACTTAGCAGAAAGCTTGCAAAATATTTGAGTGAGGACATGCATTTTTCCACCAGTTTCACCTTCTAGCACTCAAAGGAAGCGTTGTCTTGGATAAATCAAGGTTGAATTAACAGGTTTTTTTGATATCTCAGACCTGAGGAATGTTTGCCTATTTTTTTTTAAATGTGTTTGTTAATTAAGTGTTTATGCAGCAAGAATGTGTGATATTATTTCACTCATATTTTTTGTTTATTTCAAGGATCACAAAATAGCTGTAGATATTACTAATGCAGATGTATCTTATCATGGACATCTTTGCACGTAATAATTTTTAAGCATTTCCTATATTTTGTATCAAGATAATGTCCAAATTTAAAATAAAAACAGCATAAATTTGAGGAGTAATGTGATATTTTCTTTTGGCATGGTAAGAAGACTTCAATTAGAGATGTATGTGTTGAAAAAGCAGGCATACATTTTAACCACTAAATGATGAAAGATTTTTTTTTTTACTCCCAAATATTTCCCCAGTCAAACTGCAGATTTAATGGGGATGGGGAGGAAGTGTGATCAGGAAGTATCTGTTCTGTCCCTCTGCTAGGCAGCAAGACTGATTAACCTAACAAAGTCTTCAGTGAAGGCTCAGCCCCAGCTGTTGAGCACCCTGTTGTCTTATTCCCTTCTATCAATGAAGTAAGTCCTAAATGCTGCATACTGGGACTGAGGTACAGTGTGTCTGAGGTGATACAGTTTTACGATGTTAACCCTCCAGTTTTCTGACTCCATTCCATGGAGGTTAAGGAGTAGTCTGTATGACCTGTGGAAAGGGTTCCTTTCTTTATCCTGGCTAATCCACATGATCACAGAAGGTGTTCAGGTCCCTGCAATGGAATTACCCAAGAATGTATAAAAGGGAAGTTCCTTTCTGATCTTGATGTGACTGAAAAATAACAGTCTCAGGAGCATCTGCCTCATTACGTGTAGCTGCCTCGTTTCACCAAGCAAGACCATACCAGCTTACTCTGAGCTGGAAGCAGCAATAGCGACTTCAAAATGATCACCGCTAGTCTCTCTCTCTCCATGGCTTTATTAGCTTTATAATTCATTCATTCCTTACGGTTGAAGGAATTAACATCTATCAGATATTTAATTTGCATTTAGTTACTTTTATCAATTACTGCATATTATTGTCTGTAGAACACAGATTAGTAACTATACAGTAAAATGGTAAAACCACACACCATTCTATATAAAATAATATTTCTCTCTCTGCTTTGAAAATTTCTCTCGGTATTTTTAGCACATAGAAACCTCTAAGTAACAGTTTTTGGTTTAGGATGCCTATCATTTTTGCTTTTTTGAATTGTGAATGATTGCTTTGTACTTCACTGAACTGTTTTATGGAAGTCTGTTTCATTTAGTGTGCTAAATGATGATCACTACAGTTCAAAAAAATATAACTGGATTAGGGTCCACATCTTGTGGATGTAATAGATCAGATGATCTTATAAGTTCCTTTTTAACTTAGATCTAACGTTGCTCCATTAAAATCATTAAAAAACAAAGTGGACTAGTGTGTCTAGTCCTTTCACATTAATTCTGAGTACAGTGCTGTGCAAACCAGCTTTCTGTGCCTGATGCAGCAGCAGCTGTACATCACAGTTCCCCTTACAGTCCTGTTTGTTTCCCTTATTCAGCCTGCATTGTGTCCTTTCTTAGGTTTTTCTGCTTGAACATTTTAATTTAAAAGCTTTATTGGATTTAATAGGTTAATTTTGTAGTGTTTCTTTTTTGCTGTTCATAAGGGTGAACAGTAAAAAAAAAACCAGTGAAATGTAAATAGTTTATGCATTCTGATTAACAAGTTCCATGAGGATTAAAAGAAGCTTCAGCATTTTCACTGCAGCACTGTGACAATGAATCATTAGCAATGCCCAGTGTGCCAAAATCCCAGGCGCGCAGCTTCCAAAAGCAACAGACACAAATCCAGCAGTGTGTTTTTCTCATTCATCAATTTTGTAAAGTCAAATTGGCTTTCTGGAATCCCCACAGCAATTTGCAAATGTAGTATGAAATCAAATATTCCTACCTGCACAGTGCACAGGGAAAACAAAACAGAAATAGCTTTTCTATCAGAGCTCTGACATGCTATTTCAGTGATACTTGATATCCAGTCAAACACTGCCAAAAACAAGATATTAGTTCCAGATGCTGGGAAAAATACCATTTACAAAAATCTTTGGCACCTTTCTTCTTCAGCTTTCCTGTTTGTTCTCTCAGCACTGTTAACCTTGATAGTTTTGTCTTTTATTAAATATATTTGATCATGCAAGTCAGTCTTGATAGTTTTCAGAAATTTTGGAATGATTTTTCTCTTCTGTTTCTCACGATCATGTCTTGGAAGCATGTGAGTTCGATAACCTCTCAAGGTATATTGCTCTATTCTGTGATTCATTAAGATTACCTACGCATATTTTTTTCCACTGTTTTTCTTGCATAGCATTTAATTCCCTAGATATTTTTTATCTTTGTCTGTAAGCAGAAAAAAAATCTTTTTCAGTGTTAACTTGTCTTGTTTTTATTGGTCTTTTAATTTTAATACTAAAATTGCAGCTTTCTTTTCCGTTTGACATGGAATATTCATTATATATTATATATATATAATTAGCATTTGCATACTGCCTTAAGTCATATAAAATTCTGTATATTATTAATCTCTTTTTTATTTAAAAAACATATTTTCTCTTTTGGTCACTAGTATCAAAGGTGACCTGGTAGACTCAAATAGGTGATATGCTAATTAACATATGATAGGTCTGCAGAATTTCTTATCTGTGAAGATGCTATTACAAAAGACTGTTTATTTTGAATTCAGATATGAAAACCAAAAAGGATATAAAAGGAGCATAATATGGAAAATGCTGTGTCGTCATTATGGTATCACGGAATAATTTGGGTTGGAAGGGACTTTTTTTTTACATGTCTGATGCTGCCAAGTGAAAATACATATTTTCATTTGAGGTTTGAAAGGCATTATTTTATAACGTGTTAAGTTCCTTATCTTCAAGTCTCTGTGCACCCATTTCCCAAGAACTATAAATGCCTTTGAAAAGAAGTGTGACCTTAATACACTCTGAGGCAATTCGTACATCTCACAAAATTGTGAAAGTCATCGGGCATCAGTGGATGTCTTCTCTCTTCCCAAACAGCTGGGAAGTACTGTCTAATGGTTAGTGGGGTCAGTGAACTACTAAAGCAAATACTCCTTCCAGGCATTCAACTGCAGTCACCAACTATAGATCTATGCCACTGAGAAACCTGGTGAATTACTGTACACACCTCCACACAGGCATAGCTATATTATGTATTACTTTTGATACCTGAGGAAGGATGTTTTAACTTTTCTCAGGTAATTCTTCATAGCACCACACCATACAGTGTATTAGAAAAAAAAGAGACTGTGATGATATTCTTCTTGTAAAGTCCCTGTCAACCCTAGAGTATCTTTGTCCTTTTTTCATTTGTATTCAACATTGAGAGAGACGAAACATCTTCAGGAAGGAAAAATATTCTGTTTCTCCTTCTTTTTCTTCAAAGTTAAAGATATTTATCCACACATCCTAAGACTTTAGTGACAGAATTGTGTTATTGGATTTTTATGATTTTATAGCAAGAACTTCAAAATCTTAAAATTAATTCATATCTATAACTAAGAAGCTCTATCATTATTGATGGAACTTGCTAGGCCCATTATTCTTTGGAAATAAGGCATGATTAGATCTCCTAGTGTCTGATAAGGTGTAATGCTGTATTAAACATATTTTGGGACAATTCTGCTTATTCCTGCCTGTGTACTTGATGTCTGAAGTGAAACCGTCATGCAAACTCAGACATCTTCTAAGAATAAGTGTCCATACAGTCTCTCTCCTCTGACAGGCTTCCTATTTCCATGCAGCTGCTAGGAACATAATGCATTTTAGATCTCTGTGCTTTTGACAAATAGTGCAATTTTTCCATGGGAAAACCAGCTAAAAATGTTTGCAGGTCAAACTTTGATTAGGAACTATTTAAAAATGTCACAGATATTAATGCCCTGTTTTCCCAAGGTTCTTTTTTTTTCTGTTGATACTTTGATTATTCATACCCATGCAAAAGTAGGTATCCTTTAACCTGAATTCCTAAATGGATATTCAATTTGAACTCACTCAACCATAGTTACTACAATTTAGTTTATCTTCTTGGTAGTAAACTTACCTTTCCGCTGTGTGTATCGGTAATGGTCTTTATTTAAGGCAAGATTCCATATATCTGTCAGATCAATAACTCACATCAAATTAACCTTGTACCTTGAAATTTGATTTCCAAGGACTAGAGCATCTTTTATAATCAAAGTTACAAAGACATTTCTGAAATACTTTGTATATTGCAACTAGATCACTTATATGATATCTCACTTATATGTATCTCCCAGCAACAGGAAAAGACACAGTGGACACAAATTGAAACAATGAAAGATCCATCTGAACACCAGGAAAAACTTCTTTACTTTGAGAGTGACGAAGTATTGGAACAGGCTACCCAGAAATATTGTGGAATGTCCTCCTCTGTAGATATTCAAAACCTGCCTGGATGCAATTCTGTGCAACTTGCCCTAGGAGACCCTGCTTTAGCAGGGGGAGTTGGAGTAGATGATATCCAGAGGTCCCTTCCAACCCTAACCATTCTGTGATTCTCGTCTGTCCCAAACCACAATGCCTATTCAAGAACTCTCTGCACTAAGAAAACTAAACTGTACAAACAATGTATATATGGTCTCTATAGGCTGATTATTTTCAGATCACCTGTTATATTGGAGCGGACTCTCCCTGCATCATCATACACTTCTCTCCATCTTTTCAGGGCCAGAGAGGGAGAAACCTGTTGAGAATTAATCCAGCAAAAATCAGGTATTACTCTACAAGGTATGTATGGCCTACATAGCAAAAATGGTAGTTCAGGTTTTGACAGTGATTAGCAGGGTTCAGGAAACATACTGTTATCGTAAGGAAATTTATTTGTCACAGATAATGAAATTAGTTCCTGCTGTGATCTTCATGAAGAAGTAACCTTAACAAGCTATAGATAGATGTATTTGTATAAAATCCCTCACTGATGAACATCATGGACCTCTTGGGGAGAAGAAATTTTTTTTAAAAAAGGACACTTTTCATGCTACAGTGGCTTGAAATTGCGTATAGAACTAGGTTCAGCTTGAATAGGTCATCTGCTTTGATACACATTAGATCCTCTGTAAGAGATTTCTTTCATATACATGCCCACATTTGCTGTATGTCTTCCTTCAGCTGGCAAACCCTCTCAGGTATGGAACTATACTTCAGTATATATATACACATTATATAGTAAAAGAGGATTCCATTGTGTCTGAGTAAGAAAAAATTGAAGGTTCAAAAAGTATACTATGTCAATCCCACACTCATTAAAAAATGTATCTGGTAAAACAGTAATTTCTGAGCTCTGGGTGTGTGGGGATTTCTTGTTTCATTTCATTAATGCAGTAGTATAGACAGGAAATTTTCACATGGTAGATATAATGTGAACTTTAAATAGTCAGTGTTGATTATGTTTGACTACAGTTTAAGAACACAAAGGAGATGCATTAGCTGAGGTTCAGAAAATGACATTAATATAAGAGAATAAAGGTCGTTTTGGGTCAGACCAAAGATTCCTCTAGCTTACTGACTGGTTCCCATCAGAGCTTATAGAGCAAATGTCTAAAAATAAGGACAGGGCGCATAATGGTTTTCATTTGAACTATTCTAAATTCTGAACTGGTTTTGACTCACAAGACTTTTTACTAAATGTGGTTTCAGAGTTTTTCTTCCATGCAATGTTTCAGTTTACCCTGGAGGCTCTGTAAACTCAGCATTCTCAACATCTTATGGCACTCTTGCATTGTCTGAGCAACTGCCTCCTTTGTTATGAAACTGGCTTATTACTAGTTTCATTTTATGCCCCCAGTTCTTATATTGGAAGAGACAGTGTGCAATTTCTCCATGTCTATTGTGTCTATGTCAGTTTGATTTTATAGTCCTCTTTTATCTCTGTCTCTCCTTTTGAGAGACAGGAGTCCTTTCAAGATGCCAAGCCAGTCTGTTGTTTTTCATACAGAAAGAGTCCAATGCCACTGAATGTTCTTTCCAACATTCTGGACCTTTTCCTATCTTATTAGATCTTACTTTGGATGACTTAAATAGCAACTTAGTAATATTTTTGTTTCATTCTATATGCCTTTCCTAATGATTTCTAATGTTTTGCTGGGTTTTTGACTGTCTCTGAGTACTGAGCTGATGATTTTACAGAGCTAGAATAATCCCATGGTGCCCACCTAATCAGGTCAGGGCTCATAATTTCATTTGTACATCACTTACATGTGCACATTTCCCTCGTGCTTCCCTCTACATTTACCTGTTCATATGTATTTCTGCTGCTGCTCTCTCTGTTCCACATGAGTTTACTTGTCATGTTAGAATAGAGTAGAGAAATCATGAACCTGGATAGTTTCCTTATTCTTTTTCTCTTCTGACAAACAGTTATCTTTCCTGGGATTTAAAAATGCTGATTTAAATTTTTAAATGTTAAAATTTTGTCTGTAAACAGTCAACAAACAATCACATTTGTATAAGGAACTGATGCTGAAACTTGAGGTTTGTTAGTTCCAAAAACACAGGCTTCAGACACTTGGCTAATGCTTCTTCCATCAATCCTTTCCAAATCAGTCCTTTGCAAATCCACAGAACAGTGTCATATCCTATACCCAGCCACTACCTGGCTCTTGTTGTCATATATGCTCTAGATAAGCCATATACACTTGGCTAACTGTTGCACTTGATGAATTGCCTTTCAGTTATAGACTTTTTTCCACATTATTATTATGTTTATATGTAGCATTAGTGTCTTCAGTAAGATTCAATCAATTATTTCCTTCATGGTACTTTACATTTTTTGCCTATTTTTCCATTCTCTTCTCTTCTCTTGGAATAGTTCACCACTAATATTGTACAATAATTCTGGTCAATTTCACTGAGAGTTTCGTCACTGTCATTCTAGCAATTTTTTTACAAATTGGTGTTATTAGGAGAAATTATTTAGATGTTCTTAACAGTTCACTATCAGTGCCTTTTGAAATGATGGTTACAGCTTTTTCTGAAGGCACAGAAAGGTCTAAGTGGTTTTTACTATACTATTACATGTCTCAACTGCCACAATAGTATGTGTGTTGTACAATGTCTTCAAGGAGCAGGAAACAATGATTTATCCAGATCTTATAATCACTGATTGATTTTTAGATTGAGTATTAGAAAAATTACATCTGTTTGAGGAAGTAGATGCTTAGGTGTCTGATTCAGAAGTCTCTGACTGAAAACCACATCTATTATAGCAATTGTGATCATCTCTTACAAGTTGATCATAAGCTATTAATTATATCTGTTGAACTTTTAAAAAGTTATACCACAACTCCAATTATTATATGCAATTATTCACTTTCTCCCATTGCAGTCCATAAATAATTTAAAAGATACTTCTTTAGAGCTCTCACTCTTCAGATTTCATTTCTTTGTACAGTTGTGGAGTTGATCAGAACCCCCTTTCATACAGAGGTGTACACACAAACTTTTAAAATTAGGAAACAGTTTTATTTGCACAATGTTCTGCCTGTAAAGTCATTATTGAACATATTTTTTCCTGTAATAGAATTACAGAATAATTTAGACTCAAAAGGACTCTAAAGTTCTCTAGTCCAACCTCCTGTGCAAAGCAGGGTCTCCAACAAGATCAGACTCTGATGCTCAGGGCTTTATCCAGTGGAGTCTTGAAAAACTCCAAGGACAGACTACACAGCCTCTTTGGGCAACCTAGTGTCCACTTTCCTCGGGTGAAATTTTTTTCTCTTATGTCCACACCTTACCAGCCGTGACTCTTGTCCTTCCATCAGGCATTGCTATGAAGGGGCAGCCTCCATCTTCTCAGTAATCTGCACACAGGTATGGGCAGGCCACTGTTAGGTCACCCTGAAGACTTCTCTCCTCTATGCTGAACAAGCTGCACTCCCTCAGTCTCTCTTCACAGGATAAATGCTCCAGCTCCTGATTACGGTAGGGGGTTTCTGCTGAACTTGCTTCAACTAATTGACAACCCTTCTACATTGTGGGGTCCAAAACTGAAAGCAGTTACTAGATGTGCTCTCACGAGTGCTGAGTAGAGGGGAATAATTCCTTCCTGGCTGCACACCTGGGAATACCACCCAGAACACACTGTTGATTGTTGCTCAGCAATGATTTATTGTTACTCATCCAGTCACTGCTGACTTTCCCTGATCTTCACTGCTTTTCCAATATGGTAATGGCCTCTCTATGAAAATGTTCAGCTCTCTTGGTACACTTGAAAGAAGTATGTCAGGTCGCAAGAACTTCTCTGCATTGAATTCCCACGCATGGTCCTTATCCACTGCTGGCAGTTCCTCTCTTCCTTGTACGCTTTCACTATGCACAGAAGCTTGGGAGACCTTGTTGATTGCAAGCCAGACAACTAGTAGTTCAGCCTTATTTGTGTCTGGTCTCACTGCAGCCAACTGCCCTATAGAATAATACAGCCATGCTTTCTTTTGCCAGGCTTTTGATGTTAATATAGCACTTGAAGCTCTAGTTGTGTTTGATATAGTTTGTAAGTATCAGCTCTAGGTGGGCCTTGGCTTTCCTCACACTATCCCTAATCATCTGAGCAATATTACTATAGTTCTCCCTTGTAGCTTGTTCTTACTTCCTTGTCCTGTGTACTGTGTTTTTCCTTTGAAATATAGTCTTGAATTCCCCGTTAAATTGATTTGCTAATCTGTTTCTTTTTCTGATTACTGTGAGGGACCATTCCTGAACCGAGGGATTGCTCTCAAAGACCTCCCAGGTTTTACAAGCTCCTTTGCCCTCCACAGCCACCTCTCATTGGGTCATTCATGCGAATTTCTTGGTTAAATTAAATTCTCCTCTTCCAGACTCCTGGATCTGTAGTCTGCTACTTGCTGCCTTCACCTGCCTCCCCTGTGGATCTCGAGCTTTTCCATTTCATGGTCATTACAGCCAAAGCTGCCATCAATTATTATCTTCTCAGTCAGTTTATCCCTCTTAGTAAATAGCAGATCCATTGTGGAATTGCCTTATCCATTGCTTGCATCAAGGAGTTACCCCCGATGCTTCCTCAAGAATCTGCTCAGCTGCTTTGCTCTAGCTGTATTGCCATTCCAGTAGACTGCAGGAAGATGAAAATCCATCCTAAGAGTCAGGGTCTAGGATCTAGAGATCTTCTTAAATTGTTTAAAGAAGACATATTATGTTTTCTCATCCTGATGGATGATCTGTATCTATCTCCTACCACAATAGCACCCTTACTGGCATTTCCTCTGATCATGCCTAATTCTTCTTTGAACCTGATCCTTATGGATAAGGGTGGGGAGAGTCTTTGAAAAAAACGTTATCAGTAGATTGAATAATTTTCATTTTTATAATCTGAGAATCAATCTTTAAAGACTAACCATGTGCACTAACAGTTTGTAAATTTTGTGCACACTTTACAATATATGTTACTAGTAGCCTTAAAACTTTTAACAACATGCTTTTATCTGTTTACCAAATAAAAATCATATAACTATGTAGCCTGTGCCTAATTTAGTTTTGGAGGAAACTCTGAAAAACCTAATCTAAGCATCTGCCTTTAATTATACCCGTGTTTCAGTACTTTATTCACTGTAGACTTTCTTGCCTCTCTGTCATGCAACAGTCTTCTTATTTGCATTTGTCTTCCATGATTCCTCTTAAAAATTCATAGAAAGAGACACCAAGCAGCATTTGAAATTATTATTGAGGTAAAAGGACACCTTCTATGTCCTATTCCTATGTCTCCTTTAAAGGATGGTGAGGAACTATTGGTTTTGATAGTCAGGTAGCAGTGACTCATTAACACATAGTTGAATGACTGACTTTTTAAATTTTTTTTTTATAATACCAAAATGTTGTTGATAATCTGGAGTTATTTGAAGATAGCCTGAAGCAGCACTGGGTGGAGTTTTTACATTGTTGCCTATGCAAAATTTTACTTTTTTTGGTTCTCAGCAATGTCAAATAATCTAATTTACAAAATAGAGCACTCATCATAGGTTAATATTTCTATTTAAATTTGTCATCACTTTGTTATAGTCCACATTTTAGTTCATCTTTTCTTGACAATTCTTCTAAAATTAAAGAGGTCACTTATTTATAGAATGGTTTTCACATGAGATCTTGGTCTTCTCTTCCACACGTAGTGGTAGTTTTCCTCTGTGTATCAGAAAAAACTAATTTATTTAGAAATCTTCTATTTGTTTATAGCAGTGAATTGGCATTTTGCTCTGTGCAGTACAATTTAAATCCACTTTTATGTAATTCTCCTTTTTATAGTTGCAGATAATTGCTATGTGAAAAATGAGCACATAGTAGAAAATTGTTAAATGAGTAACCTCATTTTAAATGCATTTATTCTATTAGCTACCATTTATCTGAGAGGACTACACTACGTTGTGGTGTATATCCTGAGGTGCTAGAAATCCATTGGCATAGAGTTCTTGTGCAATCCATTTATTTCACCATGAATTTTAGCAGATCCTGTATGTAAGCTTTCTGTTTTGTGGGAAGAACTTGACTGCTCAACCACCTTGTGATTTAGTCATTTCATAGCTGATAAGATAAGAGCTGTTAACCTTCCTCTTGAAACAAACAGCCTGAAACTGCAACTTTCAAGATTAGTAGACAATAGATATCTGAAATTGAGCTTTTATTATTATTATAGTTTTTATTATTAAAATTGATATTAACAGAAGTCTTAACAGCGGTCTAATACCAAAAAACACACAGATGGATGTAAATAACTATTTCCTTGTTGTTTGTTTTAGTCAACCTTTAGTCTCAAAATACACTGGGTGTACTTGAGTTGTGTGCGGCACTCATCAAGAAGGTTTTATAAGAAAAGATGGTTCTATATGAAAATTACCTTTTTACACTTTGGAGGCAAGAAGAATAGATAGTCAGGTAAGATTACAGTTAGTTGGTTTTTATGTGTGGTGGCCTTTTTGACTTCTTTCTTCAGCTGTACTAGTAGAAAGGAATATTATACTGTCAGTGTTGCATGCTGCCCCCTTCACTTCTGTTATTCTACACTTTCACAGTCCTTTCAGGGTTTTGACAAGCAGTGTTGCAGGTGACCCTACGGAGTGTTTAAACATGAGGATTGGATTTCAAACATTTTCCCCTGTACAAAGCTATACCAAAAGTTGCAGTTATATCAGCATTGCTATCTCAGTAACACCTACAGATGAGGTTATCTTAAGACATATATTAAAATGGATCAAATTCACAATTTAAGCTTACTGAGGAAAGAAGCACTACTATCCAACCAGAATCTGTTATGCTGAAGTACAATAATGGTCAGTACAGGCAGTAAAATTTGGCTTAAGATACCATTACAACAACAACAAAATAAAATTGGGCCAGGGAGAGCCAAGAAGTCTTCAGCGGTAAAACCCTGTTGGGCATTGGTGAATTCTGCTGTAAAAGGAGGAAATGCAGTTATAAAGAAAAACCTGTAACCACTTTTGTCAAGTTTCATTTTGAGTTACAAACAATATTAAGGAATCTTAATGATGACACAGTTTAATATCTCTGTGAGATATTAAGCCTCTGGTTTTGTCTCTATTGAGTCTTCTGCTGCTTTTTGTGAAGTTTGTGCCTTTTGTCAAGAAAAAGAGAATTATTCTTTTAATGAGCCCACAAGGTCATGGTATTATTGCAAAGGTCCCTTTCATAAGGAGAGCTGCTTTTTCTGGAAGACCAAGTTCTTGTATATGAGTTTTTTTGGTTTTTTTGGGGTTTTTTGAGAATCCAACTGTGCCTTCACATTTGTGGCTGCTTTGCAAATTAGCTATACTAACAAAGTGATAGCATTATTAACAAACCAGGAAATTTAAAATTAATCCAATATACCCAAATATGTGTAATAAGAAGAACAAAACTATTTCTGTTTCATCCTAATATCCGCTGATAAATTTTACATTTGCTTTACCAAAGTAGGATTGGGAGTAAAAGAATTGTTTCTATTTCTGTTGATTTTACTAGAACTAATGACCACATAGGAATTAGACAGAAGCCTACAAGATGTGAACCACATTTCATTTTAGACAAATCTAAGCATTTTTTTGGTTTTTTTTTAAATACAAATTTATAATCTCTTTAATCAGTAGCAATTTTTCAGTTATGTGTTTATGTGGGGGCATTTAATAGAATGTTTTGCACTCATCAATAGGATTGTGTTTGGAAACAAGAGTGTTTAATTGTTAATTAAAATCCTTTCTAGGTTACTTACACCAAAGTGGTACTTCAAAACTGATCTGTCCTTGACCCTCAGCATTTGCACATGTTCTCACTCTGTCTCATGTTGCTATTTAAATGATGGAAAGGAGGAATTTCACCTGTGAGGCTCAAGGGAAAGAGGGAAAAAAAAAGTATTCAGTTTGTTTGTGGCTTGGGGATTTTTTTGTTTTGATTTCTTTGGTTGGGTTGTTGTTGTTTTCCCCCACACCTTCTCTTCCTCCGCTACAGCAAGAGGAGTATTGCTGGCTGTAATTCTCTACATATGTATTCTGAAAATATTGTTTCTGGAAACAAAGAGACACAAAGAGATTTCAGGCTACAAGGATTTATCAAGATTTTAAATATTTTTAGCATTACATCTTGAAAAGATAAATGCAATAAAAGCTACAAGAATGTAGGTTTCTTTATTTCAGATGAGAGTTTCCTTTGTTTTGGTTTTGGTGGGTTTTTTTACCCTTCTGTATTTCAGATATGATGTAAAATACCTTACAGACTGGTTGCTAATGCTCAGCTGTATTTGAACAACTCTAGAGGTAACTTCTTTTCCTTAGAGTATAACATGCTCTGTGGTTCCTCTTTCCTTTAGCAAAATATGCTTAGGCTATGCATGACCACTGAAAGAAACTGAAAACAGTATTTCTTTGTTCTGATTACTAGGAAAATTGGCTCAGTCACTCTTTTTACATCTTATAACGTATTTAGTAAACTAGGACTATCAAAAGGACACTCACTTCAGGCATGTAATTCTATACTGTATTTTCACACCATGAATGACATTGACACAATCCTTCTAGAATTTTGTTTTTAATAAATGTTTTCATTTGATTGAAACTAATGATCTATACTTTTGAAGTGTTTTATTAATTGATATACCTTTGGTACATATTATATTTTCATGTACACTATTGCAGTTTCTCCAGCCTGGACATTATATGCACCTTTAGAAGCCAGTGGAAAAGTCTTGGGACTTTGTGTAAGCTTTTATTCTTTAATATTAATGCTCTTCAAGTTTTTGTGGTTGGGCTTTTGAGTTTGAATTGGTGTTCATTTTCATTGATTTTTTTGCTTTTTTCTGCAGTTCCTGTCTTCCATAGATCTTAGCAAATATCTTTATTTTGCTAGAGAAATAATTTTTCCTCTTTATTTTTCCTCTTTTCCCCTTCACTTTGTTGAATTTTGAAACATATAATTGCCACAGATATATTCAGTCAGCCTCATAACCCATTATGAGTTATTATAGATGTCTTGAATGTGATCATGAAAGCATAAAATAGAACCATCCTATTTTCTTGCTTGTTTGGTTTTGCTACGTAAGGACCAGATATTTCTCTTTTATCCTTCTTTTGGTTTTTAGTACACTGCCACAAAGAGTAAAATAAAACAACTTGAACCCCCTACCAACAACTTTCCAGAGTCCTATTTCCAGTTGTTCACAGAATCAGTGAGGTTACAGCTTCTGAATATGTTAAACTGCATCTTGAATTTTACTTCTAATTTTACTTGAAAGGGTAATGTGATGAAACTGTACTGTATTTTTTTGTCTTTTCACATTTATTAAATCTGGATAGCTTATGCCTTTTAAGCATGGCATTAACCTTGTGATGCAGTGAAATGCCTGAACAAAAATACTCTTTTATGATAAAAATTAAAGGGAGTGCTTATAATCATAAGCCAACTGTAAAATATCACTGAGTTTCTATAGCAAAAGCTTTCATGATTGGATCCCCAGCTCTGTATTAGACTGAGCTATGCAGAAGGCTTATTCTTATTCCATTCTGAGTGTGCTTGGGTCTTTTGTTAAGTTGCTAAAGGCCAATATAATCTATAGGGGAGGATAAGGAATAGTTAGAGCTCAATGAAACAAGCTTTTATTTCCTTAATAATCTTTGGATTATCCTGGATTCATTAGAAGGCTGGGGAGATAATCTGTGAGGGTAGATTGAATGTCTGACCTTCAAGAGGTATTCTCTTTCATTTGGACACCAGCAAGGAACAGTGGTCTAGGAGGGAAAAGCATAACCTTGTATAAACTCACCTTTGTTGAACTGACATGTGGGAATCATAGAATGGTTAGGATTGGAAGGGACCTTAAATATCATCTAGTTCCAATCCCCCTGCTGTGGGCTGGCACACCTTCCACTTAACGGGGCCCCATCCCACCTGGCCTCGAATACTTCCAGGGATGTGGCATCTACAACTGCTCTGGCACTGTTCCTCAGTACCCTGATGGTAAAGAATTCCTTCCTAATGTGTAACATAAACATCCCCTCTTTTAGTGTAAAGCCATTTCCCTTTGTCCTATCATTACATGTCCTCGTAAACGTGGGAATGTGTGAGGCTGTTTTGAGACAGCCTGAGCAGCTTCTCTAGGAGTGTTTAAGGCAAAGTTTGTTAAGTACAGTATTACATACACTTGTATTGTTGAAATAGCAGATGAATGAGTCTTGCTCTCCTTGGTAAATGGAGATATCCCATTCATCTTTGGCATTTTGTAAAGGCATATGTTAACTACAGGCACAAGGTAAGTTGTGAACATGTTCAAGTTCAGGGGTTTGTAGATCTACATCTACAGAAAAGATATTTTAAAGTATACTTTAAAATTATGAAAAACTTGCCAAAACAAACTTAGAAAATTTTGTCTCTTCTGTGTTTGCAATTAGCTTGCTTTAGTAGATTACGAAAAATGTGTGTGTGGAGTGGAATACTCACTGTTTGTTAAGTGGTTTACATATGTCTACATCTGGTAAACAGGCTTAAGATATTCCTTTCAGAATATAGGAAATATAGAAAAGCAAAAGCAAGTTAGAAAAAGATTTCATATTTGAAAAATGCTTGGTCATCTTGCTGAGCAATGAATGAGTTTGAGCTACCCCTTGCAATAAGTTTGCTTGAGGAGTTCTCATTAATTTCTGTAAACTAATGACTAAGGTATTACTTGACTATTTTTTTATCATGGATATGGAAACCATATATAAGTGAAATGACTTCTCTGGTAGAAATTTAGTAATTGCCTAAACAATGTTGAAACAGGGATTTACACTATGTTGCATTAGGCTCTTGACTACTGAAGAGCCATATAGTAAACCTGTACAAAATAGCATGGATGATCTCAGTGACAATCCTGTTTGTAGTCCTACCCTTGTATGCTGCTCTCTACATACTTACTACTCTTATGTTCCTCGAGTTTGCAGCATTTTAACAACACTTACATATTGCTACTGAGGTAAGTCAGTTTTGAATTTGGGAAATCTAGTTATGGGGATCATAACCTCCTCCTTTGGATTGCAGATGATACTGTATTAATTATCAATCTGACTCTGAGAAGTGATTTTCTCTTTTGTGGAAGAGGAATTTAACGCTACTGACAATTTTAGTTTTTTTCCCCTGCTTATAAATTACATGATATGGGGGAAGTAAGTGAAGAGGCATATAGCCATCAAACGGAAAATGTTGCATATCCTGTGATGGAGTCGTCAAACCTGAATATGCAACCTTTCTGCTAACCTAGCTTTCAATGATAATTATCTGACATACAGGTGAATCACACTGTCTTAAAATAGAATTAATGAGCATTTCCATTGAGGGTGCAATCTACTAGATTATTAAAGAGCATCTGTGTTCTTTCAATTATGGTAATTTCACTGTTTTAAATAGTGTTTTACATTTCCTGATGGGAATGTAACTATACTCAGCATATGCTTATTAAGCTGCTTAGCAAACATAGTTGTATTAATGAAATTCAAGGTGTGTAATTTCATTCTGTATTCCTAAAACCTGCAAAATGTAAGCTCCAAATACAGGAATAGAATCCCAGATACAGTGCAGACTATTCAGAGCAAGTCACATTCAAGTACTTGGAAGTCTACATGAGTGGTTTTCATCCTGTATTTCACAGCGTATTCCCAAAGAATTCATGAACAGTAGCCAAAGAAGAGTGTATATATATATATATATACACTATATATGTATACATATATATATATATGTAGGTTGGTCTGTGTACACGGAATTTTCAAAGGGCTCTAACTATTCACTAAAAATTGGTACAAAACTATGCATCTTTTTGATTACAGTTATATTTATTAGAGTGAGCAGTAGTTCCACTATATTTTGAGGGTCAAGTGGTAACAGTTTCCATTGACTTAGAAGAATTTGGAAAGGTCAGTACCTTGAAAGCAGTAATGTTGAAGAAGTTAGGAGATCTGTCTCTAGAGGTCTGGGTCTATGATCAAGTAACCTCTTCAGTTGTACTTATGGGATAGAAACTTATCTATGCCTTGTAAATACCATCTGGAGTTCAGTAATGTTGGAGACTGAAAAGGAGGTTGTAGTCTCTGGAGCAAAGGAAATAACCCAATTTTTATATAGTACTTAGAGGCTATGAGGAAGAGCTGCTTCATAAAACTTAAAATGAAAAAAGGTCATTGGGTGTGCACGAGTCAGAGCCTAAGGGAAAGAAGATCAGTAATAAAGGAAAACCTGGGAACTCCACTATTTAAAAGATAGAACAGCTGTATAATGTTGGGGAATCAAGCCAATCTTTCTGTGTATCTCCTTCTGATACAAGGACCTGAATAATCTCAAAGCATATCAGTGGGCTGGTGAGCTAATCCAAGAGTGCACAGAAGATATTTTTACTAATGTCTTTTTTTTCAGTACGATTGCTATTAGTGTGATGATATCTTCCATGGCTCCTCAGTTAGAGGTACAGCTGAAACCAGAAGGAGTCCAACCATAACAGATCTGCAGAGCCAGGACTGTGCTATGGTCCAACAGGGGAGTCTGTGTCCTAAAGGTCAGGGGAGGCAAAGTGGTTTGTTTTTGAGTTTCTATGATATTTAGAAATGTTTCAAAAGAATAATTTGGAGTCCTCGCATATGATAGGAACCAAGCTTTACCAGTCCTCACTCATTATTGAGTCAGACTAGTGAGTTCATCACAGAGCATCAAGAAATGTCCTTTAAAATAATAAACCTAAACTCTCTTGTTGTTAGTGTGGGGAATTTTTGGTGGCTTTAAATATTTACAATATATAGGCAACATATGAGCTACCATGAAGAAACCTCTTCAGTCTACTAAATAAGTCTACCTGTGCATAGTTTTTGACCATATTTTTCTCTGATGTCATTAATTCAAAATCATCTTGACACACTAAAGTAACCTGAACACAAAAGCAAATGCAGACTTTGTCATGTGATACACTTGAAATGTCTTGGTAATCTGCTGTTGACAATATTTTTGTTGTTCACAGTTCCTTATGAACAAGATTATCAAGGAGTTTTAAAACATAGAGTGGACTGTATGCAAATTTATAAAATACATTTATTAGAGATAATCTTTGACTTGTATAGTGTGGAAAAACTCTTCCTATAATTAAAAAAATGGGAATAAACTGCTTATCGCATTTAATTCAGAAGTATTTTTCTACAGTCTTGTCAAATGGTTAGTTTAAGCAGATGCAGTGCTTGAGTGCACGATGCAACAAATTTTAATCAAAAATTCTTTAAATGGCCTGGCAGTGCAGGGATGGTTTTCAATATGCATTGTCATTTCTGCAGATAAAAGCTTCACTTTAGTGTATTTGTATGCACTGAAAATAGACTTAGCCTTTGTAGCCTCAGCCTTTGTAGCCTCATCTGACAAATATTCAAACTGATAGTAAAACTGTACTCACTGAATTTTTCCTTCAAAGGAAAGGAAATACCTGCCAATTATTTTAAGTTAGATTTATAAAAAGTATTTATCCATATGGAGGAAGGAAGACCAGTTTAGGTAGTTCAGCAATGGCTTGTTATAACTCATCTTACTGTAAACATAATCCTGATGTCCTAGTATCCGCTTAAAAAAATTCATTCCCTCTCTCACAAGATTACATTGTTGTGTCCTCATAATGTTGGTGCTGCATGTGGTTGTCTCTATTAGGGAAACATAGTTAAGACTGCTGTACTAGATAAGTGAGGAGAAGGTTTTTTGATTGAGCAGATCAAACATGTAAGTCAGAAAAATTACAGTGGAGGGACTTGCTGGGAAAAACTGTCACGGTGAAAAAGTCTGTAGAACGTGATGAGTAGCACCAGCTCAGCAAAGTGCCATAACTAAAGTCAGAATGGGAATATAGATGGTATCCTAAAAAGAGAAGAGGAAAATTAAAGATCTGTCTTAAATGGATGATGCTGTTAGAATATGACTTGTGTGCCTCAGAACAGCTACCGCTTAAAGTTAATATGAAATTTTACATACTTTTACTAATGCTTTATGGAGTCTGCCTAATCTTCACTTCTCTAGTAAAAGTGTTCTGTTTTTCTAATTGTGCCATTATAGTCCCTATAAACAATAGTATTAGCAGGGTACATGGTTCAGTAAATACTCACTGGTGACTACTCTGAAGTGGACGGAAAAGCTGTCCTAAGACAAAAAGTTTGTTAATATCAATAGGTTTGCCATGTTAGATATTCATCAGTTTGTAAGTATTCAAACATCTTATCTTTCTCATCTTTCTGTTGGCTAATTGTTCCTGGAATGTAGGGAAAATTAAGATGAAAGTAGAGCAAAACAGTAACAAAATATCAGTCCTGACTAAATCCAGGACCACAAATTCTTTTCTGAATAAGGAAGAGGAAATTGTTTAATTGTTTAAAATTCAACTTGTTGCATTAATTATATCTGTTTAATTTTTTTACAGCTATAACTAAGTTTTTGCACAGTAAAGCAAACGAAGCCTTGTTCTATTGTGTTAATACTTATTATTATAAGTGAGTTATATGGTTAATGAAAAGTAAGAACCAAATACATTGCTTAGAAGTGTTCATGGACCACTGGACAAACATAATCTTATAACCTGCAAGACAATATAATTTATTATTTCTATTTTACAGCTGATTAAAACATTAGGAAGTGACATTAGAATTCATACATGAATTGCTTCACCCAGAGAGTACTGGAAGCAATAAATCAGTATTATTAGTGATAAAATGCTGAAGTTTGCTATAATCACAAAAGCAGTTCTATGCACAGTTTATCATTACAAATATTGTCTTACTATACTGTGATATAAAACCAGGTTGAAAAATTAGAGATTGTTGTTTAGAATGCTGAGGAGCTAAAAATATGTTCAGTTGTTTTGTTGATCTTTCCTTCAAAGTGACTTGGTGAATATGAAATGGAAGCTCATTATGAGCAGGTGTATGAGGTTAAAAGAACCCTACATTGGAACAACTGTAAAGGGGAAAAAAAACTTTCTCATCATTTGCAGAGTCACTAACTTTGAATTTGGCTCGAAATAATTCATCAGTGGGTTTTTTGTTACAGAACTCATTTGTGTAACTCATAATCTAGTGTAGAGTCATGGAATATTCTGAATTGGAAGAGACCCTAGAATCCAAATCCTGGCCCTGCATAGGACAATGCCAGAAATCATACTATGTGTCTGAGAGCATTGCTTCTTGCAATCTGACAGGCTTGGTGCCATAACCACTGCCAATTAAGACACTACAGAGACCTGGCCCTAAAATGTAGCCCCGAGGAACCCCACTAGTGACAAGTCACCAACCTGATGTAACCTCATTTACTATAACATTTTTTCTATAAGGATACTGTAAGAGACAGGACTGAAAGCTTTACTAAAATCCAAAAAAAGTTTTATCTTAACATTTTCTAAATATAAAAGAATCTTTGTAATTTTTATCTTATTTTTACAAGTTATCTTAGTGACATAAACAATGTTAAGCCAACTTTCCTTTTAGGAGATTTAATAAAATATCTAAAAAGCTTTTCAAAGTGGCATTTTTAAAATCTTTCTTCCTGTGTTGTGGAAGTACTGTGATGTTCTGAGGTGTGAAAAATTTTGTATATTCTTTAAAATAAAAAAAATCAAAATCTGCACACAAACAAACAAACAAAACAAAAAAACCCAAAACAACTAAAACCACCAAACAATTTTCTTAACATCAGGAAGATCCGATTTTCATGTTTGAATTATTTGTTTTTTACTACAGCAACCTCATATATTTTGTGTATTCAGAACCTCCTGCATGTCATCTGGTATGCATTCCGTACTGAAAATTTTACTCCATTCTTTTGGAGGCAAATAATGTAAGAGTATCTATTTCATAGCACTCATATTAGGAAAGAAAATTAGTTTAATAAATAGGAAGAATCAGCATGAGAAGAAAATTGGACAGGAAATTTTTATGATTAATTAAGGAACTAAGAAATTAAGAAGGTGAATGTCTTTTCTGTTAAATGACTATGTATTGGATTGTGTTTTCTGTGGAGCACATGGTATATACTATGTAATAATTTTACTTTTATGCAGAAATATAGGTGTTTTGTTTTTTCCCCACAGAACTGCTGTTGGCCTTTTAAGAACCTGATATATTGAAAATATTAAAGATAATTGATATCGTGATGAACAGGGAAGTTACCTTTCTAGGACAAATGGAGAATGTTGGATTTAGTTCCAAAAGTTGTCATGTTTTGGTTCATTTATATAAGGTATAGTTCAGACTTGAAACTAAAGCCCTAGAAGCATGTGAAAGTGAACTGATATGGGAACATGTTGTCTATTCTTCTATTGTTGTGAATGTGTCTAAACACGTAAATTTCCATAAAATAAAAACCTATGAGCAGCATGGATCCCAAACCATTTGATACTGTTTTCTTGAGGACTTTGGGCTTCAGCATTTCTTTCCTTTGTTTTCCTTTTACAGCTGTAGGCTTAAGAAATAAAAGAGTCGGGTCTATTTTAAACTAAGACAGGAAGAAATTAACTCAGTAGAATATTATTTAACATAATATAATTCTATTTTTGCCAGTAGTTATCCAACTAGAATATTACTATTCATGTCAATGAAAGTTATTCATCCTGGCAACTTAGTTGTTTGATAAATTATTGCTTAAATTTGATTATCATCTTGCGGAATAGAACAACCCTCCCATTATTTTTTGGCTCTGCAGAAAACTCCGTAGCCTATAATCGAGGGCCATAAGCTAGAACATTTATTGCACATATTTTGTATTTACAGTAAAGCAGTAGTTTCTTGGAAGACTGAGATTTGATTTAAGGCAAAAGACTAACAAGAGGAATATATCTATTAGTAGATATTTTATGCTGCACTGATTTTTCTGCCTTGTAATGGAGGTCATTACATTGCGAACTTCTTCAAAAGAACAAATCAGAGCTTTATGTCTTGCTCCTGTGGCGATAAGATGTTCTTTGATGTTATTACCAAATACAAAATTAATTCTGTTTTAAAATGTAGATTATTCTCCTTTCTTTCTCTGTATTGTTACAGACTTTGCCTGTTGTAAATTAAGTATGTTTCACTAAATTCAAAAATTGGAGAAAAAACAACAGAATAAGAAAGTTCTCCAGAGTTTTCTCTCAAGTCAAATATTATTTTATCTAGACTGAAATGAAATTAATGATTTAAGATAAAAATTCTGTTGCACAGTAGTCTTATTTGATGTTTGTCAAAGAAGGTAGTGGTTGTAGTATCATATATCATCATCTCCAAACACATTAATAACTGCCTAAGACACGAAGCATAGTGCTTACATGCTTTGCATGCTGTTCTATTCCCTTATTTCATCAGAGGAATATCATTCTGCTTTGCACCAATACAACTAATTTTTCATTGTGTAAGCAATACCTTCTATAAACTCTAGTGCAATGTTCTATATTGATTCATAAGAAATCATTTTTTTCAAACACACGAAGGGAAATTTTCAGTTTGAATTCAAATTCAGGGGACTGATGACGGATGATGACTAGGAATGGACATCCCTTTTAGTTTATCTGGAAGGACATTTTGAGCTTTGGCAGATTCCATTTGGCAGATTTAGGACTGCATACTTTCAAGATATCTGACTTATTCTTTGATTCTATGTAGTTATATTTAAAAATATATCTTTCATAAGGCATAGCTCAGCACAGCCTTCAGAGATAGGTGCTGAAATACTAATGGTAAAAATAGGTGATTTTCCTTTCATTTCTTGATTAGTAGCTAGATAATATGCATGCTCATGAATTAAGAGAACTGTTTTCTTGCTTTCTATAAACAACATAAATACAGTTCAATTTTCACAAATTCACAGGGTGAATATATCTGTACTTTAAGTATGGGAGTATTTAAGTCCTTGAACTATTTCACCTCCTCACAGCTAGAAAGTATTGTTGCTCTCTATCCAGTGTAGGAGCCTAAAGGTGGCAGAACAGCTTCATGTGCTGTCAGTGCAGAAGGAGGCAGGTTTCTGGCCTGAGGGTCTGAAGTGTCCTGCAGAGGATCTGATCTTCCTTCACTATAAAGGGACTCCAGCTTTCCACCTTGGATATTGTACATAAAAGCTGTATCTGATTTATCTCAATTATGAAATACTGATACTGGCAGTCTCTTACTGGATTACTCTTTTACTGTAAGAGACTGGAAATCTCTTACTGTTAACTGTGATATGGAAATGTAAATAAAAATATTTTATTGCCATTAAATACTAGAATTAACCCATCAGTTCTGTTCTTTTATTCAGATATTAGAAGAATGTAAAGCATGAAGGGTAAAGGATTCAGTTATTTGCATTTTTAGTGGGTAAATAACTGTTTCTCTGAACATTTTTGACTGTAAAATAGTCTAGTGAGTGGTAATCTTTTATATGTATGGTATATGAACTAGGGATACATATGTTAAATAGTAAAATTGAAAATTTATGCAGTGCTGTTTGTCTATAAATGTATAAAAATAGTTATTATCACTGAAGATGTTTGTTAAAATTCAGAAGTGGATAAATAATGAACAGTAGCTTACACATCGATATTTTCTAATATTTTTTTTTGGTTAATTCTGCTGATGACCTGACTCAGACTGAATCCCACTTACTTAGAAATCCTCTCTTTCTTTACAACACCATAAAGGGCCTAGTACTTGTAAGATCTTGTACCATCCTGTTTTTTCAGGTGGTATACAATTGGTTATAACAGGTAGGGGGGATAAGTGGCTGTGCTGGACCAGGCACAGTTTGTCAAGTTGTCCGTGTACAGGATATACATCCATAGGCATTATGCTTGTGTCTGTGTTCCATGATAACCATATTCAAACCTGTTTTTGCTCATGCCCAGGTGTGAGGTTGTTCCATAGGGAGCTGATGTGAATGGATGAAAAGTTTAGCCTTCAGTCTGGACCAGAGGCTATTCCTTCAAAGCAGTGCAAATGAATCCGCTAAACCTCTTTCTCAATTTATCCTGTTTTTTTGTTTGGTTTTTGTTGGGTTGGGCTTTTTCCCTTACTTTAGTGCTATGGAATATAGGCATATAATTTATATTTGTGTCACATAATTTCATTGAGAAGAATGTGTTTTATAGTCAGTCTTAAAATGCAGGATTAACTCTGCATAGCATGTTGTTTACAGAATAACCTGAATTTCAAAAATAAGCTTAGAGTTTTATATGTGAAACAAGGAAATTCCTACTAATTTTCTTTTCACTTAGTTCTTATGTATAGTGTTGCTGGCCTCAATTAATTTTGGTTGTAAATCATGGAAAGGTCCACCAATCTGATTTATTTTTAATGTTGACCTCAAGATTTATTTTTACTGTTGACTTCCATCTTTTTATTTCTACCAAAAAAAAAGTCTCTTTATTTCTAACAAAACTTTGCATCTAATAACTTGAGAAATTTTGATTCTTATAACAATACATTATTGATTTATACAGAGACCTTAGAGATTAATGTTAACTGAAGTAAAAATGAAATCTAAGTAATTTTCTGTACATACATTGCTCTCTGTAATGTAAGAAATATATCATAGGTTTTGACAGAAACTCATAAAGTTGGGATAAACTGCATGATGCTTGTTGAGGTCTTTTTGCTAGTTTGGGGTTTGCATTAGGGTTTTTCTCAGAAGAAGGTGTTAGCAAACACCTTCTAGCTTATGTGCTTGGCAAGATTTTTAATATTTTGCTCATTGTTTCTTTAGGAAAAGAAGAAATAATGGTGAAGAATTTGCCTCCTCCCTCACCTAGAAGTTTCTTGCAACAAAAGGACCAAATGTGTTTCTGCGGTCTGGTGTACAGAAGAAAGCCCTTATTTGTATTTTCATAATGGTTCCAGAATTCTATCCGCTAGTTTTTTTCCTCACACTAATTTAAGAGAGTTTCAGGGAAGCACTCGGAGTATTTTCAGTAAGTAACATTGTTCTTTTAATTATGTGTGTGCACATGTGTGCCCACGTGTATGCTCAAGAGAAACTCCACTTAGTGCTCTGACCTCTGTTTTTTTAATTCTTCAACAGAGCTTTTCAATTGCATGGTCCAAGTTGCTTACAGCTTTGTTGTGTTAAGGTGTGTGTTGGTCTATTTTTTTTTCCATTTTTGTAGTGCTCATTTAATAAAGGTTCTGATAATTGTTTATGAGCAGCTCTCCAGACTGGCAGTTTTCCAGCTCAGCAACTTTAGCAAAACTGCATGATTGCTAAGTCTTTGTACTGCAATGTTGAAACCTTATGGGCCAAAAATAATAGATGTCCATTAATCACCAAATTTGCGTAGTAGTGCATCCTTTCCCTTTGGAGACCCATCTCAACTGAAGAAGATGAAAAGATGACCAATAATATTGTCATTGACACTTGCAATTCATATGGAGCGTGGTGAGTTGATCCTATAAGCTGTTCTGTCTTAGATTCCCAATGAATTTAGTGGATCTTAATTTCTTAATATTAGGCCCTTCTTATCCTACTTCAAATATTCAAGCAATGCGAACATCTGTCATCAGTTGCATGCTTCTGTGACTGATGCAGGCATGAGTTGCATCTGTAACTCTCTTAACAAGTTTCCTGCAACTTAAAGTGTCTTATGCCCTTCAAGAAAGAACTTTGGTCTTGTTTCCACGGTTTTGTCCCCATTATGATAAACCCAGACTATCAGGTATAAAAAAACCCATTGAAATAACCTTGCTCTCTTCCTGTAAAACAGTTATTCAGGTTATTGAACTAAGGTTTAGCAAATTAGGGTGCTCTTCTTCATCAGTGGTGATGAGGTGGAATAATCTTGCTGCTAGTCTTTGGATGCCAGTTTGTGGACTCTGGGTGCAGTTCTGTGCATGTGTGCTATGATGTATCATGGTTACCTGTGTTATCTTGAAAACCAGCAACAAACAACAGCAGTGTTTTCAGGAACAATACACTAAATTTGACTAGTACCTCCCTGCAGAGACTAAATATCAACATCTAATACACTGCAGTTTTGGCCTGTTTATTCCCAAGAGACAAATCCCATGCCATTCCCATTTGGAATAACTATGAGTGGAATAGTCTTTTGAGGTTCTTTGTTGGTTTTTGTGAAGCAAAGTAAAAGTTTATTATCTTACATCCTATAAAAAACAAGGTTGATGTCCTCTATTCATGTTTAATCTTGGTAGTATACCCAGCATTCTGTATTAGATATATACCTTTTGAAGGAAAAAAGGAATAGAAAATGTGTTCAAATTTATAGTAGCTGCACCAGAACATGCACAACTATAAGAAATACCGGAGCATCATTTCTGTACCAAAAGGGTAAGGTATGCACAAAGCACTACTTACAAGATCTAGTGATCTAAGAAGCAGAAATGCATAATTTAAACTTCCCTCGTATGCATTTAGCCACTACTACATTTTGTGCTGTTATACTATATATTATAAAGTAGCTGCAGTTTATAATAATAATAATAATTAATAGTAATAATAATTACTTCCCCCACAAAAAAATGCATGTGAGGCACAACTCTTACAAAAATTTCCTGATTTTTGAATACTGTATAGTCTGAGTCTTAGTATACACAAAAGTCATTGAAAAACTAATTATCTTTTTTCTTCCTTATTTCAAAATGTGCTTCTGATACAACTCACAGCAAGCATATGTTATAAACAACTTCTGAGCCAGATGTCTGATACTTTAGGCATGCCCATTAACAACTTTTAATGCATTCAAATGAGAGTGTTTAAAACATGTTCTTCTCTTTCTCATATTTTAGTTGTTTTGACTGAACTAGATGATGTTAAGGTGAGAAATAATTATGAGCCCAATCTCGTGGGGCACTCAGAGTACTTAATTTGCGCTGACTTCAGGCCATATTGCCAGGAAAAAAAAGCCAAAGAAGCAAAATCAAATGAGATCTGCATACACTAATTAAATATCCCAAGCCAAAGGGTTGATATTTGTAAACAACTACTGTATTTGACACTGCTCTATATTGGTTTTGTTTTTCTCTTCATCCCTGTGTGGCTTTTAAGTCACCTGTTTTTCAGTGCTGTCAATAATGCTTTTTGAGGAGAAAATATTTGGGTGTTTTTGCCCTTTTTCATGGGTAATGAAACAATTAACCTGCGCTGCAACAACCTTCAAATGTTTTAAGATGTTTTTTTCTTATCAGGTCTAGTAATTCACTTCTATGGAACCTTGATCTATGTGCTTGATATTTTCAATAAAATGGCAAGTCCATGTGGAAACAGATGCAGTGAAGCATCCAGTCATGAACTTGACCTTTTTTTTATTCTTCTGGTTTGATAACATTTTTACAATACGTGAAACCATTTTTAACTTAGCCAAAGTGACATTTTTACTTTTTCATGTACAAACAAAAGTAGAAATGTAATTTCATTGTGCCTTACTTTTCCCACGGAACTGGCTAGACCTTTTCAAATACCTTTTTGGATTATCAAAAGAAAACAAACAGTGTTTTCTTCATTCCTTTACAATATTTCTGTACTCTTACATAGATGTTGGTGGATGTATAATTTAAGAAGTCACACAAAAATGTGACTATAACCAGCTCTTTCTCCAAACACCATCATAATAGTGAACAGAGTAATAGAATATGCTACTATGAAATATTTATAAAGCGTATTTTAGACTGTACCAAACATATTTTTGACAGAAAAATAAGATACTAAACCAGCCTTCTGCAACTAAATTTATTTAGTTTGTTCCTCACTTGGAAGTTGTGAAGCAACTCTGGAAGCATCTTCAAAAATGTTTTGTAAAGCCACAAAACAGCTGAGGTATGCAGGGATCTCTGGAGAACAACTTATCCAATCCTTGCCCCTGCTCCTAGACAAGGTGTAGTGGGTTGACCCTGGCTGGATGCCCGGCACTCACTACAGCCACTCTCTCACTCTCCTCTGCAACTGAACAGAGGAGAGAAAAAAAACAGTGAAGGATTCATGAGTTGAGTTAAGAGCTGGGAGAGGTCACTTACTGATCACCATCACAGACAAAGCAGACTCGAAGTGGGGATATTAATTGAATTTATTCTAACAGGGTCAGAGCAAAAGAGTGAGAAGTAAAATAACCTTAAAAACACCTTCCCCAACCCCTCCTTCCTTCCATGTTCTCCTTTCTCCCCCCCTCCAGCACTGCAGGGGAACAGAGAATGGGGGTTATGGTCAGTTGTTGTTTCTGCCACTGCTCTGGGAGACATCCCCTGCTCCTGTGTGGTCCCTCCCACGGTACACAATCCTTGATGGACCTCTCCGGTGTGAGTCCATCTCACAGGCAACAGTTCTTCATGAAACTGCTGTCCTGTCACTTCATCAAGGGGTACACTCCTTCATGAATGAGCTGTACCAGCTCCCACAGGGGCCACAAGTCCTACCCAGGAAAAGCCTTATCCAAAGTGGGCTCCTCTCTCCATGGGCTGCAAGTCCATGACAGGACCCTGCTCCATCTTGGGCCTCCCATGGGGTCACAGCCTCCTTCATGCATCCACCTGCTCCAGCATGGGCTCCTCCATGGGCTGCAGGTGGGTCTCTGCACCCCGATGGTCCTCCATGGGCTGCAGGGGCACAGCTGCTCCACCATGGTCTGCACCACGGGCTGCAGGGCCTCAGCTCTGGTGCCTGGAGCACCTCCTCTCCCTCATTCTGCTCTGACCTTGGTGTCTACCTTGTTGTTCCCATGTTCTCACTCCACTCTTCCCTAGTTGGAATTCTTCCCTCTGCAATAACTTTCTGTTCTTAAATATGTTATCATCAAGGTGTTAATATAACTCTTGACTGGCTTGGCCTTGGCCAGCAACAGGAAACCCGTCCTGGAGCATTAGCTCCACCAACCAGGGGAAGCTTCTAACAGAAGCCACCCCTGCAGCCACTCCTCCCACTACCAAACCCTAACCACAGGAAGCCCCTAAAGCAGAGTCAGTGAGAGTTTTTAGTTCTGAACATTGTCTTATTGGGTTTTCAGTATCTCTAAGGATGCTGACTCCGCAAATCCTCTGGTCAACCTGTTCTAGTATTTGATCACCATGGCAAAAGGGGATTCTTTCTTCTTCTTTTTTTTCTTTTCCTTTTTTTTTTTTGATGTAGTTGTCTGTTATTTCAGTTTGTGTCTGTTACTTCTTTTCATTCACTGGGTACTAATGAGACAAATCAGTCTCACTTCTTTCTGGAGTGCATAAATGCATAGAGATCCTCCTTGAACCTTCTCTTTCTGATGTTAAGCAATCCCAGCCCTCTCAGCCTCTCCAAGATGCTCCAAGACCTTAATCAACTTCATGTCCTTAAGTCATGCCATAGAAAATAAAGCTTTTTCTATGGTACAGATGCAAAAATACAAACATCCCAGAGGACAAAATATCTTATGTATTTATTTTGTTCATTTATGTTCATTTTCATCTACAGAATTGTGTTACTTCTACAGTGGTTTAAAATAAGACTAAGAAAACAAAGCTTGAGAAAGTATCAATAATTTGTAAAATTTATGTTTACTATGCTGGGCTAGTGTTAACTGTTCAGTAATAAGACAGTAAATTGTGAGGAGACATACTTATGACAAATCCTTCAGTCTTTTGGAAGCGTGTCTAAATTTGTGTGAATGTATGTTAAGTATCAAAATGAAGAGTGTGGTTAGGCTCAGCTTCCACCTGCTGAAAACGAGAAATAAAGGCACCAAATCTCTTATTATAATGAAAGAACATTAAACACTTCAGATAATATTTTCTTCTAGATAAGAATCATACTTGCTTTTATATTTTGAAGTCACATTAGATATTACAGACAGGTCAAGAGGTGGGAGTGTCAAAGCTAATAATTGTGGTAGTTCTTTGTTAGGAAGAGCATCCAAAGTCAGAGTGGGAATCTGTGACAGTGACACAGTAAAGGACACTGCATCAGTAAAGTGATAAAAAAATCTTCCCTCTTCGTGGCTTTCTGGGTGAGTTAAGGTAAACTGTAAAATGTCGGATATTAAAATGAGTGATGGTATTGTTCTGGCTGGTGTATTATGTGGATGAATCAAGCAAGTTGGAAAGGGAGCTCTAGCAGTCATGGTTCTTTCTGTTCCATTTCTCCCCTGTGATGCTCTGTGAAGGACTCCTGAGATCTAGCATGGAGCACAACTGACTGCGTTGTGCTAAAAGTAAGTATGTGACCTCCACAGAAAGAGAACCAAGAGGTACAAGGCAGGGCAGAAGAAAGAATAATTCTCACCTTAGGGTGAGAAACTAAAGCTACATTCACCTGTTGTGAAGGGGCAAGACCTATGAGAACAGGAATGAGAAGAAATGGGTACATAAAAGAATTCTCAGGGAATTTAGTGTCTGTATCAGAACAGAAACATATTGTGCATATGAGTCAAAGTATTTATTTTTGTAAGTTTTCTCTTGTTTATCTTCCTTTTTTTATCTCTAACAAGAGTAGGCAGGATCAATAGTACTATGTCTTTGACATGCTTGTTTTAGATCCTTTAACTGTTCTAGCAGTTTTTTGGGTCTGGATTTAGTATTTTTTTGAGAAAAAAATTAAATATTTTGAGGTGCAGCCTTTTCTGTTTTAATTTTTGGGCAACTCTGATAGGTTCATATATATCTTTTTGATTTGCTGATATGCCTTGTCCTATCTCTTACTGCTATCTCAAAGGGTTACTTGGAGGTACTTGTAAATTGTTTTGTTTTCTTTTATTTAATATCCATCAGACATATTTCATGTTATATTTGATGTCAGTTGTAATGATTTGTTGAGTATACACATTCAACTAACATGCTATGAGGGTTAGAACATACTTGCGAATTGAATTCCAGCCCCTTAACTCCACTGACTCCTGCATTTCAACCACTGCATGTTTCCAAGCAATTGTATATCTGTTACAGAGGTGATTACACTCGAAATTTTGTATACAAACCTAACTTGGATTTCTGAAAGTTACTTATAGCTGTTGTGAACGAGATGGTATTTTTCCTGTGAAATTCTTGAAGGCTTTCGTGGTCTTGCCCTCACAATTTTGGTGTGCAAACCAAATCCATTCCTTTTTATTCCCTCTAGAAGAGACCACGACAGTTTAATGTGCTAGAAAATACTATTCCCTAAATATGAATAACCTGGAAGGAAATTTAATATCTATAGGAAGGACTGAAGCTCAGCTAAAAGTTCAGCATGTCACTACTCCCATTGAGCTAAGTTTATGTTTAAACCGTGATATTTTTATAATTGCAAGAGGAATTCAACCAGCTTGTGACTGTATATCTACAGCATTTATTTTCCTAGAGCCACTGAATTCCTGTCCTACAAAATGTGTTATTTTGCTCTATGTTCCTAAGAAGACCTGCCAAGGCTTCTGTAGGAAGGAAATCTTCCCTGTGAGAACATTCTTGCTGATTTTTTAACTTTTAAAACTAACAAATGAAGTATTTTTATCTGTTGCTTTGGTTTTGTTCTTTTTTTTTTCTCCCAAGCTTGCCTTTGTAGAATGGATTTGAGATGGAGAGAAAAATCCATTTATGAACCAAAAGCAAGATTTTTTGCCTTTTCAGGAGCATACTGAACTCCAAAAGATACCCACTTTGCTTCTGAAAAGATCTTAATTTCATTTAACTCTTCAGTGTGTTAGCTTAGAAATTAAGGTATCTGGAAAAAAATCTAGGATGTATACTGCACATTGTGTTGTGCTGTGTAGATAATTTAATAGTTATTAAAGATTTTTTTGTGTGTTTGAGAAAAGAGAAAATGCTTAGACTCATCTTATTTCAACGAAGAATCCTTGTTTATTGAAAAATTGCTGCTGTTGAGCACTTTCATGTCCAAGATGTTGGCAGAAACTGCCAGTTGGTTTATAGAAAAAAAAATATTCAAAGAACAGATTAAAATCTATAAAAGTGAGGAGACAAATGTGCTATAATTTGTCTTACATTTTCTTTTATTATTTTTTCTTCTTTACATTTAGTTTTTGTTTTTGTAAGTAGGTGACAGTTACTTTCCACCATAATCTCATTCTTTTTTTTTCTTTTTTTTTTTTTTTTGCTGCAATATGTATGTTTAATCTCAATGAAAATGGTTGTGCTTAGTGTAGATTTTTAGTCCAATAAATCAGCGATATATCTGGCCACAGCTCTCTAGATCTGCCTCTATTTATTTCCTGATAAATTAACATCTCACATAAGTTCTAACAGACTTATGTCTGCTTAATTAGATGTTAGACAGTTACAGATGCCACATATGCTCCTCATATCTCTGGGATATGAAACATCAGAGTAAGCTGTGAGTTTATTAGAATTTCCATATTGGGATTAGTTTTTGGCACTCCACTTTGAGACATTTTCAACATGAGGCTTGTATCCTTCTTGAGTGAAGATTTTATAGGTGAATTCCAAAACATCACATAATTATTCCTATACTGCTTATACAAAAACTCAAAGTAAAAAAAACTTGGAAATTTAACTCCTGTGCAGATATTCACAATAGATGACACAATTCTATTCACCAAGGAATTTACTTTTTAAAAAATGTAATATAATTCCATCTATTAGAATGGGGGGGGGCCCTGGTGGTCTAGTGGTTAGGATGCAGCACTCTCACCGCCACAGCCCGGATTTGATTCCTGGTCAGGGAACCCCTCCGGGCAGATGGAGCTCGTCAGCCCTGTGAGGCAATCCATCTAAGAGAAGGTCACTCTAAACAAACCTACGTCCTGGGGACCTCGCTGTCACCATCCGAGCTTCGCTCGGCCCCGGCAGATGAACCTCAGGATTAAAGGGTGGGCTCAGTTCAGCGCACGCTGGGTCTCACCTAAAAAATCCACTGCGCAGGCTCGAAGGGTTAATGACCTTTCCCAAATCTTCGCTCGTGAAGACTGGCCATACATACACATTAGAATGGGGATTCATTCATATGGCAGTAACTGAAATCAGACAGTGTGTCAAATGGTTGCAAGCTGTTGACTTTGGAAGTTACTAGTCAGTGGTACTGTGCTAACTAATCATGTGATTGCCCATAGATTGTCCACTTCAGGCTGTAGCTTATACTTATAATTTCTGTTGACGGATATTTATTTACAAAGGATTTAGTTACTTTTATATTTTGTATAGAAAATAATTGCAGTGGTAACTTGACCACTTAGAATTGAATTCTGAAAACATCTTCTCAAATAAGGGAGAACAAAAGAACTGAAATCCTGTCTGTGTGGGTTTGTTTGTTTGCTCGCATTTGAACAAAGGAGTCGTCAATCAAATTTAGGGTTGGATGCTTGCCATCTTAAGTTACTTTTTGTCTGATTTTTCTTCATGGAATTGTGTATCTTCCCTACTCTGCTCCTGTAGCAACTAAAAAAAACATGGACAGCGATTTCTTTGGAGTAAGAAAACAAAGTAGGAAAAGGGAATCCTTTTCTGTAATGGTTACTTGTAGGAGTAACCTGTAGCTGTGATAATTTTCTTGATTCATTCTACTGCTGTGTGACTTCAAGACAGAGTCAGATTTGAAGATTTGAAAAGCATGGCAGGGACACAGTGATTTCACTCGCAAAAAAAATGCACCTTGAAAACCATGCACCACAAAGCCCCAAATTCCCACTGTCAATTAGATATTTTGAAACAATTCCAAATATAATAAGATCTACAAATCACGGAGTACAATTTGATTTGAATATGTTAAACTAAAATTATTTAGTATAGTTATGGATAATTTAAAAGGTAAACTTTTTCCTTTCTTTTAGGTCCATTTTTCTTTGTGTAGTTTGAAATAGGGTGAGATTTGGAATAACTTATGAGGGATACCCTGGCTACACAACTTGTTGCAATATTACAACTTACTGTGGTACAAAGGGTTGAATCTTTGTAGCACACAATAAAACAGCTCAAATAATAGCAATTAGAACAGCCAAAATTTCTACTGGTGATATACTAAACCCAAAAAATTCTTCAGCTACTTTGTTGTTCTTAAAATTTGGTTTATTAGCTTATCCTTTTAAGTTATACCTAGGTGAAGAGATGCATACGATAGATGCAGAAGAGAGATTATTAATCTTAAAGCAAGAAAAAGAAGGAAAAAAGTAAAAATTGAATGGAATTTCAATTAAAAAGGCTGTGTTTTTCCCGCATTTTTATACTTTTTGTTATTTATTTTTCTAACTTAAATAGCTACTGATATCTTTTGAAAACATATCACAAATGTGGATATAAGTGCAAACAAGCAAAAACATTTATGGACTTCTACATGTTTTTTCTGTCTATTAAAGTGCTATATCAATACTTTAAGAATGCACTGAGAATTTTTCTATTAGTATATCACATTGCTGTATTAACGTATAGGACTTTTAAAATAAATGTTAAACTCTGCAGGAATTAGATCTGTTAGTTCAGTGTTTTCATTCCACTGTCTTGTACTTCCTCATGAAATAACATTGTAAATATTTTATATTTAAAAACTAATTTTCTTATGTGTGTTTTATTAAAATTTGGTTACCAAATCTATTTAAAATAAACTGCAGGTGCTCTTCATGAAGGAAACTTTATTAAAAACCTTGTCTCACACTAAACAAACTCAGTGGGAAAACTGTGCAAAAATTAAAAAGCCTAACCCATCTGGTCACCACACCTAGTTTTTAAACAAATATAATGACCTAACAGATATATACAAGTTAAAACCGAGAGATAGTTTGAATGTAGCTGTTAACACAAAGATATTGATGCTTCTGGGATGTGAGCTTTAGAGATGTTGGAAGTACTTCTGTCTTGTGTGCTCATTCAAAGCTATAGCTGAAAGCATTGCCAGTTTAAATACATATGAAAAGAGGAGTAAAAATAATTATGAAGGAGTGTGGGAAATCTATCAAGAGATTTAAGGCTTTGCACAACAACTCAAGATAATAAACTGTATTTCTATTTTTCCCCACGTATTCTTCTATTGTTCACCATGGTATGTAACAGGATGAGAGCTGCCAGGTGTTGTACAAAGTCAAGGCTGAAATAAACTCACCGAACCAAGTGCGAATGCATATGACTTTTCTCTTGTGGCCTTTCTACTTTCTCTTCTGTTTGTTTAGTTAGTAATCCTTCCCATAGTCTGTAGGGTTCAAGAAATCCACTTTTCCCCTTTCAGTTAATAACAAGCTGGTGCTAAGTATCCCAGGATCAAATGATATCTGTTTAGTAGCAGACTACTTTCAGAAAATGAATGAATGAATGAATACTCTTTTCTTCCCTTGGTTATGACTTTGTTCCATTTTTACACCCCAAACAAGCTCCAGCTCTCAAGGATGTATGTCTTTAATCACCAGTAATTAGTCATCGGTTGGTTGTTTACACCCCTGGCTCTTTGTGCCTGTACTTTCAAAGCCCCTGCTGTCATCTCATCCTTTATGCTGCATTTTTATTTCTCAGGTCACAGATTAGTTCACTGTACAAAGAACTTATTACTGCTGCAGATCACAATATACATTATGTGCAATTCACCTTGTAAACAAATTGCTGCCTCCCAACAGTATGCATCAAATGAAAAGAAAATAATGACTATATTTCTCTAATTGAAATAATCCTAAAAGCGTGCTCTTCTTCCCCTAAGTGTGTACTGAAGTGTGTAGTCGCACTTTCCTTATTCTTTTGCTTTTGAAGGGCAAAAACATCATGTAAGGAAAGAATGAACTGAAAGTTGCCAGACAGTACAACAGGTGAAAGCAGTCCCTTTCTGTTTCCTTCCTCTCCTGTATGCTGTATTTTCAGCCACTGAGAAGGAAACTTTTGACAGTGTCTGTTCTTCCTACAGGCCTAACAAATTATTCCCCTCTCCTTTTGTAGTCTTATTACTACAGTCAGGAGAGAATTAAGAGCCAAATAACTGAGTGCAACCAGAGAGGCAGCGGTATGATTTTGTAGGTAGTAAGGCTGAAGGACTGAGCTGATTTGCTGTGAATCTCCTCTATCCCTGAGCTGTCCAAAGGTGACTCCGCAGTAGTAGAAGTGGGACAAGCTGACAGTGCCCTGAAGTAGGCTGGTTGCCAATGGTTACAGTGAAAGCAAATTGAATTACTAACCAATTAAAGTGTTAGGATCTATCTATTAACCTTTCAGATGGTTCCTCAGTCAATATTGAGTTTTTTTAACTGCACTGGAACTACTTTCCAGAAATTTTAAAATTTCCTGAAACAGAAAGGGTGCTTGTAGTGACCTTGGCTGAGATAAAGTTAATTTACTTCATACCAGCTGCAACAGTACCATGTTTTGGATTGGTGACTAAAACAGTATCGTGAACACGTGAATGCAAAGACTGTGAATAGTGTTTAAACATTGTCAAGGCCTTTTCTGTTTCTCAGAGTGCCCCACCACCAAGTAGTGGTGCATAAGAAGTTGGAAAGGGTCACAAACAGGACTGCTGACCCCAACCAAACAAAGAGATATTCCACATCATATGATGTCATGCTCAGCAATAAAATCTGGTGGAATGTAGGAGGGAGATACAATCATAGAGTTATGTCATATGCCTTCCCAAGCAACTGTTACACATAATGGAGGCCTGTTTTCCTGGAGATGGCTGAACACCTACGAGCCAACAGGAAGCAGTGAATTAATTCCTTATTTTGCTTTGCTTATGCGTACAGGTTTTGCTTTCCTTATAAAATGGTTTTATCTCAACTTGCAAACTTTCTCAGTGCTATCCTTCCCATGCACTGCCTGATTCGACTGAGGAGGAGTGAGTGAGCAGCAGGATGGGGCTCAGCTGCCTGTTGGGGTTAACCAACAATGGTGCTACAGCATGAAAAGGAGTAAAGAATAAATCTATCTCTATAAATATACATTATACTGAAGTTGCATTTTGCAATATACAAAAGAAATAGAGTTGATAACTTTCTCACCAGGATTAACATGACAGCAGAGGGTAAAGTGTTTGGAGTTTACAAACAGTAATCAGTCAAAAATTGCTACTTTCTCTTCCTCTCTACACCACAATTTGGTTTATAATTCGTTTAAGTGTGGAAAGCATCCTGCAATTTTCTCATTACTTACTGCAAAGTGGGAGGAATTTCCCTTTGGATAAAGGTTTTCAGATTAACTTTTTGGTTCTTGTAATTCACTTTCTTTCACACTTGAGTGTGAGACAGGAGATTTAAAAGTTCTAGGTGTGAGATTTGTCCACTACTGATCATAAAATCATAGAATCAACTGGGTTGAAAAATATCTCTGAGATCATGAAGTCCAACCCTTGATCCACTACCATCATGGTTACTAGACCATGGCGCTTAATGTCACATCCAGTCTCATCTTAAAAACCTCCAGGGACGGTGAATCCACCACATCCCTGGGCAGCCCCTTCCAATGCCTGATTACTCTCTCTGTAAAGAATTTCTTCCTAATATCCAGTCTAAACCTCCCCAGGCAGAGCTTAAGACCACACCCTCTTGTTCTACTGCTGGTTACCTGGGAGAAGAGACCAACCCCCACTTGGCTACAACCTCCTTTCAGGTAGTTGGAGAGAGTGATGAGGTCTCCCCTGAGACTCTTCTTCTCCAGGCTAAACAACCCCAGCTCCCTCAGCCTCTCCTCACAGGACTTGTGCTTGAGTCCCTTCACCAGCCTTGTTGCTCTTTGGATTTGAACATCTTGATGAAAATGAACATCTTGTTAAAAAATCTTTGCAGAAAAAAATTTCAAATCATGTCTTAGCAAAACATCCACTGTTCTCTGCAGTTTTAAATCTCTAGTTAGATGGAGACCTCCCTTTTTAAGGATAGCTGTTTGGGTGCAGGCAGTGGACACCAAAGCGAAATCCACAAACACAGGAAAGCAGGATAAAAGCAGATATGATACCAAAATGCACTTTTCGTGCTGAAATTTATGTAAGCCCTACGATTTTTTTCTGAATATGCCTAGAACAGTGCTACTGTTCTACAGATTTCACTTCTCTAATTGTATCCTCTACATTGTCGGTATTACTTTATGCAAAAATTTGGTGTAAAGGTTAATAGAATCGCTCAGTTAGCAATAACACTCAAATCTGTAACTGCTTCTGTATTCTGAACACTTCTGAAATCAAACTATTAACTTTGGCTTTAATGCCAACAGTGCTCACGTTTTTCCCCATAGAGAAATAATCAGCAGAAGGACAAATTGGAGATGTATTTGCAGATTTAAAATGCTTACCCCTTACAAATCTTATAGCCAGATGAATTGAGGTCAGGTGGAAGAAACTGTGTTGCCCTTTGAGAACTGTCAGGCAATATTTTTTATTCCAGGTCTGAAATTTCTAAATTCCCTTTTGCACTCTGGAGTTCCTTCCCAGGAATCCAGTCCTACTTTATGGAGGAGTGAAAAACAAATCAAGTTTCCTGGCACCTTAGGAGTAGCTACATTTTCCTTTTACATTTGTTTTCACAGCCGCTAAACAATGCATGACCTCTGACAAAAAAGGCAGTTAAGACTGTATCTGCACTTCTGTTCTTTGAGTTCTTTCCTGTTATGGTTTGGAAATTGCCCCCCCCCCGGGAGCCGGGGGTCCTAGAGGTGAGGTCATCGGATCCCAAGGCAGTCTCCCCTGGAGGGCCAATCACTGCTCGTTTTGTTCGCTCCTGTGCAAAATCATACATACACAACCACTGGAAGTTGTTGGCAGTTTTTTGTCTGTCTGGCTGCTGCTGTGTCTGCTGCTGTGTGGGTGTGTGGGTGTGAGAAGGCCCAGGGGTGGTAGGACCCCCTTTTTCCCCTCCGGGGAAGGGGGGCCCTGCGCCCCACAGCTCTGGCCAAGCCAGGGTTGGAGGCAGCATTGGAGTGAGTGTGTGTTTGTGAGAGAAAGGACTCACAAACAGTTGGTAAGAGGGGTAGAGAGAGAGAGGCAGGCCTTGCAGCCAAGCCCTTTCCCCCCCGCCTTTGCAGCTAGACTCTGGAGGGGGCTTTTTTTCCTCTCATAGTGAGAGTGGAGGGAAGGCTCAGCATTGGAGCTGAGCCAAAGTGGATGGGCTGAACGCAGCCCGGCGCCAGGGAGATATCCCCAGGAGAAACTGGAGATGGACCAGAGAGGCCCGGAGGATGTCCTTGCAGTGATTTAAATGGAGGATAGCCGAAAACTCAGAGGAGGACGTGTACATGTGATAAGCTGAACTCAACTACAGCAGCTACGGAACTGAGGTATGAGAGAGAGAGAGAGAGAATGACACAGCAGAGACTGACACGGAACCAAGGGGGCATGGACTCAAACTATTTTCTTGCACTTCGTAAGGAAGAAGAGACTTCAACAAACAGCGGGAGGTTGGTGGGGGGGAGTGAGTCAGATTTCCCTGAACACTCCCACGAGAGAAAGACGGCTTACCTATCAGCCTGAAGGGCTTTTCCTGGACTGAATTGAGGGAGAAGCTTAGAGGGACTGATAGAAGTATGTAATATTGTATATATACTTGCTTTTAGTTTGTACAGTATTTATTTTGTATAGTAATAAATGTATATACTTCCCCTTTCCCCTATAGAGCTTGTCTGCCTGAAAGTTTCTCTTCGGTGCTGAGATAAAATTGTGGGAAGGGGTGGGGGAAGCCTGGAAATTGGATTTTAGATTTTTGTGGCGACTCAAACCACATTATTATTTTTACAATCACTAAACAACATATGACCTCTGACAAAAAAGGCAGTTAAGACTGTATCTGCATTTCTGTTCTTTGAGTTCTTTCCTTAAAAGATGATTTGAATGCTTCAACAAAACAGACTGCTCAACACGCTTGTTTTTCCTGACTCATTTACACACTTTTCTGAGCATACCTCCCAGCAGGATGTACATAGTTGAAGGAAGAGAAAAATTAGTGATGTGAAATTTAGCATTTTTTTTTCTTCCCCATCAGGAGTTGTCAAGTCCTATTAAAAATAATTTAAAAAAAGAAATCTCCAAATCCCTAAAATATTTTGGAATAAAAGTTTTAGCAGTCATTGACAATTTGAAGGTGAAGAATGGCTCTGATATCAAGTACATATTAGGGATATTCATTGTAACCACTGTGCTTAGAGCAAGACCTCTTACTTTTGGCTTTAATTCTGACAGTGCAGTCCTGGTCCTGTTCAATACAGTGACAAAACTTCCATTAACTTCACTAATGTGGACATTTGCCTAAGGAGTTTCTATTGCCACTAGTAATAGGAGTAGTAGCCTCTATTAATTTGATCAAGGTCTATCAATATCATATTCTGTGTTGTCCCCAACTAATAATATTCAGGAAGCAGAGAGGTAGCACAATCTTTAAAACTGTACAATGTGCTAAGAAGGCTTTTATTCTTTTTGCATCTCCCTTAAATTAGAACAGTAGTACATGTTTGTTCCGTACAGTATTCCCATTCTTCAGTGGCAAAATGCAGCTTCATCTTTAAATAAGCTCAGAATTACTGTGTGATTTTTCAGAAACTCAGTATTATGGTGTGAAATCATGGCAGTGCTTTTCTCATATTCAGGTTATGTTCTCATTCCTAACTCATTTGGCTGTGTTCATCAATTAGAAATCTGTTTCTGCATCTGGGTGCTAAGCAGGTAAATTCTGTCCTTCAAAATGGAGAATTAATCTCATTTCTCTGTTAGGCACTAAGTTCATAGTAAAGCTTAAAATTACTCACCCTTGACTATATGCACTAATCAAAAGCAGTGCTATTCCAGACAAGTGAGACTTGCGAGACTAATATGAAAGCAGGAAATTTGTCTTCAAAATAACAACCATTTTGTTCTTTGTTTTTTTAAGCACTAGTGTTATAGTAGGGGGTAGAGAATGTACTTAAAGATGTAATAATTAACTTGAAGTAGTAAATTAGCACAGAAGGAATCTAAGCCTGGATCTGTGTTTGAGATTAACATCCTCATATTTGCTTTGCTTAAATTTCTTCTACTCGCATTGAAGGGTATTATCTCATTACAGCATCTCACTCCATAGTATGTTGACAAAAGAGGTCACAAACTTTATTCTGCAATTACAAAGAATCCTACCATAGTACCTCTAAAGCTGCACAGTCAGCAAGGACAGTACACGGTAGATAAGTAAGCAAGCAAAAAGCAAATAGCATCAAAAATTGAATATGACATGATCGAAATTTCTTGTGTTTTTTTTTGACAAGGGATCTACAAGCTAGATATGAATGGAAAACACAGCATCCTCTTGGAGTTTGAAATGAAAGGTGGAGAATTTCCTGTTTTTATCAGAAGGAATTATCAGACAAGGTAAAGGTTACCAACAAAATATTTGGTGTCAGACAGTGATAGATTTTTATGTATATAATGGAAACTCTATATGCTGGGCCAGCACAAGCAAATTCATTTTCCACAACAACGGCTTTTATGTAGAGTGAGATTTAGGACACATCTTCTTAGTTTAGCACATATGAGACTTCTGGTTGAAGGGTCCAAGTCCACATGACTGAATAAATTTCTTTTTGAGCAGAAAGCCTGTACAGGTTTTGACCTACATAGAAATTAGGTAATGGAAGGAGATGGTACTTGCAGCTGACTGTCATATGGGTATGTGCATTGGGTTTGTATCGCAAGGTTCTGGTAGTGGAGGTTGAGGCAGGGAAGGGGGGAAGCTACAGGTGTGACTTCTGTGAGAAGCTACTAGAAACTTCCCCTATGTCCAATGCAGCCCATGGCAACTGACTTCAAGACAGACCCTCTGCTGGCCAAAGCCAAGCCCGTTAGAGACGGTAGTAACACCTCTGGGACAAAAGTATTTAAGAAAGGGGGAAAAACCATGCTGCACATCAGCAACTGGGAGAGAGGAATGAGAGGAACAGCCCGGCAGACACCAGGTTGAGTGAAGAAAGAAGGGGAGAGGTTCCAGGTGTCAGAGCAGAGACGCCCCTGCAGCTTGTCATGAGGCAAACTGTCTCCCTGCAGCTCTTGGAAGTTGAGCAGCCTGTGGAGGACCCCATGCTGTAGCAGGTTGATATGCCCAAAGTAGGCTGTGACCCTATGGGAAACCCATGCTGGAGCAGGCTCCTGGCAGGATCTGTGGTCCTATGGAAAGAGAAGCCTACTCTGCAGCAGGTTTTTTGGCAGGAATTGTGACCCCATGGAAGGTCCACACTGGAGCAGTCTATTCCTGAAGGACTGCATCCAGTGGAAGGGATCCACACTGGAGCAGTTTGTGAAGAACTGCAGCACTCACGTTGGAGAAGTTCACAGAGAGCTGTTTCCCATAGGAGAGGTCCCAAGCTGGAGCAGGGCAAGAGTGTGAGGAGTCCTCCCTCTGAGAAGCAAGGAGAGGCCCAGACAATGTGTGATGGACTGACTGCAGCTCCCATTACCCATTCCCCTGTGCTATTGCAGGGAGAGGATGTAGAGAATTCAGGAGTGAAGTTAAGCCTGATAGGGATGAAGCAGTGGGCAGAAGGTGATTTTAAGATTTGAGTTTATTTCTCATTATTCTACACTGATTTGATTTGTAATAAATTAATTGTAATAAATTAAAATAATTTCACCAAACTGAGTCTGTTTTGCCCATGACAATAATTGTTGAGTGATATCTTCCTGTCCTTCTCTTGACCCATGAGCTTTTTGTCAAACTTTTTCTTCCCTGACCAGCTGAGGAGTGATAGAGCAGCTTTGGTGGGTACCTGGCCTCCAGCCAGGGTCACCCTACCATAATATGACCAGTGTTCTGTACGTAAATGCCAGGAATCCTGTCTATCTACAGTTGATGTGATAGATGGAGAAAAAAACTGTAGAGCAAAACAAGGTGCCTCTGAAAGAAAAGCAGTATCTGTAACATCTCTCATGGATTATACCACTAAGGGGATTCATTAGATATTCTCTCCATATCTTAGGATAGAAAAACAATTTTTTATCTACTGCCTATGTTATCCTTTTGAATGCTCTGGGCAGGTGCTTCCTGGACCCTCCATTCTTTGTAGTGAAGTTTCTACTTCCTCTGCTCATATATTCTGTCCTTCTTGGTAGCCAGAGGTGAAAAGCTAATATTTTTGCCATTATTTTTTCCATTCAAACTCTGTTCCCTCGTGCAATTCCATTCATATATTTGTGTTCCGTAATGTTTCATTCTCAGCAGTCAGAATTAGTTTTGTGACCATTGGCCATCCAATACCCATTAGACCCAGAGAGGAAATATAAAAAGTGCTTGGAAGACATTGATGTTGTGAGCATCTATATAGGAAATATCTCCACTGCAGACTTATCTGAGCTAATTAGTACTGGGATCAGTGTTCCAGTCAGCCTAACCTGAGTATAAGTATTCCCACAGCAAGACCTTCTGTGCTTTACTGTCCCTGAACCAATGTACATGTGTGCCCAAGAGAGCAAAGCCCTGCTGCTTTGTGCCGTGGTGCTCTGGTATTTTTTCCTGTACAGCTGAGTCAACTGTGAGAAAACGTTATGCCTTTGGAAAGGGTTGTTCAGACAGGTCTAGGGCATTCACCACATCTCTTTGGTTTCTGAAGACAGGTTCTGCGCTAGGATAAAGGACAGAATAGATGTTAGTTCATACATACAGCTGAAAGCCAGTTGGCCTGGCATATGTTAAAATTGTTAATAGGTAAAAACAAAGGTTGAGTGAAAAACACTTATAAGACTAAAATCTAAGTTTGTTGTGGATATATATCTTGCTTACCTAATTCACAACTTGATTCTGTTCAAAACTATTCAAAAAACAAGTTCAGCAGTCAGATATTTGACCAAATAAAGATGCCTAATGACTGATATTATTACTATTTATATTTTATATATTTTTATTTTTTCATTTATAATAATGGAGAAAGTTCAGGGTAATATATAGTGAAAGCTGATAGTTAAATGGAGTCTATATGAGGTATAGCTTTTGTCAGAATTAGGAGTTATCTGTATGAAGAAATGTGAGCAGAAGGAAAGGAAGAAAGGAAAAAATACTGCATGTGTAATAGAAAAATTGCTTTGGTAAAAGTTAATTGAAAGGCCTCCTGATGACATAGAAAATACCAGATAAGAGCTGCTAGTTATTATTCTTTCCCTTTCCTTTTCCTTTTCCCTTTCCCTTTCCTTTTCCCTTTCCCTTTCCCTTTCCCTTTCCCTTTCCCTTTCCCTTTCCCTTTCCTTCACAGTTTTTCACCATTTATTCAACAGGAATTATGCTGTGTGTTTCATCTTGCTGAATAATGCAGTGTTTTCAAAAGGGGTAAAATTCTCTGTCTTTATATAAAAGAACTTCCAAAGTCAGAAGATTTCATAGTGGGTTTTATGGCTATCAAACAGCCTATGGCAAGTACTGTTATGTAATCCTTTAAACCATCATTTGTGGCTAGTAGGTTTTCCCTAGGGGGCATAGATAAATAGGTTTCTATAATGCTCTCATACAAAAAAAATCTGCAGATATAAGGGCAGGAAACCTTTTTTTTTTTTTTTCTTAATCATTAGAGACAGAATGACTGGAAAGGCTCTACACATCTGATGATATAGTTCTTCAGAAACCCTAGATATGCCTATCAACTTTAAATAACCCATCTGGATACAAAGGTCATTTATAAAGTACACATTTTAAAATTTTTTTCAACTTGAATGAACCCAATACTGTGCCAGCTGGAGTTCATGATGCCCATTAATATTAGTAGGAGGAAATGTGAGCTACTTGTTCTTGTTGTAGTTCTTTGGTTTTTTTTGGTTTGGGCTTTTTTGGGGATGGGTTCGTTTGTTTTTTTTCCATTAAGCTATGAGTAGTATTTTCATTAAGAGATATCAGATACCATTTTGTATCTAGGATAACACTTTTCTGTAAAGAAAGAAAATACCTTTCTCGTCCATTGTGTCTGTCTGAGCATTCTTGTAAGAGTACTTGTACAAATCCTGTATCATACCTCAGCTTTTTAAGCATCAGAAGACCTGAAAGTAGTTGTAAAGATTTCATCATATGACACAGAGCATGCAAACTGGAACTTTCATGAACTACCTTGAAGTCCTTTTCAAATAGAAATATCTGGATTTCATATAAGAAAATTGTATGCTCTTGAATTCTTGAAAATTTATTTATTGACTTTACACAAGTTTTATTTTGGGGAAAAAATATTCAATCCAAATAAATTATGAATAAGCAGATACATATGATGAAATCACAAAACTCTGATTTCAGAGGGAGTGAGATAAAGAAAAATATTAACTGATGTCCAGGTGGGTTTGCCCTCTAATGGTCTTATGTTTTTAAATATGCTTCCCTAGATTACAGCTGGTGCATATCTGCACTTTTCTGCAGCTATTACTTTCTGTTGTTACTTAACTTTGCTAACCTGGACTACACTAACTGAGGGGAAAAAAGATATTCTTGCCACCAGTACCTCCGGATTTTCAGACTGTGACTGTGAAAGTCCACTATAGAAATGTATATTTGTGCTATGGTAATGTCTCTCTGTTGATTTCTCAATTTTTTTTTAATGTCTAGCTCATTACGGCTCTGATGGTTTTGTTCGTAGTTGTTTTCTTCTCCCTAAATACCAATTTTCCACCATCCTTCGATTAATATATCACAGTTGTCTCCTTTTTATTGTGTTCTTCTTTTTCAATTTCAAAGAAGAAAACGATACTGAGGGATAATCAAGTCTCTGCTTTTGCTAGTGGAGAGCATGATGGAGTAGAAATAGGATAAATCTTTTTCTCCTTCAGTGTAAAGTAGAGGTTACCCTAGGGCTGAACAGAGCTCATCCTTGAAACCACACAGAAAAATATTGTATTTTTGATGTTGGAAACTCAAGGGAAATATAGGTTCATACTACGCCAAATCCTTCTTCCAGATTTTTTTTTAATAAATTTGGTTTAGAAATAGTAGAAATAGTGGAAAATTGAGGTTTACCTAAACATTCATGCCAATGGGCTTAACTCCTTAATGCTGTACTTAAAACAATTATGTCTCTGAGGTTATGAAGAAGCAAGCAAACAAAAAGAGTTACTGTTTGTCATTCTGGGGCTGGGGGGCTGGGGAGAGGTAGCCCTTTCTGACTCTGTATTCCATGTCTACAATGGAAAATTACTTGTTTTCATAATTTCATACTTGATAAATAATTATGCTTATTCCTCCTAAATTACTAGTTCTTATTTCAAATGTAATATACTTTGGCTTTTTGGAATACATGTCAGTATCAAATAAGTAATAGTAACCAGGATATTATTTCATCTCACACTGTTACTGCTAGTGTACTTTTTAAGAATAGCATATAAAATTCTAACAGTCAAAAATCCAAAATAGTCTTTCAGAGACTTGTTAGCATATTGCTTTGAATTAGTATGTTGCTTTGAATACATTTGTGCAGTCAGATATGATCACCAAGAGTTCTCGAACCTTAACCTGTCACAATTTTATTAATAAACAGTGTTATTCTGTAAACTGTTAATGTGAGTCCTTCAAGGGTGCTGACAGTAGGTAAAGTCACTGTCAGTAGGTAAACGTGTGGCAACCTAGGAAGGGATCTCTCTCTTTGTAGTGTGACCCTGAACAAGTCAGTCGAACTGCTCTTTTATCTAGTGAACTGCTCGGTGAAGGGTCCCCATAACAGAACGCTGGTCAGGCAGAAGGGTCTCAGCTTTCCTGTGGCACTGACAGACTGATCAAACACTAAGGCTTTGAGCAAATCTTCCCATTTTTGTGTGACAGAGGGGCAGGGAGTGAGTTCCCCTGGACAGCAGCAAAGACTGAGGTAGCTCATGTGCATTATGTTTTGTATGGAATTGAGATTTGGGAGAGAACAGAAATAAGAAGCTATTTGTTAGCGTACATGAAAACAGAATATAGCTTTCAGATGCATAAGTTATTGTTCCCTGTTCTTTTAAGAAGACTTCTTTTAAGAGGAAGTCTTAAAGCTGATTGTTTGAAATCCATGAAGAACTGTTAGAACTGGATGTAATTATTTTCCCCATAGTTGAAGATTTTGTGCCTCTCAATTACTCATACAGGGACTGTGGCAGATACTACTAGATGAAAAAAAAAATATTTCTGTAGAAGTACACTTTGGTCACACCATGAAGTTGCACCACAAATTTTACCCTTATGAAAAGTCATTAATTTATTCCACATGGACAACCCCCCTCATCGAGAGGGTCTAAAATCTTTACAGCAAACTTGCCTGTTTTTTTTTTCCCCTCAGTGACTAATCAGTTGCTTAAATATTTTTCATACAAAAGTTAAGATCTTTTATTATATTCCTGGGTTTTAATGGCATAGCATGTGTGACTAAAAGTAAAATTCCACACAGCAAATATATTTAGGGTGCAATTTACTTTTGTCATATTTAATCCTTCAATGTATGTGAAACTTTCATCCCAGTTACTGATTTGAATGGTCTCCAAAGCATATCATGTTCATTCATCTTTTACTTAAAAAGTAACCTTCCTCTCATAAAATGAAGGAGGTAAAAACTGTGTACTAAATCCAGAAACTGCCTCTTTTGGGGTTTATGTTTTTCATTTTCACTCTAAAGTTTTCAATTTCTGAAAAGTGAAGCTCTCCTTGTAGCTATTTAAAAGACTGTCAGAAGTCTTTTGTGCTTCTAGTCAACCTGTGGCTTATTTTTAAATTGTATGACAGGTTTGTTTTCCAGATTATTGGGTTTTTTTTAGTTCTGTGTTGTAAATCAGTTTAGTTCAAGGGGAACTGTCATGATTTGTGAAAGAATATTTCAATTCAAGGGCTTTGTTCTCTCTTGATTATTCCATTATTGGGATTTCTGGAGATATATATATATATATATTTAAATAATAAGCATGTAATATTTAGGTCCAATATGTTCATCCTTTCATTTGTTATTCCTCAATATCAACTTCTGCCTTTCTGCAGATGTCTCTTTTTCAGTCACACACATTTTTCCATAAGTGTTGCTCCTTCCCTTGCAGGTTAATTCTTCTAGTGAAGTTCCAGTGATGTTAGTAGGAATTGAATAGTAAACTTGCCAGAAAAAAAAACAAAAAAATTTAGAAGCAAAGGTTAATTTGCGTACTTGTGGTATTTTTCTGAAACCACCTGTCTGAGAAATTTGAAATCAATATTAATCCCACTACTTCCAGCAGCTGCAAGGACTAAATACATTGCAAAATTAGTAACAGACATTCTGTGGTTGAACTAGGTTATCTGAAGGTGACTGTCTATAATGACTAAATTTTTCTATAAAGTGTTGCTGTGAAGAAACATCATGGCATATACAGGAGAAAGGGAAAAGCAAGCTACTTAAATTCACTGACCCAAATGAAGTGTTAATTATGAAGGGATTACATTTCTCTTTTCTAACATAGATATTTCAAGGAGTGGGTGATAAGTTCTTCCAAGGGCTATTCTCATGATTATATGGGATGTTATCTGAAAAGTACAAGGAAGAGAATGTTTTAATTTAGACTGTTTAATTTTTTCATTTAAATAGCCTAGGAAGTGGTGAAAGACCTTATCAATGGATACTATTTATATGTAAGTATGATTTTTCACTCGAGCAAATCAGCCAGTTACGTTTCTCTAGAATCCCACCCTGTGTTTGCATGCCTCTACTTCTAAATGTGCCCATGGAATGGTTGGCATTCAAAGTCATGTGTTTATCAAGCATGGAGTGTAGAGTCTATGCTGGAGCAGGGGAGCCATATTGGAGCTGAGCCAAGTCTACATTTACTGGAAATGGCTCTGCTTATCTTTAGATACAGTACTTTTCCCTGAAGCTCATATTCTACCCCTTCACTTAATAGTCTGTGAAGGCAATGGGCTAAGCATTATGTTTGTGTTCTTTGTTTATGATGAGCTCCCAAACCCATCCAATGCTTTAATTTCTCCCCACTGCTCTGTAACAACATACTGTAATACTTTGTTTCTGTAGAGTCTCTTCTACAAATTCCTTTCAGTAATTCCATGTAAATATCAAAATTTTCATTACTATATCTAAGTACGTCTCAGACTATGTCAACCAAATCTTGTAAGTAAAGCAGTGCATTTGTCCCCTTTGTGTCGCGAAAACTTTATGGTTTTTTTTGCTGTTGTGTACCTCCTGTGTCTGTCTAACTTTGGTGTGCAACAAGAGCTATTAGCTGCATAGAACAGAAAAAATAAGATATATGTCATAATTGTCCCTTCCTTCAGCGTGATAACATAAGACTATTGCAGGGGCACTGCAGAAAGCTGCAGAAAGCTACAGAAAGAATATGATCAAGACCTTGCAGGTCAGGCTTGCTCTCTTAGTTGGTAAATGTCCTTACAACAATTCTGATGATCAGAATTGCTAACTGAAAGCAACCCAGCAAGGAATGCTGAAGTATTCTTGTTTTAGGGATAAGTTCAATTATCTCACTTTTTCATACTGCACAGCATAACAGTCTGACTGACCTTTCACTTTATGTTCATTGCTATGTACTATCTTAGCTGTTTCTATCCATGATTCCAGTATTGGGCAAGGCATCCATCCATAGCTGAGGGGCTCAGCCATGCCCTGCACTGGGGACTGCTGGAGCCGCTGGAACCCACTGTGTCCAGGCGAGGCAGCCCCAGCTGCCCTACACAGGGGCTGCCTCGGCAGACCTTCCAGTGCTGCTGCTGGCATCTTGTCAGGTAAACCCAGTACAAACAAGTAATTTTATTTAAAAATCTGAATCCTATTCTATCCCTCTCTGAGACAGAGAAAGGGTAGTATCATCTTTCTCCTGGCACTCTTTTAAAAGTCACTGTCTGAGGAGTAAGAGTGTTGCTCCTGTGTGCTTGTGATACAAAAAACAAGTCCACACAGGAGAGAGGGCACTGAAATGGTGTATCCCTGCACGGTGGGAGAAGGAGGGCAGTACTGACTGAGCTGTGTTGATTATGTAGTGCTATGTAGCCTGTTATTAATCAAATGGATTATGATACATAACAGCTATGCTATTCCCAAATGTTCAGTGAGATGTTCTCCAGATGTCATTACTGTGAAGTACAAAATGAAAGAACAGTATAGCTATAGATCACAGTGACAGATGTATGTTTAGCATGGTCTGCTCTCAAATCCTGCATTTGAGGATTTACTAAAGAGAAGCCTCAGAAGTCTTATTATTACTAAAAGATATCTGCTGATACTCTGTGCTAGAAAAATTGTTAGCTGATGTTCAAGTATCCCTGATCCTCTTCAATATCAAAATATCTGCTTTGCATTGTTCATAAAATGGGCTTGTCTAGCTTTACTTTCCAGTTGTTGGATCTTAACATAACTCTTTTGTACCAACTCTCTACAGTCAAACTTCTGTTCCCTTGGAGGTATTTCCCACTTATAAGAGAATTATCTTTTTAATCGTTCTGAAATGTTAAACAGATTGAGCTTGTGAAAGACTATAAAATGTGTTCTTCAGCCCTTCAGTTATTCTTTTCATTATGATTTTGCTCTAGTTCACCAGCAAACTTTTTGGAAAAAGGATCCCCTGTCACACTCCAAGATTCCTTTGTAAAAACTTCTTGTTTGAGTTTGATACTTGTTAATATTTCTTGGGATACTGTATAGGACAACTTTTTTTTTTTAATTAGCAGTGTTACATAGCTTTCTTCTTTAATATAGATTGTTTGCTTGATTGTTTTTTTTAATCTCATGTTGTAAGATGATGCAGCAGGTGTAAAAAAAAACCCCAGCACACACATCCCTAAAAAAACCCCAAAACCCAAAAAACAAACAAACCAAAAAACCAAAACCAAAACAACCCCTCCAAAAAGCCATTCATATCACCAGACTTGCCTGCTGGTGTCATCTATTATAAACCCAAAAAAGCCTCCCTTGCCCTTGTGTACTCTCTCAGCATCCAAGTGCATCCTGAATAGTCTTTTAAAGGCTTTACAGAGAGGGACCACTCCTTCCTATCACTTTTGGTTTCTGTCTGTACTGTTGATGTACTTCCTCCCCCATGGAAATAATGAGGTTGTTTCTGCAGTATGGGAAGGTTATGTAAAGAAGGAAGGGTAGAAGATGGAAGCTGATGTGTTCCAAAGTCACTGTCTGGGCAAAAGTTGACACCAACCTAGTTGACAACCTTATAATCTAAAGGAAATCTGTATCTTCTTTAGGTTCAATTTTTTCTATTTTAGACTGAGAAAATCAAGGCAATGTAAGGACCTATACAAAGTATGTTACAAACCATTGTGCCAGAGGGGTGAACAGGATGTAACTAGCTTTTGAATCACAAAACAAATTAGGTTGGAAAAGACGTCTGAGATCATGTAGTCCAACCTATGAACGATCACCACCTTGTCAACTAGACCATGGCACTGAGTGACATGTCCAGTCTTTCCCTAAACACCTCCAGGGATGGTGACTCCAGTACATCCTTGGGCAGCCCATTCTAATGCCCAATCACCCTTTCTGTGAAGAAATTCTTCCTAATGTCCAACCTAAATCTCCCCTGGTGCAGTTTAAGACTATGTCCTCTCATCCTGTCACTGGTTGCCTGAGAGAAGAGACCAACTCCCACCTGGCTACAACCTTCTTTCAGGTAGTTGTAGAGAGTGATAAGATCATCCTTGACCTTCTTCTTCTCCAAGTTGAACAACCCCAGTACCCTCAACCACTCCTCACAGGACATGCACTCCAAACCCCTCAGCAGCTTTGTTACCCTTCTCTGAACACACACCGGCATATCAATGGCTTTCCTGAATTGAAGGGCCCAGAACTAGACACAGTATTTGAGGTGTGGCCTCACTGATGCAGAGTGTGGGGCAAGAATCACTTACCTAGTTCTGCTGGGCACACTAGTTCTGATACAGGCCAGGATGCCACTGGCCTTCTTGGGCACCTGGGAACACTGCTGGCTGTTGATCAGCATCCCCAAGTCCTTTTCTGCTGGGTAGCTTTGCAACCACTATGCCCCAAGCCTGTGGGGGGGACTGTGGCCAAAGTGTAGGACTTGGTCTTGTTGAACCTTATGCCACTGGTCTCAGTCCATCTATCCAGCCTGTCCAGATCCCTCTGCAGAGGTTTACATTCAGTAAGATTTGGCAAAGTCACAAAGAAAGCATTGCCGCACTGTAACAAAATTTTTTTATTTGATCTGACTCCTACCATCATAATATTCTTCAGCTACAAATTTCTTGTACAGTGGAGAGCAAATAATTGCATAAAGACTTTTTACAAATTCCTAAGATGATGTCCTGTATCTACTTTCAAAATAAATTGAGCATTCTGAGTGGAAAAGTGTGTTTACTGCTTTTTGGTAAATATTTTCTTATATTGCCCACCTGTGCCTAAAGCTGGATCCTTTGTTTGTTGCTTGATGAATGGAGAGAATGTGATATGGAAAATAACACTGCTTCAGACAGTGATAAAATCAGCATAATGACAAAAAAATTTTGCATGTGCAAAGCCTTGTATTTATTTTTTATTACTTTATTATTACTTTACGTTAAAGGCTGCCAAATATTTGTCAACATTTCTGCATTCTGATGTCCACAGTGGGAGCACATACAATTTTTAGATATATCTCTGAGTCAGACCAACCTGAAAGATGCTGTCAGTGCATCCTTTACAGTGCTCTCCACGCTACTGGAGCTGAGCAAAACACATTATGTACAACACATGCCTTGCAAGGCATGATCACTTTTTCAGAAGAAATGTCCTTTTTAGAAATGAAAAAAAAAAAAAAATCCAAGTAAGCAAAGAGAAACAAACAAACAAACAAAAACCAAACGAAAAACAAACAAAAAACCCCCAAACCAACCGACCAAACAAACAAAAAAAAAGAGGAAAGGACAGTCTTTTCATAAATTTTTAAGTAAGCATTTAAAAAAAGCAGCTGAACTTTATTTTATGTCCTTTCATCCACTGATTTCTAGTACATAAAATAAATTGCGAACGTAAAAGTGGGTAAATTGGATAATACCTTTGAGTTTTAACAAATTCTTTTTGTTACCAGTGTCATTCCTTTTGCCCTTCTCAAAAACTGGGACAACATTAGCCAGTTGACTAGGATCTCTCCAGATTCCCAAGACTGTGAAAAAAATCATTGAGAGAGGCCTTGTGATGTCATCAGTCAGCTCTTTGAGTATCCTTTCACGACTCCCAACAGGCCCCATAGATTTATGGGGATTCATCTGGAGCAGCAGCTCATGCACGAGTTCAGTGTTTACTGGGAGTTTGTCATTCTCAGACCCATATCCCACCAGCTTAGGGTTCTGGGACCCCCATAGCCCATCATCAGTGTCGAAGACCGAGGGGAAGAATGCATTAAACATCTCTGCCTTTTCTATCTCCCTGTTTGTGAGGTGACTATCCTTATTTCTGGTCTGCCTTTTGCTATATTTTAAAAAATCGTTTTACTGTCCCACAAATATAGAATGTATTGCTATAATGAGAATTCATAGCAGCAGCACATTGTCACAGCTTTTCCTGTGAAAGTTTCAGTTATTTAATGCTAAATAAATCAGATAAATCTCAAATTGGAAAAATGAGTGATGAAGGTGTGTTACCAGCCAAATTGCTACTGGCATTTGAGGTTTTTTATCAGTAAGTTAAAGGTAAAAATGTTTTAAAAATATATAGGAAAATTACATGGAACATGGTAGTTACATCAGGGAATTGTGCTCTGAACTGCTCTGAAGATTTCTCTCTCTGCATACAGTTTGGGAATGGTTGTGTGAGAGATGGAAAACTTGAACGAGCAAATACCTCTAACACTTGACAGAAGAGAAAAGGAATGTTACCATGTCAATGAGATAAGGTGGTAAGAAAAGAGGGTCTGGCGGAGACAGGATAGTACTTCTCTGCAAGCGGGTTCCTTATCTTGGTAACCGTCTCCAAAACTAAGTTTGAGACAGCATTGCACTTAGGCCTCTGACAGGGAAGAGAACTGAAACCACAAGTCCCCCCCAATCCCTTCTGAAGTTTGAGAATAATGAATAGTGCATGCACAAGGACTAGCCTATAAATAGCACAAGTGAGAGGGGCCAGATGTGCACCCATTGTGTGAAGGAAATGGACCAGAGACGTCTTTGGAACCCTGGTGATCCAGATCTTTTTGTCTATCTCTATTTTCCTATCTTTCCTTCTTCCTCTCCTTGAAAGCTTAAATTGATTCTGTTATGGGCCATTCAACCTGTCATAAGGTTGAAAGTTTAAATCACTGCTACTGTGGGCTGTTCAGAACTTGTTGTCACATGCTGTTCAGAAAAGTTGAAATCAAAAAAGTTTTAATTGCTGTTCTACCACAAGCTGTTCAGAAGAATTTAAGCCATTGCCTCCATGGGTCAGTCAACCTATCATAAGGTTTAAGGTTTAAATCACTGCTGCCATAAATAAAACTTTCTAATTGAACACTTGGCCCAGTTTTGCCTTAATTTAACCCAAGGGTATCTCAAATGTCTTCTGTCTCAAAACGGTCCAGAACTGCCTTCGAGGGACCCGACATTTTGTGGCTGTCGCAGAGCCAGTACAGGACTGTCCTCTCAGGACCTGACAGCTTTATATGCCTTTGTTGACTGAATGCATTTCTGAAGCCTTATCTGTAATATTTTCAAAGTTATTGTGTTACTTTCACAAGCAAGAGTTTGGAGGATTGGACATCAAGTAATGCGCAACCCATTTTGTATTTTTAGTGGTCTATGTTCTGTTTATTATAAGCAGAACTATAGGAGGCTTCTTTTCTGTATACAGTAATAAAGGAACGCATATATATTCCTGAAAAAAGAGCACTGTTTTCAAAAGAATCCTCACATCCCTCCCCCAAGAAAAGCAAGGCAAATCATTCAACCCTACCATAAACCAAAAGTTTATGTTGGGGAATGCCTTCTCTTATATGTGGCAATGTGCAGGGCACATCTGAGTATTATTACTTTCTATTTAAGGCTGTTAATCACAGAAGTGTCAAAATAAATCCTATATTTTTGGAGGCTTCATGTAAGCTTAATACATTTAACATAATTGTCTGCATATCCCAGACCAGCAAAATGCTTAAGCATATTCTAAGTATTCAGCAAGTTGGTAATTTCAAAGAAGTCCCACTACTATTTGTGGTATATGATCTGTCATGCACTGTCAGTTTTCTATGATGAAAAATGTCCTTTCTCTTTGAAGAAAGCTGGGTACCACAGGGATGGATGTGAATATGGGAATTTGGGGCTTTAAAATTTTTAGAATTTAAACAGCATCACTGAATTTAATGGCTTACTGGTAAGTGTTGTGATAAGCACACTTCTGCATGTAGGTTTCTTAAATTATTTTTATAGTCAAATTCTGCTTTAATGCTTGCCAAGCATCCCTGAAAATGCTAATAAATTTTTAGCGCTCCAAAATAGCATATCCTCGCTTCTCTTAAAGTGTATATCTTTGGTATGAATCACACAATCAGCACTCTTAGAAGATGCTGGAAATGTGCAGATGCATGCATATTCCTAGACTTCAATAAAGTTTTGAAATAATTTGAAACTGCAGAAATATTTTGTGACTCAAAAGTCACAGTTATTTGTGTACATACATGAAACACAGTACTAAGATGAAAGTCTGTAAATGCATAACCTCTTCTTTTGAAATACTGTATCATGCAGGTTGTTCTGGAAGTGTGTGCACTTTTTTTATCGTGTTCAACCTCTATTTTCTTTATCATTGTAGTAGGCCAATAAATTTCATCTGTGTTAAAACACTGAAGATCTGGACTTAAATTCTGTATAAAGCTTTTTCAAAATGACAGGATCTCTTTCTCTTTCCTTCAGTGAGACGTGGATAATTGTGTGAGTGTATTTCATAGAAGTGTTGTATAAATTTTTTTCATAATTGTTGGGAAAAATGAAATCCTGATGAGTCACTTAATTAGAACAATAGAAATACACATCTGAATTGCCTCTTTAGCCAAATCAGGATGGATCCTGCTGCCATTACTTCAAAGTAATACACCTCACACTGCGAGTGTTCCATAGGAAACAATGGAAAGAAGTGTAAACCAACCTTTAAGCAATGTCAAGCAGTATTTTAGATGCTAGGAATTAATTAATTTCTCAAACAGTACTACATTCAGTTTTTAACTTTTACTAGAATAAGTTAGAACAAAACCTGTTTCTTGTCAGTAAAAATAAAAGGGGACAAAAAAATACAACGCCTGATTTCTGTAGTTTCTGATGCTATTGGAGTTGGACTCAATGTTCTTGTTGGTCCTTTCCAACTCAGCATATTCCGGAGTTCTATGATTCTACAGATGCCACTTACTTTTTGCTATATATTTTTTTCACACTTTCATGCATTATCTTCATACTTAGTATTCAAACTTTCCTGATATTGACAACCTGTATTTCACTGCTAAAACTACTTATTTTGCTAATGCACCAAATGATTCCTCCTCGCATACACACTTGCATTTTATGCATTGTAACAATGTGATAAAAGATGAATTCATAGTAACTACTTGGTAGAACTTCCTATTTGAACTTTTTAACTCCTGGAATGGGTGCTGCATTCCATGCTGGAAAGGAAATATACCAGTTCCTAAAGCTATCCAGCCTGTGTTTTCCCATATACTTTTTCTACATACATAAACAAACGGAACTGACTGTTACTAAATTTCCTTCTAAACTGACTTTGTTGAATAGGTACAACTCTGGTTATCCTGAATTAGAGTGCATTAATTTAGCTTGTTACAGAATTAAGCTAAATCAATATAATTCACTTATACTGATTTAAGAGGGTTAAATTGATGCAATCCCTTGGTGTCTGGGCTTTTTTTTTCAACTATGAGAAGAAATGCACAGAAACACATGTCATTTTTATGTGTTCTGGTCTTAGAATTAGTATTTTCACATATTTTGCTGGAAGAAAACCACCTGAAGTTGGGAGTTGCCTTACGATAAAGCAAGAAAATTAAAAAAAAAAGACAACCTGAACTAGATTCATGTTTAAGTACGTGAAGCTCAAGCCACTTTCCTGGGACTGGTGCCCAGTTTTAGACCATGGCAATGACGACTTATGTAGACTTTCTCAGATAAGCTGACCCCTCCTTACTGCCTAAAAGTACTCAACAATTTACAGAGCAACAGAAATCTTAATCTATGTTGATCTTAGAAATGAATATAGTTCTAGTTTGCTGATGATAAATTTCAGTGTGAATCACAGATAGTAGAGGCATTTACTGGAATTATCTAGCATTTTAGCATGAGAGAAAATCATATGAAGGTAATCCATCCTTTGTAATAGGATAAAGGGTATAAATGATGTATGAAAATCTAAACCTAATAAACTTAGACTTTTTAGTAAAACACAAATAATGCTCATCCTGATTTCTTCACTAGTGCTGTCATGGTTCTATTAAGGACTTGGAATGCTGTCTAAATTTAGGGTTTTCATTGCAAATTGCCTTGAAGAATGGCAGAGTTGTAATCAGAAGGACAAATTACCTTTACATTTCTTTAAAATAATGATAATTTTCCCTTCTTGTTGAGTTTTGTTTGTTAAAAGTATGCTTGACCAGGAAAAATGAAATGTTTAAAATGACATATGTGACATCAGTTTTATGTCGAAATTTTGTCAATCACAAGACTTGTTCTGAATAGCTGCACAGAATACATGATCAAAACTTTTCAAATGTAGGACAACTGTTTTTATAGCAGGATGGTATAAGTATATGTTTTTTCTACAAAATGCATTTTAAGACTATTTAGATAAAGCAGATTTTATTAATTTAATAGAAAATTTAATTGAACTAAAATTTTTAGTCTCTATTACATGTTAAACTTAAAAAAAAGAGGAAATTCTTTCATGGATTAGAACATAATGGTGCCCGCTTAACTGCTTTCAATTTCTTTATTGTACTTTTGATAGTTGCCCTTGGGCTGTTATTCGTGGTCTCCTGCAGCTTCAGCAAACTATTGCAGAACAATACATGGGAAAAACTTAGATATTCGTCTATTGTATCTGAATGTATGTAATTTATAGCATTTTAAGAAGATGAAGAAGTATTTCATGTTTTGTCCATACTGATTCCTAGCTAAAAGTAAATAAAACAAACTGATTTTTAAGCATGTGAGTTAGGAGGGACTCATTTGTCCCTCCTAAGTCCTTATTTGGCAAGATCCACACATCACTTAAGAGGCAATAAGGCAAATATCTGGTTGGTCTCCCATATTTAAAAAAATGGTTCACATTAGTGGTATATCATTTATTATTATAAATATCACACAATATTATGTTTGATTGCATTATATAAATAATACAATAAATATTAATCTGCTTTATATAATATAATATAGCATTTAACGTACAGAACTACCATGGTTTTAATTTCCACATAGATTTTACTTCTGATACCCAATTTTGTTATATTATCCATGTTTCTGCTACTTCCAGAAATAATTCAGTCTCAAAAATGTCACTTGATATCTCCATTACTATTTATAGATATAAGGGCCTAAAATAAGTTAAAATCATCTTACATGAACTATGCACTGTTAGTACATGGTGACATGCATTACTTATACTTTATTGTAGAGAGGAAAAACAGTCAAGAAATTTGGTTTTTGGCAGCAACAAATACATCTTCTTTAAAACAAACAAACAAACAAACAAAAAAATACCCACCTGAAACAGGCAAGGGATCCTGCTGAGCAAATAATACTAATTTTCATTATGGAGCATGGCTGCTTTCTGTTTCTTCATATTCTTTTCTAAATATTGCAAATATAGATGTTACTGTTCCAGGCATAGTACAAGAGCATTCCTGGAGTTTCTTTGCTCTACAGTGACATTTAGATCATTAAAACTGCTTTGATGGATGTTTCCTAGTGAGCAAATTTGTTGTACTTGAAAAGTCTGATCATAGTGCTTCTACATCATCATCCTATATTATTATACTTTCTCATGTTTAGATACTTCAGTTAAGCATGAATTGCAGTGATGGCAATTTTTTTCTTAAGAACTATTACATTTACTCTTCATTTAATTGCCAGACTCCCTTTAAGTAACACCCCTCACTTTCCAACCCCAGCCCCACCCTCCTGCTAAGAAATTACTTCTGGTTTATAAGCAGAAAATAGTGTTCTTCCTTGCTGACCTCTGGGGAGATATTCATCCCAACTTAATTTTATGGCATCAATCTGAAAAAAATACATTCTGAAATCAAAGGAGAGGCATAGGACTTATGCTTGAATATTCAGAAAGATTCTTTAGAAGCTTAAATCCACTTTAGCTGAGATTTGGTTTCAATAGGCTGATCTATGTAAGTGCCATGAATACTGTAAAGTGAAATGGCTCTCTGGTCAATTGACTTCAGTTTCCAGTAAAGAAAGCATTAATCTTCTTTCAACTTGAGCACAGGATATTTGGCCAAGACTCATACATTGTTGTACATGCTTAACCTATTCTGGTAGTACAGAATTTCTGATTTGTGTTTTTTAATTGAACAGTAAACAGACTTGGCTGTGAGCCCTCTATGTTGAAGGAACTGTGAGCTCTTTTCCCATCTTTAAAGGAATACCTAGCCTTTACTACAGGTAATTAAATTGTTTTGTTTGGCCACTGCCTTTACACTCTCCCTACTGTCTAAAGGACCCCTTAGGTTGCAGCATTTCACTGATACCTCATCTGTTTTATGCTATATCTCTGTATATGTACTGGTGTAGGTGCATATACTCCATATTTTCAAGAACTGTTCATCCCCTTCACCTCAGGGTATATAAGATAGTTTATTCATCAGCTTTCACTAACATAACTCATGAAAAATAAAATAAGGTTTTCTGTGATTTCTTGACACCAAATAGGAAGTTTAGGAACAGTTGATCCCAATGCCAGAGGGAATAATTAAAGTTTCTGCACCTCAAGGCTAGTAGAACCACCTCACTTGAGGATGATAGATTTAAAAGAAAACACGATAGATTTAAAAGATAATATGATAGATTTAAAAGAAAACAACACATCTTTCACACCTTTGAAAAGAAATAAAATTCCTGTCACTCTTAGTATGTTGAAAATCATACTACTTAAACTGAAACAGATTAAACTGATACCTTTATCAGAGATTATACAGGATAACGTCATATGAAGAGGGATGATGGTTATGAGACAGGTATCCATGATGCTTGTAATAAGAATTCACTGTATTGCATCTCTTTTAATTATTTCTGTCAAATTCTGATTGCAGAAAACAGAATTAAAGGGGCCTGAGGGTGGGGGGTGATAATCCTCTTTGGTACCAGTACAGAGCATAAAGGACATGATGGGTAGAAAAAAGTATTGAAAACCTCAGGCTTTTTTCCCTCTCTGCCAGCAGACACCTGGAACATGACAAGCTTATGTGCTGTGACTGTTGTCTCAACCAGAAGAATTTGTAAGTATAGTTTGGTGACAGCCTTCATCTGCAAATTGCAGTAAAATGAACCTTTTAGGGAACAAAAATGCAAAGCTGTCTGAGTTCACTTATTACTTATCATTCACAATTCATAGTTGTGATACATTTTAAGATTCAGATTGAGATTTGAAGGCATTCTGTTATCTTTTCTGAAACTCTAAAGGCCTGGTGATAGTTTCACCCTGTGAGCCTGAACCTAGTGGGGTGTGAGTTTTGTCTTTGTCCTCTCTTCCCTATCTCTCAGAACGAGCCTGAAGGCTCTGTGACATCTCCTAAGGTCTGGTTGACAGTTTCATCACCCACTAAGGGTGAAATACTAAGGGGGAAATTCCTCTGACCAGAGCATAGCTCTAGGGATACTTCCTCAGAAGAGGTAATGCTTTCACTAGTGGATAGATTTTTCTCTTCTAACATGTTTCCTGACTTACTATTCCTTAGGAAGAACAAGTTAGATGCCTTGAAAGGTGAAAATTACCCCCTAGTTTGATTGACTTATATTACATTGATATAGCTACACTCCTATCAGAGGATGGCTTCTGGATACTCTTTTATAACTGTCAAAAAAAAAAAAAAATAAAGCCTTGAGTGCAGCTTAACTTCTCATTTTGGCAGAATGTTCCTGCAATATATACCTGCAATACTACTTCTCCCAGTGCTCGCAGATCTAACTGAAGCATCACATTTTCACAGGAAAAAAATCTATTAACACCCCTAAGAAGCAAACTAAAAGAATTCATTACTGTAATTGAATTAAAATTGGGGGGTGGGTGTTAAATCTGTAAATTAATATTTGAAAATAATTTTCCTTATCAATACTTTGGGTGCATTGTTCCCCATATGTCCGAATAGTGTCATGTATTTCCTATAATATCTTCCTGTTTTCCATCATCTTTTAGAATCTGTGGTGGTTCATGTCATTATTGCCATGAAGTAATGAATGACAGTGGGACAGTGGCATTACCATGAAAAAAGGAAGTCTGAATAATCTATCATACCTGACTATAAAGTTCTGTAAAGAAAGGACTATACTGATACAGTGAATTTGCCATGATACATCTCTGATTGCAAAGCAAAACTTGACAGAGAAATTTCACTTTAGCTAAAGAATAAGAATGAAGCATATCAGGGCCCTGAGGGCTTAATTTTGCAAAAGAGAATGTGAAAAGGACTTGTTTTGCATCAACTGTTGCCCATGCACAAAACTTACTTCATCCTCTGCACTGAATGAAGCAGTGAATTTTGGTCTGTGAATGGGAAGAATAATTAGATTGCATCTTAGTGCATGTACATATAGGGCTGAATTACATAGGTGTGTTCTATCTTCTTGGTGAACACAGACAATCACAACTCAAATTAAAAACAAACAAACAAATAAAACCCCAAGACAAAACAAAAAACCAAACCAACCAACCAACCGAAAAAAAAAAGTTCCCCACAAACAAACAAGAAACATTATCTGGCATTTGTACTGAGTTCAGAGTATTGTTACTTGCAGTTGTTGGGAAATTGCTCATTTTCTTGGTTAATATGTTCCAGCCTGGAAAGTCAACCATATCCTGAGTTGTATCAAAAGAAGAGTGACCAAGTCAGGTGCTTCTGCTTCTCTACTCTGCTCTAGTGAAACCATACCTGGACTACTGTGTCCAGCTCTGGGGCCCCAGACATAGGAAGGACATAAACCTATTGGACTGAGTCCAGTGGAAGGCCAAAGAAATGACCAGAGGGATGGAGTACCTCTTCTATGAAGACAAGCTGAGAGTTGAGGCCGTTCAGACTGGAGAAGAGAAGGCTCTGAGGAAACCTTACAGCAGCTTTCCAGCACCTAAAGGGGCCTACAAGAAAGCTGGAGAGGGACTTTTTATAAGGACATGTAGTGATAGGACAAGAGGGAATATCTTTAAACTGAGAGTAGGTTTAAATTTGACGTTAGAAAAAAAATCTTTGTTGTGAAGGTGGTGAGGCACTGGACGAGGTTTTCCAGGAAAGCTGTGGATGCATCATCCCTGAAAGTGTTCAGGGCCAGGTTAGATGTGGCCCTGAGCAAGATGGTCTAGTGGAAGGAGTCCCTGACCATGACCTTTAAGGTCTCTTTTAAACCAAATCATTCTATGATTCTAATATGCTGGCTGCAACTATCTCTGTGTCCACACTCTTAATTTAGTTAGAGATGCTTGATTTAAACCAGTTGTGCTTTGGAAGAGTTAATTAAGTTTTTGGATTAATAGAGCTCAGGTAGACTTCTAGTATTTTAACATCTAATTACTAAAGAACCTCACCAATTTGATTTACACCTTAGCAAATCTCTGGCTAACCTATAGCAAGTCCCTCTGCTTTTACTGCTGAATTCTCCCATGCTCCTTACAAAGCATTTATTTTCTGAATGAGTGATGATTTTGAGCAGGCTGTGCTGCTAAGTGATGGGGTCATTGATGCAGAGTGTGGTGGCTTCAGGCAGGAAAGACCATTTCTTTTTGTGACATAACTTATGCTGGTCATTATGCAAATAAAATCATAAAAGCTTAAGCTCCCTGCAGCTCTTAGTTCACAGAAGTTTATTAGGGAGTACATCTGTCTGGCTTTCTTCATCTCCCACAAAGAACTACCAAGTTGTCTTCTGCTGGGTTTATGTTTGCAGTCTCTGGGAACACAGCTGCCTGCTGGCACTTGGTGTTGCTAGAGCAGCAGGAGTTTGTGAGAAGGGATTCTGACAAGCTTAATTGGTAGAACTATTGGGGCTGCCTGCTGCTGAAGATGGTCACAATATCCCTAGGCTTTTTTCTTTAATTTTTTTTCCTCTTCTTCTCAAAAGGAATAGCTTTCCTCTTCTAAAACCCTAGTTGGAACTGTAATTTACAGTTCAGCTGCTCATATATCAGTTTTCTCATGTAATTTTAAAATATAATTACTTAAAGACATTAATGGAAAATTGGAAATTTAGTCTAAAAACCTTTATGCCAGGTCTCTGACATCCTTCCTTGTAACTGCTAAGATTGGTGAAGTGGGAGCTGGTTGTAGGGAAGGGAGAGTGCTGAAGTTTTTTTATCTTTCATCACACTATCTGTAGATAGCAGTATGAAAGAAAAATGCATTTTCAGATAAGCCTAAAACTTATTTAACAGATTAGAATCTTTTCCAAAATAGCATATGTTAAATGCCAAACATGTTTGAATGGTTATGAGCAAAAAGTAATACTAGGTTAATGTGATAAGATAAAATAAACAGAACAATTTTTCAAATTGTGTTCTGAAGAAGTACAGACTAAAACACCGCAAGTAGGTAGTTTAGGCTATTACTTTCAGGGGTTGTAGTATCAATGAAAGATTATGTTTTCCCTTTCTGTTGGTATCGTGAGTTAAAACCTCACGTTATGTAGCCTACACGTAGCCTAGTTTTCATGTTATGTAGCCTACATGTGATAGGCCAGTTAGAGAAACTGCTGCAGGTCGGAAGGAGAATGCCTAAGTGGGTTTTACCTGAGGCACTGGGAGATTGTCTTTCATGTAGTAAATAACGACAAAATGTAAATCCACACAGCTAAAATAGCTACAACACGAAATAACACCTTGACCTTTTCTGGGTACTTTCCCTACCAAGATGTTCAAGTGGGGAACTGGTAAAGCTGCTATTTATTAAGCTTGTTTGGACTCTTTGGAAGTTTCTCTTGACCAATAAGGGTCTGCTACTGGATTCCCTACAGCTTTCTGGTAGTTTCCTTGATGGCAAAAGTAGTCTGGGTCACTGTCCTACATAGAAATAAGAGTTTTAGTTGAGTGGAATGAGAACCTGTGCAGTGGCAAGCCAGTGAGATGTTGTTTCAATACTGGATCTCAAAAGTTTTACTCTGATGATGGTGGAAATAAAGCATTGTGGACTGGTTTGTGGGAAGAAAGCTGAGCTGTCTTCTTGTTATGTTTTCTTTTCTTTTCCTTTCTTCTCCAAGCCAGCCCTATAGTACAGTATTCAGGAATAAATAATAAAGATTCAGTCACTCACCAAGCAGAGCAAAATAAGGAATTCATCCAATACTTCCCATCAGCAGTGTAAGGTAAAACATATGCAAGTACCTTCCCCAAAAATGCCAAGGCAGTGGAAAGGGTTGAAAAAAAGGGTTTATATCAGAGGCAAAGACATTAAAACTTACAAACCTCACAACACTGTCAGGCAGTACCGGGCCTCACAGTGAAAGGCAAATTCCAATGCTCTTCCAAGGCTTTTTATCTGCCCTCTGTCCTCCCACACCCTCTCCAACCCAAGAGGGCCCTGTACGTGTCTGTGAGCATTATCTTTCCTGCATACCAGGGAGAGAGAGAGCTTACTCACTGCTCTCTCTTCAGCTTTCTCTGAATTGCAGAAGGAAAAAGGGAAAAAAGGCTTCCTAAGTGAAAAAACAAGTTCTAGTTTCCCATTACAAATTCTTCTGTAAGTGCTACTATCCATACAAGGCACCTTCAAGCAGGCAGGGCTCCATCTTGTACAACAGTGACTTGTAAAGATAACTGCCATTACTCTGAACATTCCACCTTTCTTCTTTCCCCCAGCTTCATGCGAACATGATGTCTTATGTATGGAATACCCCCCTTTTCGTCAGTTGGAGACAGCTGTCCCAGTTGCGTTTTGTCCCAATTTCTTGTCACCGCAGCCTGCTCGCTGGCACAGTGTGCAAAACAGAAAAGACCTTGGCGCTCTGTAAGCACTGCTCAGCAATGGATGAAACATCCTTGTGTTATCCAAACAAATCCAAAGAGTAGCACCATAGCAGGTGCTATAAATAAAATTGGCTCTGTCTCATCCAAAACCAGTACACCAGACAAGAGAAAACCTGGACATTCTCAGAGAAAGATTTAATCTATACTGTATGACTGGGGAACAAGATGGACCTGTCTTGTCAAGAGCATAGACACATTGCATAGGGACTCATGCCCTGTAATTCAATAAATGACCAGGCTTGTCAGCACTACTTGGCCCATGTCCCACTGTGCCTGTTGAGAAGACTCTCACACTGTAAATGATTGGGAGCTTTCTTCTAGCTTGATTTATTCAGACCTTGTTCTTTTGCCAGACCCTTTGTTTAGCTGATTTATCTCTTTCTACCCAGTATTTGCATCCTGATTTATTTGCAGGAAATGCTTCCATTCCCTTTTAGTGCTTGGTGTGGTTAATCAAGCCAAGTTTCTTTAATTTGTTTATGTCAATATAAATTCAAAAAGATTAACATATGTGACAGAATTACACTCAGCATTCTAAATAGGATTTTCCATCTAGCAGTCATATGGTCTTGGCAGATGTAGGTCCTCTAGAAAAGCTTTGCTAGATATATACAAAGGTTTTTTTGCTTTTTGCATAAGTATATCACAGTTTCCAGGGCTGACATAAGCAAAGAAAGCAATTCCCTTGACCACCGGATTGTTACAGCAATTAAATACAGCCTTCTGTTAATTTTACCCTTTTTTTGCCTAAACTGTGAACAATATATGGCCAGTCTTCGCGAGCAAAGATTTGGGAAAGGTCATTAACCCTTCGAGACTGCGCAGTGGATTTTTTAGGTGAGACACAGCGTGCGCTGAACTGAGCCCACCCTTTAATCCTGAGGTTCATCTGCCGGGGCCGAGCAAGCTTGGACAGTGGCAGTGAGGGTCTCAGGACGTAGGTTTGTTTAGAGTGACCTTCTCTTAGATGGATTGCCTTACAGGGCTGACGAGCTCCATCTGCCCGGGGGGCTGGGAATCGAACCCGGGTCGCAGCGGTGAGAGTCCAGCACCCTAACCACTAGACCACCAGGGGCCCCTTAAAAACTGTGAACAAACCTTGAACTAAATGACTTTGTGGTCAAGTAACATACACAGAGTTTTCTCTTTTCCTTTGAGGAGATTGGATAAAAACTCCTTGTTAGCCCCTAAGGATGTTATTTAATTCTGGGTGATGTCTGTTCTTCCCAACTACAAAAACGTTAGTTTGGCCTTTTATACTAAGGTGCCACTCAAGTTTGGATCAAAAGTGAATACTTTTCTGACTTTTTGGTGTGACAGTCATTTCAGATAGCACAAGCTTCTGTAGTCATCCACAAATATAGATACATTTCCTGACATACTGAATGTTACCATACCAAGCCCATTGAATTTGGGTGTCTTGCAACAAATCCAGGAGAAAATTGTCAGATATATTTTCCTCAAGTTTTCCAATTTTTGCTGCTTCATTGTGTTTCCTTAAGCTAAGAATGGCAATGATATTTTTACTGTACTGTGACATTTCTTAATTTTATCATTTTATAAGAAAATGAAGTTTCTTTGTATTAGGTGGACATGTCATTGGTATAGAAAACACCACAATTTAAGTCATAATATGAAATGCACTAGTGCTAAATACATAAGTTGTTGCATTCAACAGTGACTGACTGCTGCAACTTATCAATATGACAGGGAAAGGGGAAAATGTTACTAACTTTTCTAGAAAGGTCTCTTCCATGGAATACCAAAGTGGAAGAGATTGGAGTTCAGTCACAAAAAGTAAAATAAAATTTGCAGTTACCTTGCTATCTGATCTTTGTCATTAAAGAATACACAAAATTATTTCATTTAGGTGTTTGAGTCCTGCATACTTTTTGATACAGAGATTGATACAGGATGTAAGTTGCAGTGAGAAATGCAATATGCAGTGAAGTATATCAAGCAGCTATGAAATGTAAATCAAATGGCTAACAAACACATTTTTATCAAATGAAAACAAAAAAAGCTTGAAACAGGTAAGTAAACACAGTACTTAATTCTTAAAGAATAACTAGACCAATAATGTTTTACTGTGTTTTCTTCAGAAGAGGCAGCTGCTAGGTCAGCTAGTTGTTTTTTCTCTCCTGTAATAATTGGCACTCACTGTTCAAGGTTTTTGAAGTCTTGATGGGGGGTAAGGTTGCATTTAAGCTGAGCTGGTGTATTGATCTCACCTGGTTCTGATTTTGTTGCTTTTCATGCTGCCAGTCTCACTTCTTGCTGTTCTGCGCTCCTCATTGCTTTACCTCTCACCCCTTTAGCTACGCTTCACACAACTTCTCCCCCCGCACCCCCAACTGCTCTCTCTACTGCTGCCTCGCATCACTTCTCTTGCTAGATGTGCTTCCCAGTGCTTTTCTCCCTATTTTATCACCTCATTTTATTCACTGTGCTAGCCATTCTAGTCAACTTTAGCAGCTTTGCTGGTGCGGTGGGTTGGCCTCAGCCAGCAACTGAGCACCCATCAGCCACCCCACCACAGGGTGAGGGAGAGAGTTTGAAGAGCAACAAGAAAAACTTGTGAGTCAAGATAAGTGAAGAGGGGACAGAGGATGTAGAGGAAAAAAAAAAGAGGAGGAAAAACCCACAAAACCAAACCCCAAGTGATAGTAGTATAATCACTCATCCCCAGCACACAGACACCCATTCTCTGAGAAATGGCTCCTTTGGAAGAACTCCCTCACAGTTACTGTTGAGTATTATGATTCATGGTGTGATACACATCTCTATGGTAAATTCAGTCAGCTGTCCCAGCAGTATCCCCTCCAAGACTCTTGTCCACCCTTAGTCTGTTTGGGGGAGCAGGCTTGGGATGCCACGGAGTGAGAAATAGAAGACCTCAGTGCTATGCAAGCACTGTTTGGTAACAGCTAAAATGCTCAGTTCTAGTCACAAGTCTAAAGCACAGCACCATATGGCCTAGCACCATACCTCTTACTTGATGAGAAATTCCTAGTGTTAAAGTCAGAACTTTTTTTTCCCCAAAATGTCTCCTTCTTCCTCTAGCCTTTGTATTGCAACTCTAGACACTATTAACAAAGATTGCTGTTACCATATATTCCAGATATATTTAGACAGGCATTAGAACTGTATATTACTCTAAACACAGAACTTTCATACTCTCCTTCAAAAAAAAAAAAAGCCTCTTCAACATAACACAATGCATGCAAAGCAACTGTGCTTTAGGCTTGCTTATTGATCCTCCCCATTTACCTTGCCTTGCCTTACCTAATTGTCATAAATAGGCCCCTTCGCTTCTCAGCATCCGCTGCTGCAGGCTTCTTGCAGGTGAAGGAAGTTGTAGTGAAATTTTCTTGTATTTCAGTCCTCAGCAACCACTCTTTCCTAAGAATAGGAAACGGTCTTTGTTTAACTAAAGGATTGTCTAGGCTCTCCTCGAATAAACATGAGACTGGAAAAACTTTCAGATGAAAGATGAAGTCTTCAAGTGCAGTCCCAGAAAATAATCTTGAAGGGAATATTTACTGAGAACTAACATTCTTCACCATGAGACAGCTGGATGAGATCAGTATTACTGGAGGTGTCCTCTAATGGGAATGCTCCAGGAGATGATCTTTTTCTGTGAGTGAGTTTTCTGACAGTCTTTGTAGTAGCTACAGCTGATACAAAGCTTAAAACATTTTACTACTTTTTCAGAAGAAAGGAGGAGAAACAGGTGAGACAACAAGGTAACTGAATAAGGAACAGAAAGGGGATTTTGAGGTAACTCAGGTGTAAGTAGTTTAGGTATAGCTCTGCTTTCATTTCTTCATTTATATCCTTTAGTCGATGTGGATTTTATAGACAAATACTTGTTGCATTTTATATTAGTCATTTTTAAGCTACCAATGATTTAAGTATCTGGGTAAGAGCAAGGTATTCCCCATACAAAGATGTGTCAAATTTCTGTAGGTGCTGCTTGAAGAAATTTCGCATGAACTCCAGCTGCCCACCATGGCTTCTGCCATATGAGCCAGCTTGAGGCCCAGAAGTCACAGGCAGCAGGAGTGTTTTCTAGTGGCTGCTGGTGGCAGCTCAGGGCTTTATGGCACTTGGCAGGGCAAGGGGAAATATAAGATTCACAGGGCATTGTTGGATGCAAGAGAGGGCTTTTTCTCTGTATGTCTAGGGGTTTTAAGACACATATATCAAGAACAGTGAGTCACACACATTTTATGGTAGCAAGCACAATTAAGTACTGTAGAATATGTGTTCCAGGTAAAGATCCACCATGGGTGTATATTGTAGCATGGTATAAATATTCAAGATTACTTTTCATTTAGGGGCCTCTGGTGGTCTAGTGGTTAGGGTGCTGCACTTTCACCGCTGCGACCCGGGTTCGATTCCCAGCCCCCGGGCAGATGGAGCTCGTCAGCCCTGTAAGGCAATCCATCTAAGAGAAGGTCACTCTAAACAAACCTACGTCCTGGGGACCTCACTGCCACTGTCCAAGCTTGCTCGGCCCCAGCAGATGAACCTCAGGATTAAAGGGTGGGCTCAGTTCAGCGCACGCTGTGTCTCACCTAAAAAATCCACTGCGCAGGCTCGAAGGGTTAATGACCTTTCCCAAATCTTCGCTCGCGAAGACTGGCCATATTTTTCATTTGACTTATTTATACATTATACATAATTTGAAATTAATTTACTGACCAATGGATTCTTATACTAATGCCTGCTATAAACTATTGACTTGGTGGTAATACATTACTACTTACAAATGAAAAGATTGTTTTATTTTTTCCTCCCCCAAATGACACGCTGTGAAGGTTATGTAATAGAAAGGATAAATTTAGAACTTTGAATTTAGATCACCTGTGTGTTTATTATGAGCAAATCATATTATCTGCATAAAAAAGGAAAATACAAAGACATAATAAAATTCTTCACATTTCATGAATGGTTTTGGAGAAGTACTGCTTAGATAGCAGACAGCAAATGCAGTAATTTGGAGATTAGATTCTTCTTTGCAGGAGGTCAGTCAGGATTAATCTCAAAGCCCTGTTGGTGTTGGAGGCTATAATTCCTGTTGTTAATAGGACAGAAGTTTGTGTTACATGCCAACACTATTCTGGATTATGAGGGTTGTCCATCATATGCTAATCAAACTGCCCCCTGTTTTATGCACATCTACCATTTTTTAATTTTTATAGTTATAGAGAAGTTTTTTAAAAGAAAATTCCAAAACTTCCTTACAAAAATATTTTATACAGTTTAATGTAACTAAGTGAAGTAATATAGTGTCTAAACTATTTTCTTGAGCTCTTAATTAATACTCTACCACAGACTGCCCCCCAGCTAGTTTTGGGTTTTTGCAGCTCACAGTCCTGGACTATCTGTATAAAATTTCTTCTTTGTAATTAAGAGTATGCAACATGCTAAAAATATACTGGATGTGTATTCACTTGTAAGAAGTTATTGTATCTTCTTTGCAAGTATAGACTTCTTATCATAATATTCCACCTACATGTGGCATTAATAAGTGTATCTTCAGAGAGGAACAAATGAACTGTGATTTATGAGTCATTAGTAAAAGAAAAATTCAGCTGGTTTACAGTAATGTACATCTTCTTTAATTGGATTCTTTAAATATTAATTATTTTCACTTTTAAGATTAAAAAAAAACCAACTTTTTGCTATATGTCAAGATGTAACATGCATACCTTAGACTACATTAGATAAACCACTTCCTCAAAGAGTTAATAAAGCTGATAACTAAGGAAGAATTACTCTAATTCTCTAGTATTCTGCAGGGTAATTAAGTGCAAATGCCATGACCTGATTTATCAGCCCATTCATGCTCAGTCAGATGAATGACAATATGTTTTAGAAGGCGTTGTGTAACAGGGTTTATTCAGCTCTAGTGAGAGATGAGGACAAGTCCATAATTGGAGAAATCCATCTAGAAATCATGGATTTCTAGTGCTTGAATATCATATAGGGACTCAATGCAAACTCAATGACAAGTAGAACATTTTAAAAGCAAAGTTTAGAAGTCCTCGGTTTGGTGCATAGCTTTATGTATAAACCTTGTAAATATAGAACACTTTAATTTAAGCAGCTACATACAAAAGCTATTTGCTTGAGGTCCAATTTTGGAAAAAAAATTATTTTGGGAATCTAGAAAAAATCCACATCCATTACTAACATAAAATACTTATTATCTCTGTTGAAAAGATAGCCCATCTTTTGAAAAGAGAACTGATAAATTTTACTTTATTCTTTTTCTGGTATCTTAAATCAACCAGCTGCTTTCAATCTGACAGAACAGAAATCAACTTGTCATCATGTACTTTTGCCATGTACCGGAAAAAAAACACATATATACTGCTTTTTTTTCCCTTTCTTGATTAGTGTATTAGATGTGTTTTTTGTAACAGCCTTTCTCTTTTTCCCCTACCAGTAGTACTCAGAGTGGGATTCAGAATGGTGTCTTAGAACCTGAAGGCCATAGCACTCTGCTCTTTTCCAGTCTTCTGAACCCTCTGCACTACTGTGGGAACAGCCCCCTGCTGACAATATGTAGCAAACAAGGTTTAGAAATTGAGATGTCTGAGAGACAAGACTGGACACCTTGGAGCACTTTCTCTTTCTAGGGGTATGTGATTTCAGCTGGGCAGCTCAGCTTAATGCGCTGCACAGTGCAATGGGGTTGTCCTTAGCTGTTCACGCTTGAGTAAGGCTTATTACTCATACAGTAAGTGAGCAGGTTCAGTGATCCTCAAACCCCCCTGCCTTTGTATAAATTAAGCTCTTCATTATCCATCTGATGGTATCTGGTACAGGACATAACATTCAGCCTTCAAATAAAAATATATTGAGGGGGGAGCAGGCTGAAGCAATATAAAACATAAGTGAAGGACAGATGATAATCAAAGCAAGCACATGCTTCAGTGATATTTTAGAAATGTGCTGAGTTCTAAAGGATATCTGAAATTGTGCTTTACCTTACGTAAAGAAAAAGTTTAGAAAACCTTAAACCATTGTGATGTCTCTAGTGGTAACGGGCCTGCTAGACAATGGAAGTTTCTTAAAACAAAAACACATAAAAATTAAGGATAGGAAGGTTTTTCAGGTGGATATTGTAAAACTGTTTCCCATATGTTTTTTAGGTCATAGGTGAAATCTTTATTATGTTAAAAAGAACATATATCAAAGTATTTAGCTTAAGCTTTGCTTGAGAATAGTTGCTTTGGGTATGGCAATATGTACTGTACTTGAATTTCATTCCACGCTCATGTGTAAAGCGTTTGTCTTTTACATTGACTGATAACTTGCAGAAAATGACCATAAATTATGACGAAAAAAACTGAAATGCCTTTCATGCTATTTAGAAAATACTGCTGCTAACATGAGAGTTATTTAGCTATTTCCCCTCTTTATGAGTCAATCTGCAAGGGCACATTTGCGAACTAATGTAGAAATGCAATTCATTACAAAAACCTGAAATCATATGGATTTGTCTCATAATCTCTGCTCTTCCAGGACTATTCCAATGACTCTTCTACTGGGCCACATTCTCATCGTGGACAACCCTGGTAGTTAATTTTTAATTGTGTTCCACGATAAGCTAGACAGAGCTCCAAAAATTTGCATTAGACAAAAATCAAGAGATTTTCAAGGCCTCTCTACAAAAAGATGCTCACTCAAATCCTAATATCCTTAATCCTTTTGTGACACAATTAACTTGCCTCACTACAGCAGGCTAGAGAGGGAAATCTGATGTTGCCTATGTTCTTCTGAAGAATGAAGGCAGCACAATAAAAATTCTTGCTCAAAATATCCCCTTTAAGTAAATGTACTGGATGTCTGCTCTCTTTTTTTCTTCCCAGACTTGACACAAGAAAAACTCTGCACAGTCCAGCTGAAGGTTCTTCCAGTCCTGTATCTTTTCCCAAACATCTGTCTCCAGTCAGATGCCTGGGGGAAATGGTAAGCATAAGACAAGCACAGAACAACATTGCCACCAAAGATGAAGTAATCAAAAGGCAATCTATGTGGTACAGGCACTGTCTGAGAAAGTGTTTTTTCAGTGAAGGAAGTGTCTGAAATATCACATGGTATACATGGTGCAGTTTCCTCCTTTAGGGAAGAGTAAATTTAGGATAATGTCTATGGGGAAAAAAAATCAGCCTTCTAACTACAGCTTCTTCTAGCAGTTAAAGAGACATTGGAAATTCTCAGTGCTTTAAATCCTTTTAATTTTTTGGGTGAACTTTTGAGGCTGTCTTGCTTTTTGAGTTGCTCTGACTTATTTGTGTCTTCAGAGTATACCTTTTACTCTTGATATTTGTGCTATTCTCCCCTGAAAATAGTGTTCTCTGAGAGTCCTTTTTTTTGGTTAACAATCCACTTCCTTCTTAGTTACAGTCGTGATTTTCCCCACCCGTGCCATCTCTCATGTCTTATCTTAAGTCATTCTGTGCAGCGAAATATATTAACAGGTTTTTGTCTCTAAAATATGCACAGTTTGTATTAATCTTCTTTTCTAAATCCTTCTTTTTTTTATTATTATTATTTTTTTTTGTCTGTCTTGTGCATATTCTTACTCATTTTTGCCTAATTTGGATTTTAAAATCTTCCAGGAAAGCACTTTGTCCTTCTGCAATCTCTTTGAAGGATCATGGAAAGTTAATAGGTTGTATGAATGTTTAATAACAATAATATTCATGGAGATTTATTTTTTTATTACTAATGAAAATTCTGTAGCTGCATGAATATTCTGCAGTATTGCTGCATTAAATGTTGACATTCAGAATCAAACTTTCTGAAATAATATACTTTTTCTCACTTATCTGTATGACCAATATTTTGTCTAAATATATGCTAGGCATTGATTATACTGTGCAACGTGTGCAAGCAGACTACTAAATCTATGTGGTAGATACCTACATAAATCTTGCTGATACTGCTGTAGACAGAATGGCTTATATGTTACAGGAACCTGCAAATCAGGTTCATAAATTCTTGCACAGTTATAGATACAGAAATGGAAGTGTGGATTAATTTGGCATGCTGCAGTAGAGCTGTAAACAAGGAAGCCATACACCTGCTCTCTAAAGCAGGTAAAATTTTGTTTCTATCAGACTGCATCTTGTGTACAAGCAATGCCAAACTAACCAGATTTGTTGATGAGTTTAATCTGTTAAACAATTTAACATGTACTGGTAAGTTTATTTGATTGAACTGACAAAGAATTTTGCAACCTACTAACTAGCTATTTTGGGGACTTTGGGAAGCACTGTCTGTCCCTTCACCTTCCCTTCAATCAGCTATCCAAAACACAAGGACTTCCATCTCCCCAGTTTCCTTTCAGTCCAGGTAATAAGGCTGAGGGAGACAGACTGTAACTGACTCCTTGCTTTTAAAGCTTTGATGTTGCTATCTTCTAAAAGGCCAACTATGTCAAATGCCTGGCTCTGAGATCATTGGCTTACAGCAGCTCATGGGTGCTTGTGTTTTTTACCATGTGAGTGAGCTGAAAAAAAATACCTTTCTGTTTATATTAGTTGTTAGAAAAAATTGTAGAATTTTTTTACTTCTCTTTTCATGAGAAGTAAGCTTTAAATAGATGGTAGAACATAGAGAAAGCAGTAACAGGAAGTTGGGATGTAGCAGAGACTGTAAACTGGGGAGAACATACTGTGCAGACTTGTAAAGATTATTTAAGAAAGACATTTTAACAGTCTCTCAGAAAATCATACTTCACGCTTGCAGGTGCATTGGCAGTCAGATTTTATGTTGTTTTTCTGCTGTGAGCAACACTGTCATTATCAGTTTCTAGTATGTAGCTCATTCTCTTCAGTTTTGTTATTTATTTGTTGTAGTTTCTGACTTTGCTCTATCAAGAATCTGTAGGCACTGTTGGTGGTGGTTTTGTTTTTTTTTTTTTAAGGGGGGATGTCACCTACGTTATCACTCAAATGTGTTTCTGCTTACTTGGATGTCACTATTTTTCACTTGAGGAGATCTGGTGACTCTTTATCTGCCTCTTATTTCTGTTGCAAGAGTCCTTCCATGTTAAGAAGCACAGTGTTTAAATAACAGCCTTATATTTTTTGACAGGTTTCTATACTGTTTTCCTTTATACCTATTTTAAATATATATTTGCTAGGTGTTTAAACAATAGGCTATGTAAATAACACAAGTGGTATGTACATGTTTTATAAACATGCAAACTGGGATGCATACATATATGTTTTTCATGCACTTGCTGTTTTCCAACTGCAGTTCCCATGGACACTGTTAGAGGCTACTGCTAGTGTGAGGCATTTCTTGAAAGAAATCCATTTTATGAAGTCGTCAGTAAGACGATAGCATTTTTCTCATTCTTGCGTAAATGGTGTAAACTCAATGACAGCATTTATAATAAAGAAACTGAGGTTCACTGTTAGGCTTCAATACTGATAATGGATCTTCTGTATTTGGTTCCTACTGCTTTCTTAACCATTTTAGGTAGGGCTTTGATTATATGTCTAAAATCATAAGTGTTAACACCTTTCTTTTCACATTTGCTCATATTTAGCCACCATTTTTTGTAATTTAGATTTCTTTGTTAATCCTGACTACTCTTTTCATACCTCTTCATTTACCACTCCTCCTAACACTATCTGTGTAAATCATAGTGCCATTCTGTTCTACTGTTCCCTGTCTGAGAATGAAATCCTGACCCCAGGGAAATCAGTGGCAAAGTACATCAGCTTCACTAAAGACACAATTTCTTACTACAGTTCTGTATCCTGCCATCCCTTGATTTGAGGTACAATGTCCTATGTCAGGAATTTAGAGTAGAATGTTTTTTGTCTGTCATTTGCTATCTGATTCTATAAAAACTTTCATAGAATCTGGATCAAATTTTATTGTACAACTGAAGTCAAGTCAAATTACAGTCCTTTTCAGAAAGAGAAACCAGCACAGATGACTCATTTTTATGTTAACCAAGGCTTGAATGACACTGGGCAACATCAACACAAAAGCCTGCAGAGTTCAGCTACAAAAGTTCACTTGTTAATTGTTTTTGTCTTGCTGTAATGTCAAGACTCAACTGTAAGTATACATCTTTTTCATTCTTGTGCTTAGTATTTCAGACAGCTACTGAGAAAGATAAAACTAGTATATGAGCATAGCTTGAAAAAAATACTATCACATTTTATCAATAAAAAGTACTGCAGCCCCTTCTGTGTGCTTTGCAAGCTCCTGAAAGATGTGCTATATTGTTAAGTGGTCACAAAACATAGGCTTTTGAGTAGATATTTTCATAGTAAGATGAAAATAGGACATTAATTTTCTTTTGAAAATGATCAAAATATTCTTGATTACTAATTGACATTCTTAGTTTAAGATATTTTTTTTTACTGTAAAGAAGATACTTATTTCAATGAGACAGCTTTTGAAATAAAATGCTGCTCAACATAACCAGGAATAGAGACAACAGTTTCAGAGTCCATAATTTCTGTTTACAATGAAGAAAACCAAGACTTTCATTGGCAGGTTTTTTTTTTTAAAAGGTACAATTTTCCAATATCCTGTAGTATTTTGTTATATTTTGTGATACATGTCACGATGTATCACTTCAGAGCTATGTTTCTGTAAGTTTGTCATATTATTCTGGCCAAGTAATTTTTAATTTTTTTTTATATTGTTTTCTTCAAGCTTTCTCATGTACTATTTAAACTGAAAAAAAAGAGATTTTGCTATCAGCCCTTTTATGCAAAATAATGACATTAGAACTTTAGTGCTTCTTTACTAGTGCTGTCAATTATTAGACCTTCTTAGCACTGAAAAAGGTAAGTTATATCGCTGATCTTAATTAGATGATCTTTACAGTTAATAGGATGATTAAAGGTATAAGAAGGTGTAAAAAGAAAGTAAAATGCAGGTATGCTTTAATGAATTGTAATTAGTAGTTCTGAGAGTCATTTTGTACATATGTGGATTCTCATTCCTCATATTTGTCTGAAGAGATAAAGAATATATGCATTTCTTGTGTACTTATTGTTTGTGCATTCTATGTCTGTATCTGCCTATCTGTTGATCTGACTGTTTTGTGCACCCCATCATACCTGCACTTATAATGATGCTCTGTTGAAGACTTAATTAACTCTATCAAGTTGCTGTTTCTCAAACTCTTTTGGGGTAATTACTTGAAATTTAATTCACATTGCTCGGGGGGGGGGGGGGTGGGGTCTGTGTGTGCACACCCTTCTGTGGAGGGTTTCAACCTAGAGTAAGGTAAGGATTAGCAACTAGGTCTGATCTTTATCTAGCTCAGTAGCTGTTCAAAATAGATAAGGCAGAAATGTCAGATTAATTTCAATTTACCAATATCTACTTTAGATACTTTATTAGCTGCAGCCATAAAAAGTGTTGTTTTTCATAAATTTTCATTAACTGAATTATTGTCTAAAGGTTTTCCATGGAAGATGGTCATTATAGAATAGCTTAAAAATAGATATTCAAATATGTAACCATTGTAGTATCCTGTTGTAGTGGGCTGACCTTGGATGGATGCCAGGTACCCACCAAAGCTGCTCTCTCACTCTCCTCTGCAACTAGACAGAGGAGAGGAGAGAAAATACGACAAAGGGTTAACGAGTTGAGGTAAGGACCGGGAGAGGTCACTTACCAATTACTGTCACAGACAAAACAGACTCAAAGTGGGGATATTGATTAAATATATTACTGACAGAAACAGCACAGAATAATGAGAAGTAAAACAAATCTTAAAAACACCTTCCCCCCAGCCCTCCCTCCTTCCTTAGTTCTACCTCCTCCACCCCCAGTGGCACAGGGAGATGGGGAATGAGGGTTACAGGGTGTTTCTGCCACTGCTCAGGGAGAGGCGTACTTTCCCTGCTCCTGTGTGGCATCCCTCCCACAGAAGCCAGTTCTCCATGAACTTAGGCAGCAGTTCTTCACAAACTGCTGCAAGGTGGGTCACTTTTCCATGGGGTGCAATCCTTCAGGCACAGGCTGCTCCAGAGTGAGTCCCTCACAGGGCCACAAGTCCGTCTAAGAAAACCTGCTCAAGCATGGGCTCCTCTCTCCATGGGTCAGCAGGTCCATGCCAGGACCCTGCTCCAACACAGCCTCCCACAGGATCCCAGCCTCCTTTGGGTGTCTACCTGCTCCAATGTGGGTCTCCTCCATGGGCTGCAGGTGGATCTCTTCACCTCTGTTGACTTCCATGGCTGCAGGGGCACAGCTTCCTCACCATGGTCTGCACCACAGCCTGCACAGGAACCTCAGATCTTGTACCTGGAGCACCTTCTCCCCTTCCTTCTTCACTGGCCTTGGTGTCGGAATGGTTGTTCACATGTTCTCACTCCTATCTTCTCTGGCTGCAATTTAAATCTGCACAATAACTTTTGTTTTCTTTCTTAAATGTGTTATCACAGAGGTGCTACTACCTTCTCTGATTGGCTCGGCCTTGGCCAGAAGCAGGTCCATCATGGACCAGCTGGCATTGGCTCTGCAGGACATGGGGGAAACTTCTGGCAGCTTCTCACAGAAACCACCCCTGTAGCCCCCATGCTACCAAAACCTGGCCACAGAAATCCAGTGCACCTTTTATTTCAAAATCCAAACGCTGTTTTGGAAACACACCACTTAAGGTGGGGAAAAAAAAAGAATTAAGCATCTGATGGCTTGCAGAGAGAGAGTTCTCTCTCTGTGTTTATGAATTGGTTAGATGAATTCCATCAAGCAGTCATTGAAATTGGAAGGATCACCCAGTTACTACATTACTTAAGACTGTTTCTTGTCAGGTTTTTCATATCTTAAAAGGAAAAGACTGCACATCTGCCTTCTTGTATTTGAACACCTCAGAGTTTAAGAAAAAAAAAAGGTTTTAATTGATTTTTTCCAACTGTTAACTGGAATTTCTTGTATTTCTGTTTGTACCCGTTGCTGCTTCTTTTCTGTGTTGGTTTCAGCTGTGATAGAGTTCATTTTCTTCTCAGAAGCAGGTAAACTGCTATGGTTTTACGATTTAGTATGCAAATAATGTTCGTAACTCACTGATGTTTTGGCTGTTGCCAAACTATGACATTCTCCTAAGCAACACTGAGAAGACTCTCACTCTGCCATCTTTATTCCTTTCATCAGGTATTTATACACATTGATAAAATTCCCTTGATACTTTTCTTCTTCAAAAAACCATGGGTTTCCTAATCATTTGTGTTAACTTTTTGCTACACTTAAACCAGTAAGTCTATGACCGTTATACTGGGGACCCAGATCTGGACACGGGTCTTTAAGATGTGTCTCCCAAGGGTTGAGCAGAGAGGAAGGTTCACGTCCTTCAACCTGCTGGTGATACTCCTGCTAATGCAGCAAAGGATGGATGCTGTTGACTGTTTTTGTTGTAAAGGCATATCACTGACTTATGTTCTGCTCAGTGTCTACCAGGACACCCAGATCCTTTTCTGCAAGGTTGATTTCCAGCCTGTTGTCCCCAGCGTGTAGGGGTTTTTGGACTCATTTCTTCACAGGTGCTGGCAATCCCCTTTACCAGGAATTGCACTTCTCTTTGTTGAATTGTGTGAGGTTCCTGTCAGCCCATTTCTCCAACCTGCCAAGGTCACTCCGAATGGCAGCACATCCAACTGGTGCATCAGCTACTCTTCCCAAGTTTTTTTTTAATCTGAAAACTTGCTAGGGGTGCCCTCTGTCCAATCATCTATGTCATTATAAATAGGTTAGACAGTAGTGGATGCCATATTGATGCCTACTGTACATCACTAGTGACTGGCTTCCAGCTGAACCATATGCCATTAATCACAAACCTTTGAGCCCAGCAGGTTAGACAGCTGTCAGTCCTCCTTCCTCTCTGCCCATTTGTCTGGTATGTAGTTTGTCTGTGAGGATTTCATGGCAGGTTTTGCTAGAAGTTTTGCTAAAATCAAGATAAACAATATCCAATGCTCTTCCGTGTTCCACTGATCCAGTTCTGTCACCAGAGAAGGTTATCAGATGGTTAAGCATGATTTCCTCTTTGTAAATCCATGCTGACTACTCACAATAACTTTCCTGTACTTAATACTGGAAGCTTGCTCCATCACCTTTACAGGGATGGAGGTGAGGCTTACTGGCCAATGATTCCCTGGATTCTTTTTTTGTCCTTCTTGGTGATATCAGTGACCTTTACTCTCTTCCCGTTCCTGGCTATCACCCCCAGTTGTCAAGACATCTACAACACAACTGAAAGTGGCCTCACAGTGACATCAGTCAACTCTTTCAGCACTAGTAGATTCATCCCATCAGATCCCATAGCCCTGTCTACGTTCGGTTTGTTTAAACTTACCCTAATCAGATACTGCATCCCTCAGGGTAAGTCTTCCTTACTCCTGACCTTCTCATAGGTCCCAGGGGTCTGGAATTCCTGCAGGTCATTCTTGTCGGTACAGGTTGAGGTGAAGAAGGCAAAGAAGACATTGAGCACCTCAGCCTTTTCCATGTCCTTTGTCACAAAGTGCCCTGCTTCATTCAGTAGTGGGCCTGTCTTTTCTCTGAGCTTCCTTTTGCTGCTGATGTATTCATAGATATCCTTCTTTTCTCTATTGCAATTCAGCTCCACATGGGCATTAGCTTTGCTAAGCCCAGCCCTGTATTCTCAGACAATATCTCTTTATTTCTTCTATGCTACTTCCTTCTCTTGAACACTTCCTTCTATGCTTGATCTTGGACAAGAGTTCCTTCTTCCTCCCTTATTTACTTGAGATTATCTTCAAATAAGTATTTTCAACTCCTTATTTTTCTTTTTTTCCCCTTTGTCTGCTGCATGGAGCTATTGCCTGTATCTACTGTGATTATGCAGTCTCCTTGAATGCTGTTTTTGACTAAAATAGAGCTGTACTTCTCCCATCTACCCACACTACTCTCATCAAGAATACCTGTCGCAGCCTAGAGGATTATCCATGCTTTATCTATCTGAACTCTTGGGCGGGTTTTTACCATGCATGGGGTGTTAATCTGGAAAGAAAGGTGTATCTGGAAAGATGTTTGTTCGTTTGTTTGTTTTAGGATCTTTCTGGATATATAGTTGTTTATGCCAAATTAATACATAGTATAATTATTAGAGCTGCCAGGCTATGAAACAAATTTTGGGGGTTTTGTTACATTTTACCTAGTTCTTTAGGTGGTGCCCATCATCTGGGCTTTACAGAGTAGATCAGGATAATTCTTCTTGCACTGCATGGAGAACTTCAGGATGTTGCAAAGAGTGAGTGAGTAAGTGTGTGTAGATATGTTACTACTGTAATGTTAAGATCCTTCAGTGTGTCCAAAAGAGGAACAAAGATGGCAAAAGGGCAGGAAGAAATGTCCTATAAGGAGCAGCCAAGAACTTTAGGCTTCTCTAGTTTGGAGAAAAGGAGGCTGAGGGGCAACTTCATTGCTCTCTACAGCTTCCTGAAGAGGGGAAGGGAAGCAGGAGGTGCTGAGATCTTTCTGTCTGATATCCCATGACAAGATATCTGGGAGTAGTTCAAAGCTGTGCCAAGGGAGGTTTATACCTCTCTTGAAGCATTTCTTCACCCAAAGGATGGTCAAACACCGGAATAGTCTCCTAGAGAGGTGGTTGACACCTCAAGCCTGCCAGTGTTTAAGAGACNTCGAACAATGCCCAACGCGCTTTAGCTTTTGATCACCCCTGAAGAGGTTAGGCAGTTGGACTAGATGACCATTGCAGGTCCCTTCCAACTAATACTCTATTCTGGTCTAAGCAGAGGAAGATTTATAATTGTCAAAGTACAGAGTAGGAACATAATATAAATATTCAGTATACTGGTTTTGTTGAAGCACAGTCAAGATCCAGTTATTCCATCCATAAGTGTTTTATAAAAAGAGTAAATAGAAAGCCCAGCTGTGATAGTTACTTGCCCAGTGTCTTGTGGTCAGCACAGTTGCGGATACTATAGTAGTGTTTGGTGTAGCTGCCTGAATTTTAGCCTTGACAGTCAAGGATGTGCTATCTCGTACTATGGCTGCTGTGATTACCTTTAGATCTCTTAGGACACACAGATGACCTGGAAATCATTTTTCATTGCAACTTGCTGGACCAAAAGAGATGGATTAGAAGGGGCTGCAGTTGGGTTGTTCGCCTTATATTATTTGATGCAAAGACAACACCAGAATTTTACAAAATATTTTAGAATATGCCATCAGATAAGCCAAGTTGTTGCGGATGTTGTTGTGGTCTAATTTCCATGAAGGTGAGATGGTTTCAGGCCACTTCTGGATGGAAGATTTCCCTAGATAGTAGGTAATATAATATTGCCCCATTTTCTGATGGTGTTAATTGAATATATCTATACAAATATCTCTCTTAAAACCTCATGCAGATTGATAATGATGATTACAACATATCTTTCTAATTGGAACTATGGCTATCCCCCAAAAGGAGCGTAAGTGATGTCACATTGTATATCACACTTCTTCATGGACAAATTTATTTGATTCCTGCTTACAACTAAGATGAAATGGAAAAAAAATTGCAAATGTTTTAGTATACCCATTTGTTAGAAGTTGGTGAAACAAATCTATTGCTGTGGAAACAAGATTCATTTTTTAATAAGCCATGGCACAGGGCTAATTTAAACTAATCTGATAAAAATAATTAAGGAAGAGAAGATTTTAGGTTATATACTCAGCAGGAATACCTGTGTGCTTCTCGGTATTTTGCAGACCCTTCAGTGGGAGGTGGCTAACTTGATACTCCAGGTGTTGTGATTTGTGTTTGTCATGCTGTGCGTCTTTGGGAATTGAAATATTTGTCCATGCCACTGAACCAACAGAGATGGATTTTTCTCATTAACTGAATCCCAATAAGGCAATCATTGTAGACTTTTGAAATGGATCCGTGTATTTGATGTTTATTATTCATTCTACCTAGGAAAAGCCTTTAGCTAATCATATTTTAATGACTTAAGAGACTTCAGGGGAACTATAATTAATATTCAGAAAATAGTCTATATTTTCTTCTGGAATGAGCAGTTTAATTAAAGGAATCAAACTGAAAAACAAAACAGTTTTAAAATAGGTTATTTTCAATTGAAATCTCTTAGTGGAGCAAGTTATCTCAATAAAATAAAGAAGTTGTTTCTGAAAATTGAATACAGACCTAGTCATTAAAACCCTTTAGCGTCTAAAAATAACTTTCGTTTTTATATGTTCTTCTTTCCCACAGTTCCAAGTTTTTAAGTTAAAGGGTTCGAAAAAGTCGTATTAGTTTTCCTTCAGTTTGTAAGGAAATGATTTATGATTATACAGATTTTAATAAAGAACTCACGTGAGTTTTTAATAAGTTGTGAAACTTATTTGTTGTATATGGTATATACCCTAAATTTATCTTTATAGAACAGCTGTTTCTTGTATCTTGTATTATTGTAGGTTTCTACTCCTATATTGGAGCACATCTGCACTTTAGCACACAATACAACAGAGAGACCCAACCTCTGATCTGTTGACATGAACTGTGTCTGTAATTTGAAGTCCACAGCAGCATTATGTCATGCCTTAGTTAATTAACCATGAATGGCAGGTATAACTAGCCCAAAACTGATGCCATGCCAATGGAGTTTTTTTGCTAATAGGAATCAGAGGTAGTATTTTCCCAGTTCACTGTACCATGTAGACTTCACCATCTAGAATTGATCTTAGCATTGGGTTAATCTATGTTTTGCTGTGCAATGAAAAAGTTAATAAGAGAGTAGCTTAATGTTGAATATACTGAATGCTCAGCTCAGTGAAGTTAGAATGGTGATCTAACTTTATCTGATGTGCATATAAAACATGACAACTGTTAGGTACCTGACATTGCTAGCCTTTGTTTCCAGTATTTCTAACTTGACTACAGAATTTTCAAGTTGTAATAAAACAGATTCCAAGGTCACAAACCATGGGTGTATTTGATACTACAGTTATCATTTCAGATTACATACTGCCTAGGTGTCCTGGGAAATGCTGTAGTTGTCAGAGGCCTGCTAAGTGACTGAAATCTTGATTTAATCTGGTCTTTTTATTTCACAGAACCATTGAATGGGTAAGGTTGGAAGAGACCATAGTGGGCCATCTCGTCCAACGTCCCTGCTCAAACCAAGGCCATCATAAAGTACATTGCACAGATTTGCATCTACATGGTTCTTGAATATCTCCAGTGATGGAAACTCTGCAACCTCTATGGACAATCTGTTCTAGTGCATGGTCACCTGCACAGTAAAATTCTTTGTCATCTCCAGGTGTAACTTCCTGTGTATCAGTTTCTGACTGTTTCCACTTGTCCCATTGCTTGGCATCACTGAAAAGAGCCTGGGTCCATCTTCTTGGCCCCTTCCCTTCAGAGATTTATATACAGTGATCAGGTCCCTTCTCTGTTGTCCCTCTTTGAGACTGAACAGGTCCAGTTCCCTCAGCCTTTCCTCATAAGAGAGGTGCCCCAGCCCCTTATTCATCTTTGACACCCTTTGCTGGACTGAGTAGAGGGGTGGGATCACCTCTCTTGACCTGCTGGCAATGTTCTTCCTTATGCACCCCGGTGTACCATTGGCCTTCTTGGCCACAAGGACACACTGGTGGCTCATGGACAGTCTGTTGTCCATCAGGATCCCCAGCTCCTTCTCTGAAGAACTACTTCCCCAAAGGTCAGTCCCCAGCCTGTCCTGGTACCTGGGGTTATTCTTCCCCAGGGGCAGGATCTTGCATTTTTCTTTGTTGAATTTCAGGCAGTTCCTCTCTGCCCATCTCTCCAACTTGTTGAGTTCCTTCTGAAGGGCAGCACAGCACCCTGGGGTATGAACCACTCCTCCCAGCTTTCTTCTCTTTTGTTCTCTGTAGTATTTAGGCTGTGAATTATTTATGTGTTGTTTTGTTTCCCATTATTATTTTCATTTAAATATTTAGTCTTGTTTTCCATCACTGTGATTTGTGAACTGAGAAGAAAGCATGACTAGGCTTTATTTGCAGTATTATGCAAGTCCACTATCCTTAAAAGGAAATATTTATCTCGTAGGTATTTTTAACTCTGTGAATAAACCTCTTGACAAAAATAAAAATGCTTTCTCACAAAAATTATTTAAAGCAGCTTTCTGATCTTCACTCTTACTCCCATTTGATGTTGTAAAGGAAACCTGGAGATGCACAAATATTTGTAAACAGACGATGTTAGATGTATGCACTTTAATTTAAACCAAGCAAATGAACAAACAAATGTTGGATCTCAAAATATAATATCTGCAGAAAGAGATTTGAATGGTCTTTGCAAAAAGCCATGGGCTACAGAAGCTGGGAAAAACCCTCTGCATTGACTTCATCACTGTGGATTCTTCCTACCTTCTCCAGTAGAATGTGAAGAGACTCTTTGCATGATGTTATCACATGCCCTGCCCAAACCAGAGAGTTCGTACCCTGATCTCATCAAACCTGTGCAGAAGATCTATTGTGCCTTATCTCTTTTTGTTCCCTGGATCCTTGCATTCTGTAAACACAAATACCTTTTTTCCCTTGTAATTCCCCCAAGATAAAATAGGTTTTCCCCTATGATGTATGTGTAAGACCCCAGATTTGTTAACCTGGGTTTTTCCCTTATGTCATCCCCTGAAACCCCCTATTTGTAATAAATTGTAACAGTTACAACCCCCTGTTGAATATGTAAACCCCTGACTCATATATACCATTGTGTGTACGAATAAAGCGTTCCAGTTTTCTGCCTCCGCTGTGATCACTGTAGTTATTGACTTGTTACAAACAAATAAACAAAAATTAAACACTTCAAATCTCTTTCCAGTGGTCACATCTGACAGGGTAAAAATGATGACTGGAAAAATGTTTATTCATTTGCTTTCACCATGTGATAGATACACTCCTGAAAGGAAAGAACTGAGAAACTGTATGTAAAAGGCTCAACAATACTATTGTGGCTTCAGAGAGACAAGGGAGTTGTAGATACTTGAGCAGTCTTTCCTTCCACTTAAGGCTTTAACCCCAGTCACTGATCTGGAGATATGTCTGAATATGCTGTTGGTCTATTACACTTTTACATCCTACATTAAGGAGTATGCTATGAAAACACTGCACTGAACCATCAAATGATAATACCTGAGAGAGCACCTCCCTATTATATAATGAGAGATTGGCATCTGAAATTATATAGAGAAACTGACCTTGTGGAGGAGAGCATTTTTATTTACATGTCTACAGAAATCCAACATAAGAGAATAGATTTCAGCATTCAGTGCTATTGCCTAGCGAAAGGCAGCCCTAACTGCTGCTGTCTGTAAGGAAGCACAAGTTAATTATTTATTTTCTTCCAGAAAGATGAACAGTTAACTATAGCAAGCTACATACTGTTCTTTTATTGCTACAATATGAGGAAAGCTTTAGTTCAGAATATTTTTTCCTATTTACCTATATGAAAAATTAAAGGTGTGATTCTAAAAAAACTAATTCAGAAGAGGTGAAGATAAAAAAGGAATTACTTGGGGGAAAAAACCCTAAACACTAAATCATTAAAGACACATAAAATACATAATGGGGTGTAGAAAAGTGAGTTTGTAGTTTCCTGACAAAAACGGTTAGAAGATGACTTCAGCAGTTCTCAGGAATTGATAACTAACTGTATGCACAGTGCACAAAAAGATGCACAGTTTCTTTTGATTCTGAGCTAATGTCAAAAATGATGTGAAAAATGATGCTCAGTGCTTGAAGGAACCAATAATAATGGATTCATGAATCTCTATAAACTCATAAGTATGTAATAAACTAATAAACATCTAAGCAAATAGCCAGAATTCTACAAAAGCTGGAGAGTCAAGATCTAACATTGCCTTTTGGCTTAATTTTTTTTCTAGGTGTCATGAGAAAAGGGGAGATTTTCTCAAAGCCTTGGTGTTTGTTCAGTCTGTCAGTTCCTGAGGAAAGCTGATATCCTTTGTTCCTGAGCAGTCTGTCAGTGTCCTCTTATAGGGACCCTTCACTAAGCAATTCACTGGTTCAGGGACTAGTTTGACTGACTTGTTCAGGGTTACCCTGCACATCAGTGTATGCTGGGGACAACCTATCTGTAAAGCATCTTGGCAGAGAGGGCCTGGAGGTTCTGTTAGTCACCCAATTTAAACATAAGCCAGCAAATGTGACCTTGCCACAAAGAGAGGGTCAACGGTATCCTGGGCTGCATGAGACTATATACTGTCTGCAGGCTGAGGGAGGTGATACTTCCATTCTACTCAGCACTGGTGAGACCACATCTGGAGGGCTGTGTCCAGTTCTGGGCTCTTCAGAACAGGAAGGACAAGGACATACTGGAGACTGTCCAGCAAAGGACCAGAAAGATGATGAAGGGACTGGAGCATTTCTCATCAAGAAAAACAGAACTGGGACTGTTCAGCCCGGAGAAGAGAGGCTCAGTTGGGATCTTACAAATGTATACAAATATCTGAAGGGAGGGCACAAAGAGGACAGAGCCAAGCTCTTTTTTGAGATGTCCAGTGGCAGGACCAGAGGTAATGGGCGCAAACTGGAACACAGGAGGTTTCCTCTGAACAGCTGGAAACACTTTTATACTGAGGGTCTTTTATAAGGGCACTGCACAGATTTCCCAGACAGCTAGTGGGGTCTCACTGCTAGAAGGTATTCAAAATCCACCTGGGTACGATCCTGGTCAGCCAGATCTAGGGGGCCCTGCTTTAGCAGGGGGGGTTCCACCAGATGACCTTCAAAGGTCCCTTCCAATCTCAGTAATTTTGTAACTCTGTGATGCCAATAAGCATTAACCCTTTTTCCTACAAATACACCTGAGAGTTTATCCTAAGCTTATTTTTTATTCTGCTTTTGTGTTGGCTATATCAATATCTTATATTTTGAATATATCAATATCTTTGTGTTGGCTATATCAATATATATCTTTGCGTTGGCTATATCAATATCTTAGGTGTTTGGTGTTCTGGGTTTATTTAACAGCTGTTTTTATAGTTAAAGTAAAAAGAGCAGAGAAGATGTAAAACTATTTATAATATTCACCATCCAAACACTTTGGCATTATGAAATTCAATGCTGTATTTCTTTAGAACAGCAGTAGATGTCTTGATGAACCAAATATTTTAAATGCTTCCACCATTAAAATTATTTTGAGACTTTGTACCTTCTGCCTTTGCTAACTGTAAAAATGGAGCCTAAGAGAAATGGAGCTATTCTTCTGCATAGCAATTTATTCCTTCATTCTATGTAAAAATACCTCCTATAATGCTAGTGAAATTTGAGACCCATTGTACACTCAGCAATTCATAGTTACATATAGGTCATATGTAACTATGATAAAAACTATGCATTTCTATCATTTGAAGGTTAAAATTTGATCTTTGAACACATGATTTGCATATTTTGGTGTGTATTTCACTTTTCCCCTATAAAGACCTTGGCTTGCACTGCAACTGAGTAGAGACTGTAGGCAAATAACTGGGTCAGAATTAAGACTGTGTGTTTCACTGTTATTTTTAAACTGACCAGAAAATTTTTTTTTTTATTTGCTTTTTGTTAATCTGAACTATTGGATGAGTTTGGAACTGCATTAAGAATAAACTTAATAAGGGGTTTATTATTTTGCTATTTTTTTCATCTTGTTATCTAGATTAGATAATTTTATTTTGTATGCTTGCATTGTCCATGATCAGGTGAGTCACCAGCCCAAGTGATAACTTGTAGATGCTTAGTTTCACAACTAATGGTGTTTTATCTTTCATATTTGTTTCATGATAATTACTCATGACTTCAGAGCCTGAATTTCTAGGAAAAGCATGAAAAGTCACTGTAAAATTACAGAATGGACAGTATAGTGCTAATGAAAATCAGATTCTGAGCCATGTAATGGTAGTAAGTGAAGAATTCAGAATGTTCTTTTTCTTTCTCTGATACTGATATGAACTGTATTATATGTGCAAGCTTATTTTACAGAAATGGTATAAGGAAATGTACGAGAGGAAATACTGAAGGCATTGGTTGACAAGGATTCTGTTTTATTAACTGCAGACAATCTTTTTGGAAAGTATCAGTCAGCTGTCCTGAGTTTGATATGGATTTTCTACCTTGTATCAAATGATTGACATTATTGCATTGATAGAGGATTTGAAAATTTTCCCCATGTCTTTCAAACATGCATACATCTTCAGTTCTACCAAGACATTTTTCTTTTCTGTTATACCCAGGCAGCAGACACAGATTCCTCCATCTATGCTACGAACCATTCCAATATGGGTCAGCTCTCAGGTACACTGAACAACCACATATATGTGAACTTTTCTTCCCACTTCGTGATGTGCTGCTGATCTGAAAGGGGAGATAAGGCCTTGGAATCTTTCCCAACCTATATCTCTGCACAGCTTCTTTTTGTCTATACATTTGTCTGTCACTTGAAGAATTTCTCAGTACTTCTTGGTAACCACGGAAGCTTAAAGCCTATTAAATACAAAACCACAATGCAAAGTAATCCACTGCCATCTTCTTAAATATGCCAAGAATTCATTTTCTTAAAACTTCAGGTCGAAAGATTGCTTTTTTACCCTAATATTCTTCCATACTCTTCCTTTACTGCTCATGAACTTGTAAAATCCAACTTCAGAATGATTTACCTCTGTGTTGATGAGCTTTTCAAGAACTTTCAACCTCTGATGGTTAGAAGACTTCTAATACCCCATCTAAGCACACTAACCATAGTGTATTCTATTATCACCCAAGAAGATTCTCAGTACAACTCATTGAATCATAGAATAATTACAGCTATAATAAGCTGTTGAAGCTGGCTCTTACTGAACACAAAATAGCTTAATACTCCTAAGTAACAGAAATATATCTCATATCCTGGTTAGTAACTATGCATCATTACAGCTTTTGTATTTATTCCTAGCATGAAATAGTGAGACTGTTTTAGCATCATGTTTTTCCTCTAATAAGCCTATAAGCTCTTCTCCACATCAACTTGGTTTAGATAAATCTTGTATTTTTACATATCTACCAGGTGTCTGTAAAGGATTATCCATGAGGCATTTTTAGTTTTTTGTAGATAAGTACACCTAATTTCCCATTGCTGATAACTTCTCAGTTTTTGCATTTTAGAAACTAATCTGGGTTTTTTTCAGTCCAGTCATGATGGTCTCTTGCTGTAGGAAAATCAATCAATACTGCCTCTCTCAAATCTTAGGACATACATTCTTCTTGTTACTCTCTAAGTGCATGAAATTATAGCTTGCAAATTTACACTTCATCTCTTTTCTGTTGGAGGTTTGGGGGGGTGGGTTGTCTGTGTGTGGTTTTTTGTTTGCATGTTCATTTGTTTTTAATCTGCAAAGTGATCTAATCACTCTTGAAGGACAGTAATACACTCTTCAGTAGTGATACTGCCCCTGAAATTTACCATTGATAAAATTCTTCACATTGCAGTCACCAGGGAAAATAATAAACAGAATCAGTCTAAAGATGTTATTAAAGAACATCTTTGGTATCTCTTTCATGATAACTTACCTTTCAATATAACTCCCTTTTTTTGTTTTTGTTTGGTTTGTATATTTTTGTTATTGTTTATTTTCTGTTTGGGTAAAGTTGTGAAAGTTGTGAAAGTCAGTTCTATAAAATCTGATTTTTACAGCATTAAACACTAATTTCTCATGAGGCATTTATAGCAGAGATTCTGCTTAAATTTGGATAAATTTTCATGGATGCATTTCAGTTGTCTGAGAAGGGTGATAAGACAACAAAGACAAATTTTTATTTTGATAAAACCATATTGATTTTAGTTCACTCCATGTACAATTAACTTTTTCTTTGTTATTTAATTTCTGAGTTGTTTTTGAACAGGGTTGTAGTAGTTTAGGCATTGTGCTTTCCTATTTTTCCCCCATAAATACTTCTGATAGTAAGAAGAGTAGTAGGCTTTCTATCTGTTAGTCCTAGGTTACAACCTCTACATGAACGATTAATTGAAAATTTACTACCAAAATCTATAAAAATCCAAGTTTATAAGTTTTATTGCCCTTCAATTTTAACAAAGAAAACTTGATTCTACTTTTGATGCAGTAATTTGCATTAGCTTACCTTTAAAGAACTAATTTTCTGTTATTTTTAATTCCTTAGAAAAGTTCAAATATGTTTATGGATATTTATATTTCTGACTTAGATTTTTGTAACTTATTGGTCCTTATGGAAGCCTCACAATGGAGATGAATGAAGAACCAAAGTTATAGCTGAAGACTATGCTGCTTCTCAGGTTAAATTTTGGGAATGCACTGGAAGAGAGGTGCCAAATACAGATTGAATGAATTCAAAAGAAATCATAGTTTTATAGGGTTGCAGTTGGGGGCAGGGGAAGAATTTGAAAGTGCTAAAATTTCAAGGCTACACAGCACAAGAGAAATTCCTTTTAAAAGAATGTGGCAATAGAAAAAGAAACACTAAGAAAAGGATATACCTTCTGTTATTATGAGCATAACACTGTAAGAAATTTCATCCAGAAAATTAACTGTACCTCCAGCTAAAAACAAAGATGAAGCCAAAGGGAAACAACTCCAATAATTGTTTGCTAGTACAAAGACTTAGGCATTGGTAAACAAGTGCTTTCAAACCCAAACTATTCTGTGATTCTATTAAAAAGAAGGAGGGGAGGGGGAAGAAAAAAAAGCCCAGTCAATCACATATTTTCTTGTAAACATATTTTCCCTGGAAATAGAAAAACAGTTGTGTAAGTATGAAAAATGAGAAAAGGTGCAAGATTTAAATTTCTACTTATAAATCTAATATTTTAGCTTAGCATTAATTTACCAGTTAAGTCTTTCTTATTACCTTGTCATTGGTGAAGTTTTCTCTTAAGATATAAATGTACCAAGCTTAAGAGTTTCACAAAATACTATACATATTTATAATAAATTTTTTTTATTTTTAAAGTAAGTTGTTAATATGTAACACTTGCCATGTTTCTTTCTTAATTTTCTTACTTGGCTTTAAAATAACAGATTATTTTGTTAAGATTTGAAAATCTGTTTAAATTAATGCTATAACCTATTTTCCTGTTTTACTTGTTAGTAAGTACTACTATCATGTCTCAGTATAGCAGAGAGTATTATTGCTACTGTAATAAGTGATTTATTGGTTACCATTTCTACAGCACATGAATAGTTTCCAGTACTTTTTACACCTGCAGTGAGAATAGCAAATCTCTTCAAGGCACTTCTAGCACAATTGTAAAAAGTCTGTAACAAGGAATTGATTTTTGAATAAGCTTTATCATGGTGTCAGTAGGTACAGTGTAAAATCTGTCCTTATGGTGTGCAACTAACATACCCACTCTCTGCATTCTGTCTTTTCACAGGGGGCTATATAGAAAGAATTTTTCTACTAGGAAGAAAAAAAATGTAACCCTAAATTAAAGCAGCCTTATCCTCATACTTGTTAATTTGAATCAATGCATTTTGTATTAACTTCCTTCTAGTATAAGGACTTGACCTTCTTAGGCACTTGTAGTGCAAAATCATATCAATAGTGTCTCTATGGAAATCTCTGCATGTACCAAAAAAAACCAGCAAAATTTACTTTGTGCAATATGCTACTTATATTGCACAACAACTGGAATGCATGTAAGAACAAAATCCTAACTGTCATTTTGCTAGAAATTTTTACTGTAGTGGTTTTGCAGCTGCAAGGGGTTGCACTATTTCCCCTGGTCTTCATATAGTCTTCTGTTATCAGTAGAATGTGGGTTGGTGAAAAGCTTTCTATATTGGTATTCAGCAGCTTAAATCAATATATTGTTACTAGAAAAGCAGATTAGATCTTAATCCTGTTATCTAAGGGACAGCAGTTAATTTGTCTGCCTTGTGAAACTGATCCTTTCTTTGAAGATTTCCTAAACTGAGGAAGAATTTTCAAAGGATCTGTGTGATCTGATTTAGTATTTTAAATTCATGAGCTTAAGCATCTAGCTTTACTTACTTTAAAGCAAATATAAAAGGAGTAAGTGTCAACTTAGTATATTTTTATAGGTAATACAGGTTTACACAGCTTTTATTGTTACCTTTTGACCCTAATATACTGGGTAATTACAAATAAGCTATTTAGTATGTCAAAGAAATAGTATCAAAACAAAAACTTTATTATATATTGCACTATTAATGTTTTCGTGTGTGCAGACCACATATAATGTACTGATAAAGCTATATCCTCCACTTGTCTCTGTCATCTAGCCACTCATTTGGCTATATAGGCTGAAGATTTCTTCATATCTCTATTTTATTTGATCATGGTTTATTATACAAACATTATCTGAACTGTATTGAAAGTATTACAAAAGTTAACTATGTAAAAAGAGCATAATTATCTTTGTAAGCAAGCCAATCACTCAGTTTTTATGACAAGACTTTTACTAGATAATAGGCAATAAAATATTTGTATAGACTGCTCTACAATCTATGTCAAAATTTATACTGCTGACCTCTCTGTGAACTGACACTAAACCGTCTTTGCCTGCCTGCCATAGAAGCCTTGTTAAACCTGTAAAGTTATCAAGTTTCAAATTAAGTTTCGATCTCAAAATTTAAGTTAGTGATTAAGATCCTGTTCCTGCATACACTAGGTATATCTGGTGACTTCCATGTGCATGAAGAGCCATGTTTACTCTGAAGACTATTTGCATTCATACATTTTAATACATGCTCAGCTGAATGCAACAGACTACAAAATCTGATGTAAAAAATCTACATTGCACTTCAATTCTCTTCATATGCTACTGTTTGCAATGGGATTCCACTTTTAGCCTGTATCTTTCTGTTGACTGAATAAACCTAGGATAGCATCCTAACTCAAATATTGAGAAAAAGTGGATTCTCACGTTATTTTCCTGAAAATAAAAATTTCTCTGGATATTCTATTAATACCTAATAGTTTCCAATTCAGATGTTCTGTTCTGCAAGTTAGAAGCTTTACAGTGTGGTGTTTAGTTCTTTTGTTGCTAATATGTACCTGTTTTGGAAGAAAGGAAGACAAAGTTAAAGGTTGAGGTCAAACAGATTTTTTGCTACTTTCTAAGACAGACATTCATAATTATTGCATAGTTATTACTTAGAATGGCCTCCTAGAAGATGACAAGAACTAAGTCTATGACCTCTGGATTTAGATTCAAACAAAAGCTCAGTTGTCCTGTGAAATTGCTGCCAGCAGAGGACCCTCACTGGGGTCAAAGTACCAGGTTCTGTCACTGTGGTTCATACACCAAATAAGATTGGGAAGATTGATCTCGTACATTGAGGTAGAGTGCAATTCAAATTGGTCAGTAAATATGCACTTGTACACAAGTGTGTAGTGAAGGATTGAGCACACTGTGCAGTTAATAGGCTACCGTGTCTCTGAGAAGATTATACAATAAACAAAAAGGACTGATTGTACAGTGAAGAAGAGGCTATGTCCAGGTAGTCATTGAAATTGGGCATTAAGTACGTTATATTAGCTAAGGAGCAAGTTGTAACCTGGGTTTTTTTTCTATTTTAAAAGATCTTTTTAATATATTCTTACAATTGACTCAGTCTAATAAGTAATACTATGTTTAAAAAATCCAACAGTCATCTAATTTCATATTCTAATGAGAACTTAGTAGCTGCCATTTCACCTAGTGTTTATGGAAATATTAACTTCTACTTTTCCTTATTTATTAAAAAACAATTAATTTGGAGTTATTAAGTTCCACTAAAAAATTGCCAGACATTTTCTCATGTCATTGCAGGTCAAATCAATTGAAGTAGCAAAGGCACGTTAAAAAACAGACTGGCTACCAAATTTAGCAAACTACAAGCTGTTCATTCAAAAGTTCATAATAGTTCGCTAATTTAAATAGAGAGACTCCTAAACAAATAAAGAAAGCCCCACCTGAGATCACAGAATCATAGAATCATCCAGGTTGGAAAAGACCTTCGAGATCATCAGGTTCAACCCTTGATCCACTACCACCATGGTTGCTAGACCATGGCACTTAGTGCTATACCCGGTCTTATCTTGAAAACCTCCAGGGATGGTGAATCCACCACCTCCCCGGGCAGCCCATTCCAATGCCTGATTACTCTTTCTGTAAAAAATGTCTTCCTAATATCCAGCTTAAACCTCTTCTGGCAGAGCTTAAGACCATGCCCTCTTGTCCTACTGCTGGTTACCTGGGAGAAGAGACCAATCCCCACCTGGCTACAACCTCCTTGCAGGGAGTTGTAGAAAGTGATGGGGTCTCCCCTGAGCCTCCTCTTCTCCAGGCTAAACAACCCCATCTCCCTCAGCCTCTCCTCATAGGACTTGTGCTTGAGATGCTTGGTCATCTGCTTTGTTTTGGTTTTGCTAGCTCATTTATCCCTACCAGAAAAACCATTAAATTAGAACATTTTTGATCGGTCCTCTCTGTCTCAAGTTACCTGTCACATAATATTAAAGACCCAGATTCTATCAGTTTTTCTAAAGTTTTTTTCAAAAGCATTCTTCTTTTGTGCATCCTGGCTTTATACAATCTATCTAGAACATAGCTCAAATATTAGAAGGAAACGTCTATGTTGATGATGACTTTCCTTACCACTTACTTTTAGACATGTGGATGTGGCGAGATGAAACAGTGAACATCAGAGATGTCTTTGGGGAAGATATTATTTATGCAGAAATGGGGTGCCACTGGGTAGAAGATAAATTATGCTTCAGAATAATTATGCATCCAAGAGGTATCTGACATAAATCATCATCTTCAAACTCCGAATCAAAGAGCCCTGTGTTCAGGCTAACCTGAACTTAGACCAGAGCGTACGATAACATTACTTTAACTGTGTTTTGCAGAGTAGATCACACTTGCTGCAAGATGCATACTGAATGAAGAGAATGAGGCTTCCATAAAAATCTGGGTCTAAATATCTAGGTAAGTGACTTAGTTCTTACATAAAAGTACTTATCGCAAATAGAAATTTTATTTTGAAATGGTGTCCTAGTTAGAACAGCTGGGACCAGTTCATCATGGTATGGGTGTAACCCAAAACTGTGTATTCTATAGCCTTCCATACCATTTCCCAGAAACTGTTATCAATAGACTATTTACACCATCTGCCCATAGAGCCTGACTCCTCAGGCTATAAACTAGGTGTAAAGAGGCCTGTGAGATAGGAGTTGCTCTTGTCCTCACGCCCATTGAGGACCCCCCTGCCCTGAGGGAGGTACTGGGCATTCCTGCCTGAACTGGAGGATATATAATCTTGGAGTCTTGGGACTTTTTTAACCACTCGTGGGATCCAGAGGAATACTGCAGATTACCGCTCTCAACCAAACTGCAGACCACCACTCTCGACCGGACTGCAACCACCACTTTTCAACCAGACTGCAACCATCACTCTGGACCGGACTGCAATTACCACTCTTGACCAGACTGCAACAGCACTCTCACCAAGAGGTTTTCCTCTCTCCTTTTCCTTGGATTCAGGGGGCCCAAAGAACACCACTCTGTTCATGCCCCAGAGTGCTGGGTTATACATTTGGGTTTTGTGGGTTAAAAGCAATTGTTTGTCTGTATAATCATACTTATTGTATTACTTTATTAAATTGTTATTCTGACTTATAATCTCTCTTTTGAGTTGAGTTCATTTCCCCTGCTGGTTTATCTTTAAACCATCACAAATGGTATCTGTATGTTTCTTTCTCTAAAATGAGTTGGTCTCCTGCTTTGAACTGGAATATAGATTACTGGTTGTTTTATCTGAAATTCAGTAAAATAAAGCAGTCTGTGATTCAAGATATCTAGAATTCTGTATTTAGGATGGTTCCATTCTTTTCTAGCTGTGGTAGCTTGTCTGTCTAAAATGAGGACTGTCAAAGGGTTGTTCCACTAGATACTAATAAAAACTGCATGTTAGTCTGATGTGATGAAGTATTACTTTTCCCAGGAAAATCACGCTGCACATCTCTGTTACTCTCTTTATTCACGAAATATATTTCATATTTTCTCACAATTTTTAGTCAGGTATGTTTATACCAATTTATATTATTTGCTCTTCATGAAGAAAATACAAGTACCCACAAGTGTCAAGGGAACTAGTGGATGTCATTTCTAGGACACTCTCAATCATCTTTGAAAGATCATGGTGATCAGGAGAAGTGCCTGAGAATTGGAAGAAAGAAAATGTCATCCCAATGTTCTAAAAGGGCAAGAAGGATGACTGGGGAACTACCAACCAGTAAGCCTAACCTCAATCCTTGGAAAGGTGATGGAGCAGCTAATCCTGGAGGCCATCTTGAAGCACATGGTAGACAAGAAGGTCATCAGGAGTAATTAGCATGTATGCACCAAAGGGAAGCCACGTTTAACCAACCTGGTTGCCTTCTATGATGAGACAATCGGTTGGATAGATGAGGGGAGAGCAGCAGATGTAGCCTACCTTATCTTCATCAAGGCTTTCAACATTGTCTCTTGCAATATCCTCATATGTAAAATCAGATGTATGAGCTGGATGAGAGGACAGTGAAGTCGATTGAGAACTGGCTGAATGTTCATGTCTCAGAGGGTTATGATCAGTGGCACAGAGTCTGGTTGGAGGCCTGTTAGTGGTGTCCCCCAAGGATTGTTACTGGTCCCAGTACTGTTTAACTTATTCATCAGTGACTTGAATGAAGGGGCAGGTGCCTCCTCAGTGAGTTCACTGATGACACAAAGCTGGGAGGAATGGCCAATACCCCAGAGGACTGTGCTGCCCTTCAGAAGGAACTCAACAGGCTGCAGAGATGGGCAGAGAAGAACTGCCTGAAATTCAACAAAGGCAAATGCAGGGTCCTGTACCTGGGGAAGAATAAACCCAGGTACCAGGACAGGCTGGGGACTGACCTTCGGCAAAGCAGCTCTGCAGAGAAGGAGCTGGGGATCCTGATGGACAACAGACTGTCCATGAGCCACCAGTGTGTCCTTGTGGCCAAGAAAGCCAATGGTATCCTGGGATGCATAAGGAAGAGCAATGCCAGCAGCTCAAGGGAGGGGTTTCTGTCCCTCTGCTCAGCCCAAGTGAGGCCACATTTGGAGTGCTGTGTCCACTTTTGGGCTCCTTAGTATAAGAGAGACATGGAGCTCTTGGAGCAAGTCCAGCAGAGGGCGACAAGAATTAGTAAGGGACTGGGGCACCTCTCTTTTGAGGAAAGGCTGAGGGAGCTGGACCTGTTTAGACTAGAGAAGACAGAGAGGGAATCTTATGAATGCACTGGACAGGAAGGTGTCAAGACGATGGAACCAGAGTCCTTTTGGTGCTGCTGAGCAATAAGATGGGAGAGAGTGGGCAGAAATTCATGCACGAGAAATTCCACCTCAATATGAAGAAGAACTTTCTTACTGTGAGGGTGACAGAATACTGGAACAGGCTGCCCAGGGAGGTTGTGGAGTTTTTTTTCCTGGAGATACTCAAAAATTTCCTGAATGCAAGCCTGAGGGCTGTGCTGTAGGGCAGACTGCTTGAGCGGGAAGGTTGGACTAGATGATCCCCAGTGGCCCCTTCCAAAATTACCCATTCTGTGCTTTTGTGATTCTGTCAGAAATTTAGACTCAGGAAAATGCTTTGAATTCTTTTCTTATGTAGCTATATTGTCTTACAGGACACTTGCAGTAGTCCAAAAATTTAATTTTGTTTCTATTTTCTTTCATATTTACTGTGGTGTAACCTCAATGAACTATTAAATGTTAACTTTTCTAAGCTTCAGAGGAGGTGATTTTAGAGCTCTTGTGTCCAAGGCTGCTTGGTCTCAGAAGTTTCCTTTTGCTTTACTAGACTGGGTTGCATTAAAGATTCTGGCAATTTCACTGTTCAGTTACCATAAAATTTAGGGCCATATGTGGTTTCATCTTGTCTATCCTTTCCTTGAATGTCTGATGTCACTATAGCCAGTACCAGTACAAAAATAACTGAGTTTGAGAGTCAGAATCAACACAGATAATACTTGCATTCAGTCAAGAAGAGTGTTAAATAAAAACTATGGTACTTTGGAAAGGAATACTGTCTTTAGGATGCCAAGAAATGAATTTTACCTTCAATTTTCTTTGAGCTAAAGTATGCCTATAACTAGCAATTGAAGAGACAACAAAGAAGAAACCAGGAGGAAAGAAGACTTGAGTTTCTTTCCTCCTTCTCTCTGTCCCCTTTTTGTTCCAGCACAGTTGTAACACTTGTGCATGGGGGAACACTTACTGCTCCTTTGCTTGTGGTGTCGTGGGACACATTTCATAAAGTGGCACGGAACATACATGAAAAAAATAGCTCTATCATTGTTTTACACCAATACATGAAACAAACCAGAGGACTAAAAAATGAGTTGTTTTCCATTTGCAGTAAGTCATGATCCACAGCAGGTGGTCCTTCTTAGTGTGGATAGAAATTAAGAGATGCTTCCAGTGAGATGAGGAACAATTGTATCTCAGTATCCTATTGAGACACCAGATCTTTTTTACAGCCCAAATCAAAACTACATCATTGACAATCTGTCTTTGAAACAGTGAGGATGTGCTCAGTCAGAGGTTTAGTTTCTTTTTACTGTATACCATAGTTTTGAATTCGAGAACAAACTTTGCTTAATCATTCTCCTTTTATTTCCATTCACTCTAAGCAGGAGCTTGTGCCATGGACAATCACCCCTTAGGGCATGTAATTTGCTTGCAGTGCAGAGGTAACTTATCTCTCTGCTTTCCCAGCTTCCCTTTCCCTCCTATCAGCAATTGCTAAAACACAGGTACATTGTTAGTGGCAAGTAAGGTGTCAAGATGGGGTCCTGAGGTGTCACAAACTAAATGAGGAAAAATATTAAAATATGATCTTAAGATTATAAATGTGATTAATCTTGTTCTTTGCAACAAGAACAAATGTATTTAAATAAATATTTGGTTTGTATTTTCTTAACCAATGCATTACATTAATAAAGCAGGACACTGAATTTTCACAGGTGCTATTGCATCTCTCTGGCAATAAAAAGAGGTTTTCAGAAAGTTCATTTTCTTAGTTCTTTCTTATGAGAACCTTACAATTGTTACCTTCAAAATGCTCCCACTATTCGTATTCAACAGGAAAAAACCCCTGCAACCTAAAGAGTGGAAGAATATTTCTTTCAAGCTATTTTTTCACTCAGACTAGAACATATGAATATCCTGGAAAATAAGCATGAAATTGTTCGTCCTCAGAACTTACATATCCATTCAATTTTTTATGCTAAGTCTAAATTCCAATACATATAAAACTGTCTGGGGGAAGCAGCAGTATCTAAAAACTGAAAAAAAAAGTGTGCACTTTCCAAGTTATCTGTATTACTGGAATGAGAGAAGAGAAACAGCAAATCTGCTTTAAGATATAATCATAGCTTACTCTTCTGTTGAGTAGGACATATCATACAAAAATCCAAACTCCTCATGAGTTTTTTGGGACTATTTTGACCAGAGATACATTTTGAATTATACTTTTTTATGCCTATTCCCTCTTAAATTTGTTCTTTGAGTGCTTTGGCAGCATGAAAGGTCTGATAACTACTGTGCATGAAAAATAGAGCTAATTATATCCTAAGTCCCGTCAAGACAAATTAGACATGAGGACAGAATAAAATCCTTCTTTTGGGTTATGGGAATTTGTTTGAGTGAGAATGTGAGATCTGAGCAGAATATTTTGTACCTAGCAGCAACATGAAGAGCGTGGGAATGTGCTAGAGGAGCCACTGGAGCTTTCACTCCGCCACAAGCTCCTAACCAGCACTTGGATCTGCATAGCTTCCCTGCCATGGAGCCTAGAAACATAACACCAAGTTAGAAATATATTCTAATTTCTTTTGCATGGCTATGCTGAGAATCTGTACCTAAATAAGGGCTTCAGTTTTTAAGTCATGATAGAGAAGTCAGGTCTATAATTACATGCATGCAGACATGCTGTGTTTCCAACACCTTCCATGCAATATAGGCAAATAGAAGACTGTGATGGTCTAAAAGGAGCTCTTGCTCAAGCAAGGAAAGTAGTACAAGTCTTTTGTGATATATTACTGAAGCTTGAAATGATTTCTAACTGTTTGCTTGGCTACCTTTGGAAATAAACACTTGTCTTAGAAGGATTCAACTTCTAAGTAGAGTGAAAACATGGAAATAATCCATCATGTATTCTTATAAATTTCTCAGTATTGCTTAGAGCCTCAGCTGAAAGAATGAATCCTCCTCTTCAGGACATAACTGTAAACATGGAAGTGCTTCTCATATTTACTGTTAGATAGTTCAGACACACAGAGCCAAACTCTAGAGTAGTGGCAAGTTTTAAGAAAAAGAGGTAGTTTCATGACAAATAGTCTACTTCCCCAAATCACTGAATGAAACCACTGGTCTACCCCAGAGTGGATGAGGTACGAGAATAAGGATGCATCACAATCATGGCTGCTTGATCAGATTAAGCAGTTGATTCCCACAGATAGGTGAGACCAGCTGAACCCCAAGATAATGTCTTCTGTTTGAAAATACATGACTGTGGGCAGATTACCTGAAGAGATTTTAGTGAAATGGTCTATCAGCAAAACTACAAGGTAATTATCTTGCTCTGAGATGGTTAAAACTATTATAGTTAAACTATTATGGTTAAAACCATACAAAACTATTCTTCTCTTTTTCTACAGATACTTTTTTATTCTGATTTCAATTCTGCAGGTGCAGGACACAAACAATATCCCTTTATTTTAGACCAGTCTTTGTAAATCTGTATTCTTATCATGATTGGTGCTATAGTCAGTTTGGTCTGTTGAGACTGACAAATTCCTCTGGGAATGGTAATTATTTGCAAGGAATGTGTGCACAGCAATTGTGGTGACATTATGTTTTGTAGCATGGGAAAAAGTAAGGGAAGAATCAGTGTCTGAATACTTTGAGGATATATTGTGAAGGGAGGAATAAGAACAGAGAAAAGTTACTACTAGAAGAGGAAAACACTACAAGTAAGAGATAAAGACAAGGAAACGGAGTTTTTGGCAGAGATGGAAGGAAAACTTAGCCTTATGAAAGGAAAAAAAAGATAATATGAAATCTTTAGCACAGTCAGGTTTTTAAAATATTGTGTTAATTACACTGTTGTCTTTAAAACACCAATAAACAGAACAGAGGAATGAAAATGGAGTGAAAAAGGAAAGAAAATAGATATAGGCTGAAAGAATCCTGACAGGCTTCACTAAGCTTTAAGGCTGACCAAACTGGATAAAGAGGCTGCTGTCTCTATGTTTTCAGAAAAAACAATATTTAATCAGCGTGATATAAGGGTTATACAAGATCCAAATTCGGCCAGCCCTGCTTGGTTTCTATGTTATTAGTGGTCCCAATGGTTTCATTACATACGGAGTAAAATATTGTACATGTATGATGGACTGATCCTAAGTTATTAAAAAGTGCATTTTCAAAGTAAAAGTGCATGAAATATTTTTTTATGAAAAATACTCCATCTGGATTATATGTTAAGTATATTAGGCAAACTGTAATCTTGTTCTTGCACAAACACATACACTTCAAATGTTATATAATAATGATAAGTAGAGGGCAAGAGAATGGACTGATCATTACCCTCAAAATAAATACATTAAGCTATATACTCAGTTTATTGAGTCCACTGCTCCCTGAAGTGGAACACTGTCGTGCAGTAAAATCTCTCAACTCTGGAGGGAGATAGGTTTTGGTTTTGTTTGTGGAATTTTTTGTAGTGATGTTTGGTTGTTTTGGTTGGTTTGTTGGTTTTTAAGCCTGAAATACCTGTCAAGGGGTCTTTGACCAAGAGTTTAGTAAAAGGAGATAAATATTTCTATTTCCCTGATTTAAAAACCCAGGAGTGGACCATGCGATAGGCTCAGGTGAGTTGAATAGAATTCACATAAGACTCTTTCTGTTGTGATCATTAATAGAATGTGTATTTTCACTAATTGTTTTTATTTTATTTTACTGGGGCTTTTTTAATATAAGAGATAAAATTTAGAGTGGAAGTGTTAAGTTTCTCAATTCAGTGTCTTTGAAACTAGTTGTTGCTCTTAGTTCAGCTCCTAGCAGACACAGCTGCCTATATTAAAACGTCAGTTACTGCTATCCATTATTAAATCTCTGTATGGACAGCATGGATTGAAAGGTAAAAGGTAGGATTACTCTTATTCCTTGAAGAATCTCCCCTGCCTCAGAACTGAGGAACAGTGGTGCAACAAAACAGAATAAAATGGTTTGACCTATTTTGAAGCTTGATGTTTGGAAGATAAATAAAGCTGCTACCGCTATAACCCAAACTTTTATGTTAGTCATGTCTTTGAACCACAGGTCAGTCATTCAGGAGTTTTGTTGAAAGAACTAGAAATTTTAACTTTAAAACCCAACAATCTCTTTCCTCACATCTATCACCTATAAAGCTTTTTCTGTTTATCCAGTAAGAATAATCCATACTAAAATAAGTCTTACATGAAAACTTCATTGTATATAAGTATTCTTCATTTTACATACTGTTCTTTATTAACTGCAAAAACTTTCTGAGGGGCAGGATTATCCCAAGTTTCTGGAGTGAACTGTGTACCAAGAGAATGTTTTGTGCAGAGAAAATTGTGAGCCAAGATTAGGTAAATGAAGCATCTGCTTCTGCTTGGATTTGCAGAACCTGAAATAAAACAAGCCCAGGTGTAGTCTCAAAGGGAAGTCAGCAAATGCCTATGTTCATGCAAATTATAAAAGACGGGTTCTGTCTGTTTAGGAACCTCAAAAAAAAAAAGTCTGCTGGTAGAAAGAGTTAACCCAATAGGAGGAGCTGTAATACTTTTCCAGTCAACTGCCTTGATTTAAGATCCCAGAGAAGGCACCTTTTTTCAGCATCATTTACATCAGTGAATACAAATAAAGAACTGATCATTTAATCACCTGAGGATACAGCAACAGAGTAAGAAACTTTCTTGCTGCTGGGAAAGAGGAGGAATCTGGCAATGAATTGAGATACCTGCATGCAGTGGTTATGCAATCTTACATTTTGAATCATGACTTGGGCTCTTTTATATCATATTATATATGCTTAAAGTACTACAGAGTGCCAGGAGCTAATGTGAAATGTAATAGACAGGGTTAAAATCTTCCTAAAGGTAGGTGTCTCATATCACTCTTCTGCTGACCTTACACATTTCAGTGCCTGCATAAATTATCAGTATCTTTGACTTTTTATAGCAGCTGATTAATTGAATTATTGACTGCTTAATGCTGCTTATTTGTTAAGATCACTGTTTGCCTATTATTTCTGGTAAGAGGTTTTTAAAAAATATTTTTTTTTCAGAAAAATGGAATGCAGCCTAGAAAGCCTTGCTTACTTATGCTAACTTTGCTTTTGCTCTCTGAAAAGGTGAGCTGAATGGGTCACAGTTCTTCTCCTGCTGCTCTACAGTGCAGTGCAGTGCAACAAACTGGAGTTAGAGTAACGTAGATCAGGTACAGCATATGAAAGGAGTTCTCATAATCCCTAAGATACCTCCCTATTTTTGGGATGTCACTGAAGAATTTTTTTTCTCTAGTTTTGTATATGGAGGAGCTTATGTAAGAAGGGAACTCCGCATTGGTTACTCAATATCTTTGACAAGATCCTTGACTGATGAGCTCGAGTTTGAGAAGGTCTGAGTGAAAACTGGCAGAATAAGTGTAAGAGTAAAAAAGGAAATTTTCAACAGCTGATTTCAGCTTAAAAAAAGGAAATTTTCAACAGCTGATTTCAGTTTAAAAAAAAAAAAAAAGATTTTTCTTTATGTTTTCACTGAATTTCTCTATCAAAAAAAGAAATGTTTTTTATCCTAATAACTTCATGATGCAGAGGCATGTATGGCATGGAGTCCATGTATCCCTTGACTTCTTTTTACTGTTGACATTCGGTTTTGCACATCTGTTCCATGGTATGGATTGATAAAATGAATGTCAGGAGCTATCCATAAAACCTTTATTTCTGTGACTGATTATTCATTCTTTCCTTTATAAAGCAGAAAAGACTTCGGGGTGACCTAGTTGTGGCTTTCCAGTACCAGGAGGGAGCCTATAAGAAAGATGGAGAGAGACTTTTTAATAGAGTATGTAGTGACAGGACAAGGAGGAATGGATTCAAACTGAAAGTAGGTTTAGAATAGATATTAGGAAGAAATTCTTTATTACAAGAGTGGTGAAACACGTCACCAGGTTGCCCAGAGAAGTTGTGGATATCCCATGCCTGGAAGTGTTCAAAGCCAGGTTGGATGAAACTCTGAGCAACCTGGTCTGGTGGAAGGTGCCCCTGCCCATGGCAGAGGGGCTGGAAATAGATCATAGAATCATAGAATCATAGAATCAGACAGGTTGGAAAAGACATCAGAGATCATCAAGTCTAACACTTGATCCAACACCACTGTGGTTACTAGACCATGGCACTAAGTGCCACATCCAGTCTCATCTTAAAAACCTCCAGGGACAGTGAATCCACCACCTCCCTGGGCAGCCCATTCCAATGCCTGATTACTCTCTCTGTAAAGAATTTCTTCCTAATACCCAATCTAAACCTCCTGTGGCAGAGCTTAAGACCATGCCCTCTTGTCTTACTGATAGCTGCCTGGGAGAAGAGACCAACCCCCACCTGGATCAAACAAGAAACAGTTATGTTTGATTTTTAAATTTAGTAATTCATCAGGCAAGATGAGGATAGGATAAGAAGATAAGAAGAAGGGATAACTTACAGATACCAGTGTTCAGACTGGCAGTACAGCACAGGGGAATAAGGACAGGAGTCTTAGCCCACTTCCTCACAGGCAGAAAGTAATCTAACCAGAGTACAACACTAGCCATTTTTGTTGTAAGGCTTATTGCATGTCTCAAGTGAGAACCAGAATTCAAAGTTTTTTTATATTCAAGTGAATTAAAACATGCAGAATTGTTGAAATATATTTCACAATTTGTAATGGTTTTTGTGAGTCTTAACTCTAAGGAAGTTACTATTACTTTACATTTTTTGAACACTGAAGCTTTTTCTTTTTAAAATATTTTGGATTAAAAGCTCTACAGAGAGCTGGAGAGTCTGTTTGACTGTTATTTGAAGTTTTTCAATGGACCTCAGTAGGAGCAGGATCAGACCTTTTGGATTACCAAATGTTAGTGACTGGAAAAGCTCAGAGAAATAATGTTCTTAGGATGAAAGGAGCAGGGAGAGTCTGTGATATTTTGTGCTGGAATTTCTATTACACAAAAATGTCAGAGGGCATGAAGTACTTGAAGGAGGAAAAGAAAGAAATATAATGTCAGGTAATACTGGATCTAAAAAGCCAAATAAAAAGTGCACATGGTGTAAGGACACATTTAAATCCTAAATTATTCTAGAGTTTTAATGAATAGCCCTGTTAGCACACTTTATAAGCTAAATAAATCTTCTTAGAATTCTTCACAAATCTCAGCTAGTTTTAAAAAATTACTTTCCTTTGACAACTATATTAACATATGGCTCTACATAAAGGAGTCATTTTGAATGCATGCAATTTAGTATTGAGATATACATTTAAAAAAAAGAGATGAGAGGATCCAGAAATATAATCTTCTTCTTGTAATCCTGTATTAATCCATTCTGTACTGCTTAAGTTTTCATTTGACTGTGGAACCCACAAGGATTCTGGCAGCAGCAGAAAAGGAGAAAGAAAATGAAAAGACTTCTGTATATAAATCCCCAGAGCTACACCTATAAAGAATTTTTGCAATCTGCAAAGAAAAGAATAGCCCCGGGAACTAATCTCTCTTTGCATGGATTTCTCTCTTTTTGTCCTAACCTTGACTCTTCCACAGCCCCAGTAAGTGTGCCTCTGCCTCATGATGAACTCACTGCTGTTACTCCAGTCTCTCAGGGCATGTCTTGGCAGCATCAATTTGCTGTTTAACTAATCCCACACTGAGATCACTCAAACACTGAAAAGGGGTTTAGTTTCACTATCAGATAGACCTGCAGAGGTAACAAATCAATTGACTTCGTGGCACGTGACAAAAATGCTAATGTTTAATTATCAATGCCGTTAGTGAACTTCAGACTAAGATCTCATCTAAACAGAAAGAGGATCACAGCATTTGCTTGGAGCTGTGGCTCACCTTAAAAGCTAGGAACGCCGAGAATATGTTTGCCTCTGGCATTTCCATAAAAACTGGCTTAAAGAAGGTTAGCAAGGGAGAAAAATATATTTTTTCTTCTGAAGTTTGAATCAACAACAATTTCAATATTAGAAATGGATGGAGTTTAAATCTCATAAAGTGTTAAGTCCAAGAAGCTGTTCCTAAGGATAGGTAATCAAATTTTCACAATCTTCATCTCTCAATATTATGGACTCTAATGCTAAGTATTACTAGTGCTATTATTTATACTCTTTTCATAAACAAATCATCTGCTTATTTGACCAGACTGAGCAAAATATGTCTAGAAACTGATGCACATGAGTGGACAACTTTGGTAAAAATGGGCACTACAGCAGTTCTGAATTTGAAGCATTTATATATCTTTTCTTCCACATCTTACTTTGCTCATTCACTTTTCTGGTTTTCAGAAATTTTAGGTTTCCTTGAAGATATTCCATGAATTACTTTTTTTTCTCTCAGACATGGAAATCTTTCATCTTCTGGAAACCAGGCCTATTGCAGTTCTCAGGACAGTCTTCCATCTTGTCAGGGCAGCCTGCTGTTTTGATTTCACTAAGGAGCTGTGTTCACAACCCCCACATTTTCTGTATATCTCTGTTAATAGCTTCTCTCAATCCTCTCTTCTATTGCTATTCTATATTCCTTCCTTCCGAAGACTGCAGAGAGATTCTGCTTGTACTGGCCAGTATCTTGTTGTATTTTTGACTTCACAAATGACCTTTCTTCCGATCTACAAGGTAGTTTTGATCAACTCATGAACTATCTTCATTTTGTTGTACCATGATCGATTGGTGGTGTTCACTACAGTACCACACCAAAAGTAGCATCCCATACTGACAAACCCATCAATTAAAAGCGAAATTTTACATCCAAAACTGCTTATTAAAGGTGCAGATTTATGTATTATGTTTTTGTGCCTTTTTTGCTGTCACTGGCAAGATTTTATTTAAATGATCTCCGTGTTTGTTGATAATATTCTCATATTAACACTGGCTGCTCTTCATTTCTTATAGTATCAGATTTTAATGTTTGCTCAAGAGCACTGCTTTACATTAGTCTCCAGGCTTCACAGGTGAAGACTGTGAATGATTTTCAGCTAATACTTTTCTCCATCCTATTTTTCAGTTTTCTGAGAGTGGGCATTATGCATTCAGGGGTTTGATATTTTTAGGACAATTTTTCCTGCCGTTCATTTTTAGATTTTGGCAAACAATGCTGCATTTCTAAAATTATCCTTATGCTGCTTGCTGTTCACTGACTGATCTTTTTGAGGTTTTTTTGAGTACCTTTCTGTGTTTGATGTTTGCACTCTATGCTCCTTTCATTAGATGTTTTGTATCCTACAATTTTCTTGGTCACAAGGATTTAGCTGACCCTGTGAATTTCGAACTTTAATGAATAATTTAATTCTACTATGAACTTTATATATACATTATTAAGAGTGAGTATGCACATTATTTTCCAGAATTGAGTCATTGTTGGTGCATAAAACAGAGATGGGTGCATAGCTTGAATCACAAAAATCCTTCTAATCTTTGCTGCACCTTATTCATGCAGGACCCACTGTATTTTTCTTTGCTTGGTGACTTGAAACTGCTGAATAAGAAAACAAAGTTTGGTCCTACAGCTACAACACTTCTTATGAATATGAATAATGGGAGCACTTTCTTATTTATCTAATTTTAGAAGGTTAGAAGTTTCCATCTCCATGATAGATCATGTGTGATTCTTAGTTCTGTAATATTATGTCCTTTTGATAACTGTATTTAAAACTGCATTATTTACAAGACTACATGAAATGTAATAGAGTAGAAGTTAATACAAAAATAAAAGATAAATAAATCCTATAATATTTACCTATCCAGGCTGTCGCTGAAGATAACTAGATTACATATATCATTCCTCCAGAGCTTCTTTTGGTATTAATATATTTATTATTTATAAATGTTAACAGAAAAGTGCAGTACTGTGAAGGAAAAAAAAAAAGTTGTATGTATTTATAAAAGCTTACTTTCATTCGGTTTTTGTTCATCTTCATCCCAACAATGACTTTATTAAAACAGTGACTTCTCATAAAGGGGGAATGAAAACAGGCATTTGAACAGATGGGCTTAATAAAGCTTCTGTAGTAGATCTGCCACAAATGGTTGAGCACCGCCACTAAAGCAGGGCTAAGATATGACTGAAAATAAAGATCTTTCGAATGTTTTGTGTTCTTTTTGTGCTAAAACTGATTAAAAGACAAAGGTTGTGACGTAAACGTACATAATTCTAACAGGACACATAATGGAACGTTGCTATGAAAGGGAACTTCACTTTCTTCCAAAGTAATAAAATTTCAGTGTGCTGCAGTGGGAAAACAGCAAATTCTGTGTTGTTTTTTTTTTCTTTTTCTTTTTTTTTTTTAAATTTATGGTCACTCTTGGTGGTGACATTTTTTTTCCTCTTTCGTATCAAAAAATTTCAAAAAACCCAAGTGGTTTACGATGTCACCAAAAATAACATTGTTGAAGCTTTACATTTTCACAGGTATCCCTCTTATGAATCTTTGTGCAAGGTTGGAAGAAGTTACTGTTATCATTCTTTCTCTGCTATAGAATTTTTTCTTCCCAATAATACATAGAAAAATTAAAATAAATATTTATAACACCATGTTTGGAAGGGCAAATCACTTCAAACATGTAGCTACTAAATAAAAAGTGTCACAATAAAGATGAATTTTTTTTTTAAATTAGCACAATGTGCTGATAGAGTTAAATCTAAATTTTCCTGTTGTCTAATACCTAGTGAAAGATGAAATTCAGCTCATCTACACATTTAAACATTAGGTATATTCCTGATGCTTGCTGTGTTTCCACAGTCAGGGAATTATACAAGAAACATCATATACTTTTAGTCTCTGTATTTTGATGGAGGGTTCACTGCCCAGGGGAATTGCAAAACAGCACTTCAGCACATCTCTGACTTGGCTTTGGTTCCAGGTAAAACTGGGTAGGGTTGTGGGTTTCTTTGTACTGAATTTTGAGATGTAACTTGAAGTGTTGTCTTCTATAAAAACACACACTTCCTCTGTATGCAAAAATTTCCATAATGATCACATCTCCTTGAAAACTTGTAACAAGGCTTTATATAGAGAAAAAGGTTGTTAGTGAAATTCCGAATGGACTTAGTGAAAAATTTTGGAGCAGATCTTGCTTTTAGCTATGCCAGTCATTTTGTTTAGAATCCTCCCATTTAAGTATCTGGCTTGAAAATTTTATTATTTTTTTTTTTATAAATGCGTTCAGTATGAGACCTGTTATTTGCTCAAATACAGATTTTGCTTTAAATAATACTTAAGCTTCTGGTGAAATGATAAGTAACTGCCCAGAGTAACTACCAAGATTAGTTTATATGGAGAAGAATTTTTGTAGATGTGTCAGTGTTTATTTTGTGTATACACACAATCTAATTTAAATCTAAGAGCTTTACAGAAACAGACAAATGCTGCTGCCTTATTCAAAGCAAACAAATATACAGATGCTGATCTATTGTGCCTTGGTTTTGCATGGACTGCAGTGCACAAAAATTGTCAATTGTTACAGTAAAGCTCCACTTTTTGGTCTTTATGGTCTTTATTTTTTAGTTAAGGTACCTGCTGCCTACAAAACCTGAAATAAGAACTGCAAATAAAATTTTTTGCTCTTTTACAGAAGAAGGCCTGAAGAGACAAACTCTTGTTTGAAGTACAAACTTCATGTACTTCGTGAAGTTCTGTGAGTTTTAAAGTGCATCTTGGGAGTAGGATCTTCTGCCTTTTAGGACTTTAGCTAATTTTTGGAGGCCATTTTACTGAAAAGGCCTGCTGTGAAGGATAAGTTAGAAGAAGCCCTAGCAACAGCTCTCTCCACCTCTGCTTGGGGCAGTGACTAAAATCTGAGGCTCCCATACTCAATCCCCACCTGAGTTAGGCTGTGGCCACAATGATTCTGCATCTGTACCCCATTTCATACTTTCCTGATTCTGATCTTCATCCCAACCTGCTGACTTGGCTTTCTGGTTTAACCTCGGGCATCTCACCCGACTATGGACTTGCTGGATGTTTTCTGGGCTCTCAGCTGATCCTGGTTACCATCACTGGACCTGATCCTGACCCTGACTCACTTAGTTTCCTAGCTCCTTGTCAGGTAGACTGTGGCCCCCACCTGCCTTGGGATGCTCAGCTCCTACTTGTCTTTTACAGGGCAACCTGCCCTTGCTGTTTCCTGACAGGACTAAAGAAAAAGGATCACAGTACTCTCTAAACCAATTATTTTAGCTAAGTTGCTCTTTGCTACTGTCACCCAACCACTGGATCTGTCTACTTGTAAGTGACCTCAAAAATGCATAAGCCAGTACCTATTGCTACCTATTTTCTCACAATTCCCGGCTTCCCACATTTAAATCACTACATCCTTCATGAAAGTGCATGTCAGTTCACACTAATGGTTATTTGATTAGCAGAAAATTGAAATTATCTGGATGAATTGTCGGTTGCAATGATTTAAGTATAACTCAGCATTAACACCAGGGTGAAACAGGGGGGATGGAGCATAGTTAGCTCTTGAAGAATGGTTAGAATAAAAGGTATGATCATTAGTCTCAACTTCCCAGTACCTTTATTGCAATGAGGTAAAGCAGTTTGAACATTGATACCATTTTGGGATGCTGCATGCTTAATTTAACAATGGTCAATAAGAATTAAGCAGCTAGTCCAGTTGTCATGATTCTCCTTGGAGGCTTTATTATCTGAACTATTGTGCAAGAAAATGTGTAATGAAAAATGCAAATGTTCTCATGCTCTTGATTCGAGTGTTTCTGAGTGAAGACACAATGTTGCTTGTAAAGAAGTCAACAAGAAAAAAGAAAATACATTTATAAATAAAACATGAGGAAGAAATAGCTTAATTTCTTCCAAGCTCAGATAGTCTATTTCATCAGACACCTAAAATAAGTAACTTTGAGACAGGAGACATTTTAAGAAAAGGATGTATGTCTCCATTCTCATAACATTAGACTTTAAATGTCTTTTCCTTGCCACAAATATCTATGTGATACATCTTCATAAAAGCTGTTTAAAACATTTATTGAATTCAAGGACAGAGAAATAATTTGTATTCAGTGTACAAGGTAAAGAGATTGTATGTATTTATTTACATAATACGGGAACATAAAAAACAAAGTCCATATTTTGTAATAAAATAAGATTGTATAGCTATTAGTAATGGGTGAACACAGGACCAATGTAAAGGCACTTTATGGAGGAGGAATTATTACATGCTTAAGTGTAGCTGAATGGAGTTCCTGTTAGAACTATACCTGCAAATGGTTCTTTTTAGCTGTCAGCTTATACTCATAGAAAAAAATAGAAAGAAAAAAAATCCCAAAGGGGACATCCAGTGCAATATAAAACAGCAAAATAGGGGTCAGGATTGCTAGTTCTGAGTAGTAGCAGGCTGGAACAAAAGTTGGGCATCCTTGAAGCCTCCCATGGTCATTGTGAAGACTGCCACAAATACACACCCAAGTTCTACCAGGTCTTGCCAAAGGCAGCTGGGTGAACAGGGCACAGAGCAGGGCAACAAAGAATTTTAGGAGGAAAGCAGAGGACTTATAAAGTCTTGCTATGGCATTGATCAGCAGAGAGGACGTGATGCCTCATAATCCAGCGTTTCAAGAATGAATTACAGCTAAGTCACAGAGAAAACCTGGTTTTGCTAGTATTGCAGAGCACATTTCAAACATAATGAATGCAGAAAGATAACAGTACTGAAATCAAGATCAAAAGATCTGTGTATCGGTTAATATTTTCAGTTACCACAGGATGAAGCGTAAGTGTGAGTAACAGATAAATGAAACCTACTTATATAAGAATGATGACCAACAAATTGAAAGTGTCTATTTAAATCTAGGAAAAAGCAAGGGAAAAAGTGAATATAGCAACAATACCAGTACCAACCCACACTTGAATTTACCCGAGAACCTTCAGAAATGTGAAACAGTCTCCTCCTCTCTGTTGCTACTTCACCCTGTCTGTTCAAACACCATCTCTGATTAAATCTGCTTCAAGATCCATGTTCTATAGTAAGTTCATAAGTCATAGTATATGTGATGCAAGTTAAATCACTCACAAAACTTACTTAACAAAATCTCCTGTTCAAAATGTTGAGAGGAACACATTTCTGTTTTAAGGGTAACATATAAAATATCAAAGTGTATTTTCTTTTGAAATCTAAAGACCAGTTAATACAGCCTGAAGACAGGTGTTAACATATCAATATGTCAACTATGTGATGAGGAGAAACAGAATCAAATAGGTCAAAAAAGGTTTTGAAATTGAGACAAGTTGTTGGAAAAAAAGTCTGCAGGAGCTTACCGTCTTATTCAATTTCTTCTTATATATTTCATTTTATAGGACAAACGAGAAAGCATGGGTTTCTGTTCATTTTCCAATGAACTTATATTTGTTGATTATATTAAATTGAGCTATGAAGAATTAAGTTAGTGATGTATATTTAACTGTAACCCACTGTGTAAAGGACTAAACATAACTAAGTGTGAAGCAGCTAACTATGCATCTATTATGTACTAATTGTTTTAGTATTTACTGATTACACCAGTCTGTGAAGCTCTTTAGGTATTGAGAAAAGTATGAAGATATCAATTGGGGAAATAGTTGCAAAAAATAATGTTATACTATGCTAAAAAACAATCTAACTTTCAATGCAAAAAAGGCTTTGATTATACATATAACTCTTCAAACAAATCCTAAGTTTTTGAGGTAATGGGCAGATGACCTTAAGCATTAAACACTGTTTTTTCTTCTTTCTTTGATTCCTCAGGTCTGTGTGTATATGTTGTTTGTATACAACTGTTGATTGAAAGAAAAAAGCTGCATACATATAAGAATACACATACGGGATTATATTTTTGGTGAAAAGACTGCTTTTGCTAACCCTGGTGCTGAGATCTGTGTAAAGTATAATCTCATCAAAGCAAAGACTATGAGAAGGGAAACTAAATTCTAAAGTTTGAGTGACTGGTCATTTGCCTGTGAAGATTACTCAAGCCATAAAATTTTGGTGCCAGTTATGGAGGAAGTTACTTAATTATAAAGAAAGGGGTCAATTTAGTATAAATGTCACTGATATTTGTTGTGATGAGGGTTAGATAACATCACATGATTTATATATATGTGTGTGTATATATTTATATATATGTATGAAACCTTTTAGATAGATTATATTTGAAGAAATAATAGCTCATACAAAGACTGACAACAGCTGAGCTAAAGGTAAAGTCATTAGTTTTTGTCAGAAACTCAGTAGCATTTCTTTTCATACTTAATTTTTTTTTGTGGGGAAATTTATGAGGTCTTTATTGGACAAAGGGAAAGTGATAATACACGTAGATTTAAGAGAGTTTAGATTTAATTTTTTCAAGCATGTTTTTGGCTATTTTGGAAATCTGAACATATAGCTAAGGACATGATTTAAGCTCCTTGATGAATGAATAGGGAATTTCCCTTATCTCTCATTTGAACATTCTCTGATATTGTTGCTGAACTATTTGGGTAACAATGAGATTCTAATGGGAGTATTGTTGAATCTCAGAATAAGTTACAGTATTCCCAGATGAACTGATCCCCCCCTTGCTGTGACAGTGTCAAGTGACTGCGCTACCAAATGGATTACTTCTGGGGTTAAGAATTTTTTCTCTCAATTGAAAAAAAGTGATTACTGCACTGTATCTAAATTTCTCAACCCAACTACCATTTTCACTTCAACACAAGGAAAAAGAAAGAAAAGAAAGAAAGGAAAGAAAGGAAGAAAAGAAGAACAAAAGAAAGAAAAAGAAAGGAAGGAAAAACAAAAGGAAAGGATAGAAAGAAAGAAAGAAAAAGAAAGAAAGAAAGAAAAAAAGAAAGAAAGAGAAAAAAGAAATGAAAGAAAAAAGAAAGAAAGAAAGAAAAAGAAAGAAAGAAAAGAAAGAAAGTTCATTTCAGTTCTGGGGTTTTTCTTAGTTGTTCTTGCTTTCGACATTACAGTGAAATACTCAGACTTTTGACTTTCTGATTAACAGGTGAGATAGATACTGTGTTCTTATTGATTTTTTCATGTTGTTGAGTTTCATTGACAGCTTTACCTATTAGTTTGCTTTGGTTTTAGACCTTGAAGCGACACAAGGTTAACATAATTTAAACAGGATATTAAGCCTCAATATATGTGGATAAATCAAAGTCTGGTCTTGATTTCTAGTATATACATAAATGTATCTAATAATACACCTTTCAGATTGAATAGTTTTCTAATTAAATAAGGTCTAAGAAACATAATTTATCTGATAAAATGAAACTTTAGAATTTTGATGCAAAAAAATAAAGATTAAGATAAATATATCCAAAATGTACATTTTTCTAGACATAACTTGGCAGATTTCTCTTGAAGTAATTTAAATTGAAAACGTCTATACTGTCCTCTGAAGGAATTTAGTTGCTAAGTGTCAAGAATAGAGATAGTTGAACTAAAGTAATAATGGTCATTAGTAGTTTGATTTTGTTGTTACTGACATTGCTGTTCGAGAAGCGAAACGTACTGTATAACTGAGTATTCAAACATTCACAACGTGCTTGCAACAAAGGTGGGTAGAGCCCTTCCCAAATCTTCGTTCGCGAAGCCCAGCCATGATGATGATGATGATGATCAAACATTTAATGTCTTCCTTTTCCAGCAGTCTGCAGTAGTGGGGATCATCTGTATTTGTGTTTCTGAGTGTGAGTGTGTATGTAAAAGCAAATTTGCATGGACCAAAAATTTAAATTTTAACTTCATAGTAAGAAATAATCCTACTATTTCTTAAGCATTCTTGACCTCAAAAAGAATTCATAATGGTTCTCTAATACTAGTTACTCTGTTGGCATAAGATTTTACAGAACTTTTTTTACTGAAGTTTGTTTACTCTTTGGGGCTAAAAGGCAAAAGGCTGAGGGGAAAAAAGGGACAAGCTATATAATGTTATAATATTATACAATAAAATTATAATTAGTATAATATAATTTTATTTATATATTAATACAACTCCCCAGGCAAAATAACTGATCAAATCTGGTCAGGAAGGCCCAACCAATATGAAATGACAACCAGAAATAATATTGATTTGTTGATAACACTAATATGTTAATCTTAATTGCTCTTAGAAACTACATTCAACCAATATGTGCAGATTAATCCTTGTTCTGCTAAATGACAGTACAGTTTATGTATATATATGTTCAAAAGATACTTTAAAAGTATGGTTAAATGGTTATGAGTCTAAGACTGCAATATATTTATTCTAACTCTTGCAATATGATCAGTGTTAAATAGATAAATCACTGTAAAGTGTCTATGTTCACCTTTCCACCTCTGACTACCCTGTTGCACTGTGGACAACCTACACTCTACTCCAATGGAAAAAGTAGCCTTTGGATCATCACTCTCATACATACCATGCATGGAGCTTCTTGTTTACCTGTGGAATATTATTCTGATTAACAACCTGGACTTCGTTTTTAAAATTTCAAGTTAAGGTCTCCATATGTCTTAATGTGAGATCTTTACTTTTTGAACTGTGTTCCAGTGTCACAGCCAGAGATTAATGCAGTGTAATGTCAGAGCTTTGAAGCTGCTCCTGGTAATTTTGTCCCCGTGAAGAGTCACCTTATGTCTTTATTACTAGGAATTTCTCTTTTGCAGTACTAATGTACGTATTGGCGCAGAGCTGTGGGCTTCAGAGTTATCTACCATTTATCCTTTGCCCCAATACAATGACAAGCAACAACCAACAATTTTAAATCTTTAGAAAATACGGTAATTTAAGCATTAGAACTTAAAAACTGTGAGAAAAGTTTCCTTTTTATTAACTTCCCTCTTTATTTTCCCTTTACCTGGTGACAAATTTTATAAGAAAAACCTTCTCAGTTACCTTTAGTTAGTATTAAGCCTTGCAGTTTTCTTTAGGGTCAGGGAAGATAATGAAGTGTATCCTCAGAAGGGACAACAACAAATATGAACATTTGACTATTGCTAGAAAAAAATTATATATTGCATTTGCGGTATATCATGCATTTGGAAATCTAAGAAACTACTATTAATGACTTGTTGAAAGCATTATTACTTCGGCTGCCTGGTGAGCTCAGTCTACAGCTTTTGTTTGGATCTTATCTGGCTAAGGCAGGCTATAACCAAACAAAAGGAAAGAACTGGAGGGATACCAGATGGATGGCATCAAAAAGTGATGATGATAAAAGCTAGCTCTTCCTACACACATCCAAATTAAATTAAAGACTGTAGAAATGAATGAGGTCCAGAACAATTAATCTTCTCTTAATTTTATTCAGCAAATTTCCCTTAGACAGAATTTTCTTTCTCAGTTTCAAATGACAACCCTGTAGTCTACAATAACCTCCTATTATGGTATTGCTTCATCTTTGTGTTTGATTTAATTCAGTCTCTCTAATGTAATACTTTGTAAAACAGCCAGTAATGATCTCTTGTCACAAATTTTAAGCCTCTGCAAGGGTCTTAGATTTACTAGTGTCTTTTTTTTATTACTTCTGTATTTTTATGTTATTACCTACATAGCTAAAAATCCTCTAATCTTCAAAAAGTTTTCCTGATCCATTGTACAATAGCCTATTTTATGAGTTGCCCAAAGTCTGAACTGAATGATGCAACATTTCTCTGCCTGCAAGCAGAGGTTTCTCCATCCTTACAGGAATAAAAGTACAACTCACTTCTGAACCTAACTGATTGGGTTATATCAATTGGTTAACTTGTTTATACCTGTTTCTGGTTAGATAAGGAATTCTAAGCTGAGGTGATGAAGGTTTTTGGTCTGTGCATGTGAAGTAGTTGATTGTCTCTTCTTCCATAAAGTTAACATCTCAGATAGGGAACTTGACCTATTTCAAATAACTCAAACTGAATCAGATGAAGAGTTCATAGATGCAATCTGAGAGAACACAGTTGGGGGTTTTTTTGCCCCTTCTTTTTCCTTCCTTAACTAAGACAGATTTCCAACTTGAAACAACTAGCCAGCAGCTAAATGGCTCTCAGGGTCAATTTACTTTGTAGCAATAGCAGAAACCTCCTCCACAGAGTCCATTTTTAATTCGGAAAATATATGACAAGGAATTATTAAAAAACCAGATCTAGAGTAAGCTTGCTTTGAATGAAGCAGGAATGCAGATATTCTATGAAAAGTATTAATGTACATTTGGACTAGATTCTAATGTGTAGAATCAGGAGGGTTGGGCACACAGGTGCCCATGTAAGGCTATATCTACTTTAGTGTTTTATGTACCTTTGGAAAGTTTTCTATGCCCTGAAAATCTGAATGTTTTCTCAGCTTGACAATTTGATTTTTAGTGAGAGGATAAGAAGGTAACAAGATAATAAAGACTTTTTTCTTCAGTGTCTGTATTAGACCTAAGCTAAAAGAGACAGGTTTCTTTAAAGAATATTGATTTTCTAAAACTTAAAAGGTACTTATGTACTTTTCCTACGTACAACTCACAAGCAGTCTCCATCCTAAATTCCAGGTTCATATCTATTGTGCTAATGAGCTTACCAGCAGTTTACCTCTTGGTTTTTAAGACGAGTGAAGATGCGTTCCTTTATTAATACCAATATCTGATGAAAAACCTGAAGAAACAGTACACTTGAAGTTTCTAAATGAACAAGCAATGCACTTCTGATTGCATTTCTTATGCAAAGACTGGTAGGCACAAGTCACTTCTAAAATTTCAGTGATATTTGTCAATTCCTAGTCCTGACAATGCTACGTTTAGAGTTGCAGACAAGTGTAGAAGCTTAGTTTGGAAGAGCTCTCTGGAGTTCGCCTACTCCAGTGCCTTGTGCAAAGTAGAGCTGTCCTCCAAGTCAAAGTGGACACCACAGATAGAACATTACCTGGCTGTTTGGGAATCCTCAGGACAGAATCACAGAATATGCTGAGTTGGAAGGGACCCACAAGGATCATCAAATTCCAACTCCCAGCTCCACACAGGACCATTCCCGAGAGTCACACCATGTGTCTGAGAGTATCATCCAAATGCTTCTTGAATGCTGTCAGGCTTGGTGCTGTGACCATTTCCCTGGAGAGCCTGTTCTGGTGCCCCATGCCCTGCTCCCCGCAAAGAGGCACTGCTGTCTCCTCCTCACATATGTTTGAAAGAAAAGGCTTTTTCTTGAGAGAAATTCTGAGGAAATATTACTTTAGATATTTTGAAATGTGTATATTTTATTGATCATGTCTATACCAGCACTTTGAGTTTACAAGATGTAAAAAAAAATAAATTTATGTTTATAAAAATATTAGTACTGATGTTTATCATCAGCAAACACTGACTGAAATAGGTACAGCAGGTAATATTTCAACGCTGATTTATTACTAAATTACCTTAGGACTCACTTTCTGGAACTTTGTAAGGAAAATATTTAAGACCTAGCTTTGCTACTACATTAAAAATTTGCAGATTACAAACTATTAAGATGGAAAAGAAAAAATAATTTCTTGACTGACTTTGGTGAAAGGTCTTTTGATACCAACACACAAAAAAAACTTCTTCTAAATATGGAAGGTAGCAGAATGAAATAAGGAACATGCTAGTTAACTTATTAAATGTTCTTAAATTAATGTTATTAAATGTTACTAATGTTATTAAATGTTATTAAATTAAAATAAATAGAATATTTTAATCAAAAATTTTTGTGTTTGTGTTCCATTTACATAAAAACTAAGACTTTTTAAATCATATGATGTGATTAATAAGGTCAGAAGAAAAATTAGATTGGAAGAGACGTCAGGCAATTCACTTTACTATGATGTTTCTTTAATATATTACCCCTCAATTTCCCTCATTTTAAAGCACTCTTTATTCAGTTGATGAACTACAAAGCACAAAAGTGAGCAACATATTTTAAGCCATGAGATGTTGTTTCTGACTAGTAAACAAAATATAGAAGATATTTCTGAAGTCTCAATGTCCATGAATTGTGCCTTTCTGCCTTCCACTGTTCCTGGACAAAAGGATTGATTAAAGAGCCAGGATTTGATGCTTAATCTGCAAATTCAGTCTCCAATTTGTGTATAAGATGTGTACAACACTTCATTTCATTGGTATATCTTTATAGTTTTTACTTCAAGCTCTTGAAGGAAGAATGTAATGCAGTAATTACCTGCTCTCTTTATTTTTTTTTAATGATGTCTAAATTCCAGTGTAGTAGTCATTAAAAATGCTAAAGTCACTCTCTACAATGTCTACAAGTTCCTAGTGGTATAAAAGTGAAATTTGCCTTTTGTGAAAGATCAAAATATATCCTTTAGTAGTTCTTAAAAATGAACACCTTTGACAAAGTTTCCAGAGGAAATAAAAAGATGGCTAAAGTGAAAGCTAAAAATCAGCTGTTCACAGTAAAACTCAATGCGATTTAATTTGAAGGAGAGCCAAGTGCGTGATCTGGGTGAGTTTCAGAAAAGGTTTCATCTTATTATTAAAGTAAGCAATATTTGCACATTTCATCTTATGGAAAGCAGTACAGCTTTTGCTTAATTGTCTTACTGTCCTAGTTAGGACAGCTGAGATCAGTTCATCATGGTATGGGTATAACCCAAAACTGTGTATTCTATAGCCTTCCATGCCATTACCCAGAAACTGTTGTCAATAGACTATTCACACCCTCTGCCCATAGAGCCTGACTCCTCAGGCTATAAACCAGGTGTTAAGAGGCCTGTGAGATAAGAGGATGCTCTTGTCCTCACACCCTTTATGGAAGTCCCCGCTCTGAGCCTTTTATGGAACTCCCCGCTCTGAGGGAAGGATTGACCATTTCTGCCTGAACTGGAGAATATATAAACCTGGAGTTTCAGAACTTTTGCAACCACTCGTGGGATCCAGAGGAAGACTGCAGTTCATCGCTCTCAACCTCAGCTGGACTGCAATCACCGCTTCTGACCAGACTGCAACAGCTCTCCCACCAGCAGGTTTTTCCCCTCTCCCTTTACTTTGGACTCAAGCGGGGCCCAGGGAACACCACTTTGTTCATGCCCCAGGGTACTGGGTTGTACATGTGGGTTTTGTGGGTTAGGACCAATTGTTTGTTTGTGTGATTGTGCTTGCTGTGTTGTTTTAATAAATTGTTATTCTGACTTGTGGTCTCTCCTTTGAGTTGAGTTCATTTCTCCTGCTGGTTGACTCTTAAACCAGTACACTTACCCTCCTGAAGGGCAGTATAGAAAGAATTTATGCCTTTTTGGGGAAATTCTTTCCAGTTGCCTTGAAAAAATGTGCCCAATAGACTGAACTTCTCTATACCCAACTATTTTTCTTTCTTTTTCCTTCTTTCTTTCTTTCTTTCTTTCTTTCTTTCCTTTTCAATACATTTTCTATATGTTTTTCAAACATGGTGAGATTTATGATTATTGGTCTTTTGACAAAAAATAGGCAAAATCCTAGTTATTATAAGACTGAGTTTAGGAGATTGAAGAAAGGTTTTCCTCAGATGGATACTTACGATTCTAAATGGAATCCATTTACTTGTAAAATTACAAAACTTTGTATGCCTCCAAAATAATGAAGTGAATAAAAACTCTAGGGAGAATTCAATGATTATGGGAATTCAACCTTGTCGTTGTTGTTGTTTTGTTTGTTTGTGAGGTTTTTTTAGTGTCTGAATGCAAATTTGGAAAGTCTTATATTAAAAAAAAAAGTTGGACAGTTTTATGGGAAAACTATGTATAAGATAGAAATCTATTTTAGGATTGATTATAAATAATAGCAAAGTAGAGAAAGTAGACTGAACTCAGTCTCAGACTTACATTCACGTTTAATCCTCTCTTGTTCTACTCAATGTTAAAAGATAGCAGGCATGAAAAGGTACAGAAACATATGTCCCAGCATAAACAAGCAATTCTCACCAAAATTGTATAGAATGTGGTTATTCAAATTAGGGTTGACTTAATGTGACAATTAGGTCTGCTGACAATATGCCAAATTGACAATGACCTTATTATTTTCATAAGGTAGTATCTGAATAGTGTTTCTGAAGGTGTTAGGCATAGTAGCACAACAGAATTCTGTCAATGTCACTTTTGCATTACTTTTCCAGTGCTCTTTTCTCAAGCACTTAAAAAATCTCTCCCTACCTGTATTTGATTCCTCTCCAAATTCACCATCTGCTAATGTGAATTCTCAGAGCGGTGCATCAATTACTACTTTATAAAACAGCAAGACTTAGAGAGTAATTGCTAAGGTTTTTAGTCATTTTCACGCAGATGTAGATTGCCTGTAGAAGAAAAATATCACTTATAAGCCTTGTAGAGTTTTATGTATAGGTTGTGGCAGTTCTAAACAGTAAAGAGAGAAGGATGTTCACATCTAATTTTAGTCCTTTGGGGATTGATTCTCCCTTGAGTTCTCATAGATTCAATGGAAGAGGTAAATTCCTCTAGAAAGGAAAATCAGAGCCTCTAAGTTAGGTTCCACACTTGCCATTATTTTCTATGGGAGTGTCTCATGTGGCCCTTGCCAACTTGGAAAACTGTTGTATATATTTGATTACAAGTAAGAATTTGACCTCAAAATAGAGTTCTAGGGGTCAAAAGTAAGAATCCTTTTGCATATAGGTATTTTTATTTCGCATATGCATAGAGTTTTGGGGGGGTTCAGAGATAAAATGCTTTTAGCATCTACCCTTTTGAGGCATCTTTACTCATGTGGAGCTCACATCTTTCATTGCTATTAAAGTTGTTTTTCCACAGCTAGGTTAATCAGGCATTTCTGTGGTGTGAAAAGCTGCCATTGCAGACTATGCATAAAAACCTCCAAAGGCGAAATGTATTTACTAGAAGATGCAAACAAGTGAGGAGGAACTGGAAAATAATAAAAAAGTATCATTACTGTGGAAGTGTGTATAGTCTAAGATTTCTGAAGAAACAGAAAAGCAAGGAGGTTGTATAAAACAGAGAAGAAACTCTAAAATTTGAATGAGCCGTTTTCTATGGATTATATAAATATTCATTGTACTAGAGAAAGATAATTAGTCAATAAATTCACATATAGGAAAATTTTCTGACACAAAAGAGATTTACTTGATGTTCATGAAAAAAAAAAGAATTTGAGTTTTCTGTCTCAATGTGCCTAAACAGTCATTCTGAAGAGTCATTCTCTCAAGCTTACATAATATATAAGTATTCTGTCCATCATAGAGAAACCACCCGCAAGGGCCTAATATGCAATACCGTGGTACTGATTTATTCCCATGGTGTATAGAAAATCTGTTTTTATTTGGAGACAAAAATTCAACCCTTAAAACACTTCCTCCATTTCTCCTGCTAGTTTAGTTGTCTTTGCATTTCTCTTGTGAAAACTCCTGTTTTAAACCTTTTCTTGTGGTATGATATCCTTATGTATTCTACAGACAGCGTTACTAACATTTGCCCATAGGAAGCTTAAAAATATTGTTGTAGTTTTCATTCTATTGTACATGATACATCATAAAATATATCAAAATCTGTAAAAGTAACATTTCAGAAGTATTTTATAATTATTATTTTAGCTGAAACTATTTGGTCAACTTTGACACAAATTTGTAAGTACTTTTCCATGATCTTTAAGTTCAGCTCTATGAATAACTTTCTGCATCTGTCAGTCAAGGATGTCACTTGACAATCGGAGTTAACCTTGGCAACAAAATGCTCAGCCTGGAAGAAGATTTAAACCTGCTTCAGCGTACTCCTGTTGCTCCCCTTGCTGACCTTCCACCTCTATCTTTTCAGTTAAGCTCAAAGAAGCTGTAATTGTGGCCCAGGCTGGCACCATGTGGGGCTCATTTCAGCTCTTGGTCCTGCAGCCTTAATACTGAAAAGGACCCTTCCTCTGGCAATAGAGTGGTGGTCAGAATTAAGTTCAGGATTATGTCTGCTCCATACAGGCAGAAAGGAAAGGTGGTCCCTGATGCCTCCTCTCCTCTTCCTCATTCTTTTGAATTGACATACAGAATTTCTCGCTGCCTCAAGGCAGGAGGAGCTGAAAGATGAGGGCTCACTCTGCTCAATTTAATATCAGGTATTCAGTGCATGGGATCTAGCTCTACAGGGATGACTCTTAGTTTATAACACTAAAGATAGTCTGGCTGCCAGACAGCACTCCCATCTGAGAGTATGCATGTATATATTTACTTGAGAGAAGAGCTGTTTGATGCAAAAGTTTTGGATGCAGGACAAAAAAGTTATTGATCTCCTAGTGAATATACAAAGGAATTCTATAATTCAACTGCAGTAAAATTTAAGAGTTTAGATTTGCAAGTGTATCTGAATATATAAACACTTGAAGCTTAAGAAAGAAACTATTATGACCCCTATGGACATATAGTGTATTGTATAGTTGCAATCAGCCATCTCAGTTACTCAGGAGAAAGAGGTCGATGCTTTCTAAACAGGTATTTGGAGGATTCAGGCAGAACAGCTGAACAACTAACTTGAATCCTCCATATGTTAAGCATTTACGGACAGACGTGCATGGTGCGGGCCTCAAGAGGAAGTTTGCCCACATTCAGCCTGCTGCCATACAGGAGAGACTAATGGGCTCAGAAATGCCAGAAATTTTATAGTGTAAAAGTGATTGACTTGTAGTCAAGCTCCCCACTTTGGTGCATGTGCAGGCATACAGCTGTAGCAGTTTTAGCCCTGTGTAGTCCCAGCTTGGGCTCGTACTGTTAGCTCCTGATAAGACACAGCCTAGATTCCTTAGTTCCTGAGAAGATGCAAACTAGCACAGTTCTCATGGTTTGCACAGCAGGGATGATTTCAGTCAGGATCACATGTCAGTGATGCCCGAACCAGAGTACTGGACATTCACTCAGATTGGGTGCATCCGTCACAGTGGTCATGTAATTAGAGACCCTATAAAAGGGCTCAATAAAGGTGGCAAAGAAAATGTGATTTGCCCAGTTCAATTATGTAGCCTTGCTTTTGGTATATAATTTATAAACCAAGTAGTGAGAGATATCTGTGCTTCTGAAATAGCTAATTTTTTAATTACCACTGCCAACTAATATGCAAAGAGTTTTGGTGCAAAATAATTATAACAGTATAGTATTCACTTTATACTTCATTATTGATGTTGTAAAAATACAGGGATGAACTTCGCCTCAAAGCATATGAACATGACATTATTGACTATGTATAGAGCTGCATTATTGACCTGGATAGAGCTGCACTGTCTCACTACTACATCTGACTATTTCTTTATGTGTAGTATATGTAAAGGCTAACAATGTTTTACTGGTATAATTTAATTTAGAAATGCAGTACTCCAGTTATCTTCCCCTTTAAACTGATCACCAGAAAACATTTCTCCAATTAAACATTGCTTTAGACAATAATCTGCTTTACTAGTACTAGTAATAAAACGTAAAGGTTAATTAAGGTTAATTAATTATTAATTTAAAAGTTAAGCTATTTATGTTCAAGTTCCTTTGTCTTTATAAAAAAAAAGAATAAATATGTTAATCCAATATTCATGAAGTTTATAGAGTGGCATTTTAATAATGAGATTATGTATATAACATGTACTCTTTTATATATGCTTAATGTGTTATATATCACATGTGTGATATATAAGGTGCACTCCTATTAGAGGGTTGTATTCTTATGTATGAATAAATATTATGCAAAAACTTGATGCAATGAAAAATTTGGTTATTTTGAAAAACTTCATAAGCTATTACCTGTACATATAACCTGAGATACCATCATTAAATATGTTGTTCTTAAAAAACCTTAACATATCCTACTTAAAAAGAGTATAAGCTTTGTTGTGAAGCTCTTAAAGTTCACTTTTTCACACGTTTTCAAAGTTAGTAGTGTGTAACCTCTCTTTATTCAAAGTTTATTGCTTATATTCACATAGTCCTTTTTTAAAGAAGGAGACAGGATATTTTGATTTTCCCAGGGGAAAAAAAAAACAATAACAAACCAACAAAACAAACTTACTGTCAAATAACATTACATGGAACAGCTCATCTGTATTTTCTGATAGGGTTTATTCTCTTGTTTTTTGTGCATAGAGTTCAAAATAAATACCCTCTGAGCTCTGCTTCCTTGTTTTCACCTAGTTTTCGCTTCCAGAACTGAAATTATATCTACTTCTGGACTTAGCAAGTCATTGGAGCAGTTTTATTGTACGAAAAAGCTGATCAAAAAAGTTTCCAAATATGCTCTAATATAAGTTTTTCTCATTTTAGAAGTATCTTAGCAAGCAGCTTTGCAAGAGGAAACAAGCTAAAAGGAAATTGTACAATGCTGTAGGTTTTCTTCCTAGCAATTTCTTCACTGTAGGCAATAATAATGCCAAGAACAAAGAAGTAATGTAATTTTTTAAATAAGAAACACACAATGGGTTGTTACCCTTGGCTTTTTCCTTTGTAACATTATTCTTCTGCATATATATTTTTAAAACATACAACAAACATTTCCTGTAATAATAAACCCCGAAGTTTGTGATACAGTAAATTTTATCTTGTACGATTGCTTCTATGCTGAGAAAAAAATTTCCTCAAAGGGAACAGTGATGGCTTTCCACTGAAAATAATCTTTAGAAGCCTAGTAAAATAAAAAGCTGTCTAGAATATATGGGAAGATTGAATGGAAATTATTCCGATGTCTTTTCTGATACTAAGATGGCGATTATTTTGTAGTTATTGCCTCATTTGAGAACTAATCCAATTTATTTCTGGTTTAGCCAATAACGTTCTGCTTACTAGTGTGCCCAAAGATTTGCTGAAGACCAGAAAATAAATAGATGCATTGTTTTATTCCTACGTACACCATCTATTATATTAAAATGAAAAAATGCAAAGACATCAAATTGGTGTGACATATTCTATCTTTAGTAAATCTACTTATGTTTATTTATCCCTAATCTTAACCATGTATTTAATGATACTGAAAGTTTTAGGTGAAATCTAGCATGTTTTGAGGCTTTTAGTTACCAAGATTTCCTTTTCACTTTTCTGATTTTTTTTTTCTGTATTTGTTACTAGAATATTATACTGTATTGAACACATTTGCTTAAAATGTTTGTTAGAGGATTTGTCATTTCAGTTTTTCCAGGACTTTGGATGGAGATTGTCTTTTTTAGACTTATTTTCCGTATCTTCCCCTAGCTAAGCACTTTCAGTTTTGATTCCAGTTTGGATAGGAAAATTCGCATATCCAGGTTTCTGTTAGTTACTCTGATTTGCTCAAGTGTAAAAATATCATCATTCAGAGAAAAAATATTGATTTGAGGGCCATGTGTAGAAATCTCTGATTTCTAGTGCATCAGTCTCACAAAACAATTCAACTCTAGGATCTTATATTTGTTTATATAATTAAATTTAAAATCTAAAGATGCTATTATAAAATATACAGTAACCAAGGGTCTCCTAAATGAATCATCGTAGTTTATAACTCTCAAAAATAAAAATAAAGTTAAAAGAAAAATGTGCATTCCTAACATACTATTCAGGTTTCTGCTTATTTTTCTGAAGTCAGAAACTCCTAACAATACATGACTTGTCAGACCATAGAAAGAATATTGCCATGGGTTTACTGTGAGTGTAATGTAGCAATTGAGATCATTCTGTACATTCCTCATAATATACTGTATTTGCAAGCAGATTTCTTGATTTGTGTTAAGGGAAGAAGCCTGTTCAATTTTTTAAAAATGTTTTTCCCTTTTCTCATCTAACATGTTTATAGTTGAAAGCAACATTGAAGACCTGATCCCTTATATACCAAAAACAGAACCTACAACCAACAAGCCAAACTAACAGTTAATACTGTCTCTTGTTCCCACTAACACAGAGGATCCCATCAGCCCAGATCAGTAGACTACAATATGCATCATGGGGTGCATAAGAGAAGGATAAAAAAAGAAGATATTTTACTTTACATTCACTACAAAAGCACTATGAAATACTGAAATGGTTCTCTGCTTAACACAGCATCTTGTCTTGCTGAATAAGCAGGCTGTGCTTCTTAACTAACTAGGGGTTTACTGCAGTTGATGGCTTCATTCCTCGGTATAATTAATGGTGGTAATGAACGCAGAGGACATGAATGTAGAGAAGATCATTGTGACTAACATTTACCCTAGGGAGCAGTAAATCTACTGTATTATTTCTTCTAGGAAAATTGCCTAGGAAATGGAAATACAAACTTTTACCTGAGATAAGCCTTTTGGTCTGCAGAAATGCTGTGGCTAGCTTACCAGAAATGAATTTAGATGTCATGGACCTAGGTCTATTAGGTTATAACTCCCCTATGCAGTCTAGTGATAAAATGAAGTGGATGATAAATGAAAATAAAACTGGGATTAGTGTGAATTGGGGTGCCCACTCTGATGCTTGATGTTCCAACCCAACAGAAAACTATAAAATAAATGTTTAATTAAAATACGGTCTAAAAAGGGCAACTTGTTTTTTCTCTCTTGTCTTGGCACTACAATACTCTTTTTATGCTGTCTAATATTGTGTGACCTTCACTTCTCATTTTATTCATACCATATTCCTCTATTTCAGTGTAATTCCATGCTACTGTTTCTGGGTCTTCCCTTCCAACAGCATCTACAGTCAACTTTGAACAGACATGGGTCCCCCACTCCTCCACTAACATTAATTGCTTCAACATTCTCCTCCTTTGTGTATAGGATCTGATTTGCACACTTTTATCTTCTCCTTTCCTTCTAAGCCACACTGTAACACATCCAGTACTCGATTATTTGTGAGACCTGAGATGACAGCCCTGATGCTGAGCTGTGACACCAGCATGCCTCAAAAGCCCCAAAATCTACCAGTTAGGTTACTAAACACTCTGTAGGTCCCCAGGGAACCCTGATTCTCATTCAGAGAAAGGCTATAGGGGAAAAAATTGATAGTGTGAATATTGTGCTTGTATTCTTAAAGTATGCATCAGTAAGTTCCTGTTTTCAAGCACTGGCTAAGCCAGAGGGAAAAAAACCAAGTGGATCACAGAATTAATTTTAAAATAAGTTGATCTAATCGGAACTACTGGTGTGGGTTTGGGGTTTTTTCTTTGTTTTTTGGGGGACATGTTGCTTTTGTTGTTGTTTATTTGTGAGGGTTTGGTGATTGTTTGTTTTATCTCAACCAAGAATTTAAGCCTTTTTTTGGGTGGGACCAAGACAAAAATACTGCTGAATGATGCCTTGTGTGGGAGGATTGTGTAATACCCACTTAAGTAAATTTGACATTAGCTGCTTTATTCTTTCTGGTATTTAGGCCCAGGGACTTAGAGGAGCAAGATAGTTTCATGTGAGAATATGTATGTCTTTATACGTAGCAGCATAACTAATTTAATTACAAGATATGCTACATTGTAATCTTTTAAGGTGACATGGATATGTCTAACACATTGTAGGAGTTAATAGAACACAGCTCATAAAAAAAAGAAAAAAAAACTAATGTAGATAGAAAGGTGGAATTCCTCCTTACTATCTTTAGGTTGTCAATTGTTACCTAAAAGTACTTTTGTCACTGCAGAAAAATAGACATTTTAGTGCCAGATTCACCTGACCTATTTTTTCTGTCTACTTTATTATGAGATGAATCCTGTCTAAAGAGTTCAATGCCTTATTGGAGAACCTCATCAGACAGCTCTGATGTATGCATATATATTTTGTCAGATCAAATTTTAATGACAATGGACAGACAAACCTGAATTGGTTGAATTTGTGCTGAAGTTATTCTTACTTGTGGAGGAATACTAGTGCAGGAGAGTGGGAGGTGATAGACAGTAGTGACTACAACGGTAGTGTTTCATAAAAGGATTTAACAAAAATAGCCCTCATAGGCCAACATGGAAAGAAAATATGGCAATCTTCCCAAACCAGAATTCATCAGACACTGAGTGACTCTTCAAAGGCAGTGAACACAGATGCCCTGAGTGAAACAGGGGTCTCTTTTTAAGTGAAGCAAACTCAGTGAGAAGTTACATAAAGAAGGAGTCCTAAAGGCCTGAGGAGAATAAAGGCATCATCATATGCAGTGAAAATTAACGCTCTACTCAACTAGAGCTGCTAAGCAGGATCCACATATCTTTATCTGTTTTTTTTGGAGGAGTATATATTTATCTAGAGAGACTAATTGCCTGGGTGATCTCTCACATTGCCAGGAGTGGGAGGCAATGGTAGGTGCTGTGCCCCAGGAGGAAACTTAGCTGGATTTACTTACCCTCCGAAGGATAACAATCTGTTGCTACTTTCTGACACTGTAGCCACTTGCCAGAGCTTTCACTGATGCCATTTCTTTACTTTGTTAACAGGATCTGCCCTGCTGAACTGAGGTATGTTCCTGGAGAAGGTCTGACCAGGGAAGAACTTAAAATGCAAAGATGGTATTAAAGCTGCTACAGCTTAAATTATTGTAATTTTACATCTTTTCTGTTGTTATTTCCTTCTTAGGCATGTGAAAAAAGCATTTGTAAAGCTTCTCATAATGGTTAGTCAAAGAGCCATTGGTGATTCACAGGGGCTGGCAGAAAATATTTAAGAGATAAATAGTTAAATATATGAATCTCCAAGAGTGGAAAATACACTGTGTCCCATTGACCATGTGGTCATGGGGCATGTGTCAACAAGCACTTTGCAGAGTACAGAGGTTTTTTCACAACAGATTTCAAAATTTCTTTTAGTTCCAGGTGAGAGTGAAAATAGAATGTTTTAAGTTCATCACTGTCATGGTTTAATCTCAGCTGGCATGTGAGTCCCATGCAGTTGCTCACTCCCTCCCTTCTGATGTGATGAGGAAGAGAATTGGAAGAGTAGAAAACCCATAGGTTGAGGTAAAGACAACTTACTAAGGAAAGCAAAAACCATGCAGGCAAGCACAACAAAACAAGCAATGAATTCATTGTTTCCTATGGATTGCTGGTTTTGGCTGGGGTAGAGTTAATTTTCTTCACAGTTGCTGGCATGGAGCTATATTTTGGATTTGTGTTGAGCCCAGCATTAATTAATAGAGAGATTTTTTTGTTATTGCAGAGCAGTGCTTACACAGAACCAAGGTCTTTTCTCCTTTCCATACTGCCACTCTGGTAAGGAAGTTGGGAGTACATGGGAGGTTGGGAGGAGACACAGCCGGGACAGGTGAACTTAACTGACCAAAGGGATATCCCGTACCAAATGACATCATGCTTAGTATATAAAATGGAAGGAAGAGGGAAGAAGGGGGACATGTTTGGAATGATGGCATTTATCTCCTCAAGTAATGGTTATGTACTATGGAGCCCTGATCTTCTGGAGATGGCTGATATTCTTAAGTAAAAAACTCCAATAATGCTTGTGCAAAATCCATTTAATTTTAGGGTTTCTATTTCTTTCAGGTAAATTATCAATGTCTTTCTTTCTTAGACATTTATCTGTAAGGTTTTCTCATGTTACTATGTTCTTACCTTATATAAATTGTATAATGCTTCTATTTGTCATTTTCATTATATGGTACCACTTTTTATTAATCATGAGGATAACTGATCTTTCGGTTTAAGATAGGTATTATTATGCTCCTCAGACATTAAGACAACCCCATTGACAAGTTTCAACCATAGCCTCTTAAATCTGTACCTTGATTGACTGATATGAGAGAAATTCAGTTGATTTCCCTCTGGTTTTGGACCTCAGGTGAGTCCCAGGGAAAGATAATTTTTAGTGAACTTCAGCATACTGTGTGGTAGTGCCCTTCCCAAATCTTCGTTCATGAAGCCTGGCCATGATGATGATGATGATGATTCTGCATTCAGTTACATGGGTGTGAAATTTTCTGGAACTTCAATGAACTTATGCAAGTCTGTCAGTGAAAATATCAGTTCCCATCAGATCATTAGTGTTCAGACTTTTCTTTAATTGCAGTTTTTGGAGAGGAAATCATGTAATTAAAAATCTCAATACATTTTCTAGTGATTATGGACTCTAATATTGTATCTGCTGAAATCTCTGGGACTTTTTATATTTAGTCTGTTTACATTCTGAAGTCATGTCATTGCCAGCCACTTCATAAGTTCTTTACCAAAGTTAAGCATTTTCAAAATGTCAAAAGCTCTTTTTATTAGCATTAATGAAGTTTCAAAAGAAGTGAGCTCCACAGATGCAATCAGCTGTTTTCAGAATCATTGCTAATTGAAAGATTTTCCCCAGATTGTCAGAGATGTTATTAATACAAGATCTGTTAAAAGCATATTTAGAAATCATTCAAACATTCACTAACATTTTCAATTTTTATATCTTTAAAAGAATTAATCGTCAACCTAAATATTGAAAATTAATGGGACACCCTGATTCTTTATGTTTATACTTAAAGAACTATTGCTATTTCTTTCTTCCTTCTTCAATGTAACTCTGAATAACTGGTATTTAATTTGAATATGTAACTATTGTTTGTCAGACTGTGATTTTACACTGAACTATGTATATGTAATTTACACTGCCTGTGAATTAAACTTTTAGTAAAAGTCTCTGATCAATATTCAAAGATTAATGTCAAGAATCTGAAGGAGGCTTCAGTTTCTAATTATGCTACCTTTCTAATTGGGTTTTTATATCACAGCTCATTTCTAAAAAAAAAATAACATAATACATGGTCTTTTTCTGCTGGAGATAAAACCGTATTTTATCATTTGATAAAGCAAAATCTTCTCAAATAAAAGCAAATATGTATCCTGATGAATAACAGTAATAATAACAGTGATTATTTTTGTTGCTGGTATAATGAAGTTGTACCAGAAAGCAGTCTTATTTTTTCCCTCTCATTTCTGTCTTCTCAACTCTTTTTTATGAATTTTCTTGCTGATATGACCCTGAAATACAGTATGCAATTTGACCTGCATTATTAATTACAAAACTACTCAAGATTAAGGTAGCAGTGAATAATAGCTCTAGCATTCTTGGCAAGAATATGATAGATTGCTGCCAACTCAGTTTTCAAAGGAAAAAGATCTTTTTGTTCTGCTGGAAATATTGACAGTCACTGTTACCTGCCCACACTTCCCAAATTTGTGATAGTATACCGGATAGTCTAAACATGAAGTCTAATTTGATATAAAATTTTGATATAAAAGTCACATGCCTGCTAATGAATCTTGATTTTACAACCTCTTTTGCCTGGTAAATAGTTCAATATTTCATAGTTTCCTCTTCAAAGGGTGCTGAAATCATAGAAATTACAATTCTTCTGTATCTCAACATGTAAAATATGTGCATGACATCCAAACACAAAGAAACCATCAAAATGTGACTGTTTCTAATGGTATCTACTGGAGTATCCTTCTTAAATTCATTAAAAGGACTTTTGTTTCCTCTACTCTCACTCCTGTAGTTTTTACTCAGTCTTTACCTGTGTAAAACTCCCATTGTTTTCTGTAATGACAGCATTTGAACTAATGTAGGAGCTTGAATATCATTACTCCTTTATTAGCCATAAGTACTCAGCAGTACCTCTTCAATACTTACACCTTTAAAAATGTAACTCACCATGTGATTTTGCTGCTTTTAATGCTGAACCACTTGAAAAACATTGAGTTTATTATTTTGTTCCTGAGGTTCAAAGTAAAGCTGAAAGAATAATAGTAATAGTTCTCTTTTGGTTTGGTGGTTGAGCTACAAAACTAATTGGAAAATAGTTCAAATGGAACTAAACTATTTTAGTATTATTTTTGACAAAGTGAAAAAATAAAAAAACAAACACAAAAAACCCCCCAATGTTAATTTTTCGGTCAACTTTATGTTCTTATTCTAGTTACCATAGTAAGTACACAAAACCTATTAGCAAAAGAATAAAAAAATTAAATGGGAAAAAAGCATAACTTTGAAATGTAATGTTGAAAAGTTTATTTAAAATTGTTTCAGTATTTGCAAAGGAATATTTATTCTCTTTTAAAACCTCTTTTAATAGTTTTCAGGTCTTCTTCTGGCAAACACTACTAAAAAAAAACATTTCTTATGGTTAATGTTTTCTCAAATGTCCACTTTTTGTGAGAAAAGACTCCTACCTTGCCTAGTGCTAGCAAAGCTCTGAAACTCTTATGTAATATCAATGGCTTCTAATCCTGTGGAAGTTTGAACTTTCTATACACTGATTAAGAATTTGTGTGAGATTTTAATGTTCTTCCTGGAAACATTTACAAGGACAATTTTTTTATAAGGTTTAGTATACAAACTCTCTAGGTTTTCCTATGATGAAAGATAATAGAGAAAAAATACAGAGAAATTGAGCTAGCTACAATCTATGTACAGCACCCTGAAAATACCTACAAAATAATCAAAGACTCGATGTAAATTTAGCTGTGGGAAAGATAAACATTGGGCAGGCTGATAGGACTTTTTTCCTAGGACTGTGGCAATCCTTACAGCAAGAATTTACATTAGGATTCAAACTAAATTACAAACTTCCCACAAAAAAATCCCCATTTTCACAAAACTTTTCCCTGAACATAATCTTTGGTTCCTCAGTAATGCAAAGCTCACCATTTTTGTGGAGGTAGAAGGGAAATGAGCTGGATGGACAAGGAACACTGGGTGATGCAGGTCCCATAGGCTGATAGTATTTCATAAGAGTTGACCATAAAGTAAATAAATAAATAAAAAATAAATAAATACATACATAAGAATTCCACAAAAAATTCCAAACATAAAATTGCTTACTCTGATATCCTGTTTTTATACATATTCAGCATCTGGCAGTTTTAAGACACTGTTTTTGAATAGGAAGTATAAGAGATTTTTTTACCATCTGAGACTGTTCTCCACTAATCCCAAAGGCTATGAACTACTCTTGATTACTTAGTATGATAAGCAGCTGTCTATAAAAATATTTATTTTCTGATTCAGTGTCTGATTTAACTTTTTAAATTTAAAGTCCTTGAAGTTTTATCTTAACTTTCTAAACTTGCTTTTACCCGTTCTCTGCATGTTTGGGTGCACATGTGTGTTTGTATGTGTGTATGTGTGCAGATATTAACATGCTTAAACTAAGATGTCTCCTGCTTGTGAGGAAATCTAGGTCTCTGCAATAAGAAGTCCATGAGTGACTTGACTCACCATGCCATATAACTTCATGTAGACTCTGCTACGATTTCCTGATTTTTGCCTTTTGCCTCATGTGCTGTCTTATTTCATTAACAGTCTTGACTGAGGTGGTTTTTCTCTCGGAACAAAATTCTAGCCTGTAACAAATTCTGGTTCATAAATCACATGAGAGTTCTCTGAACTAGTTATGATTTATTTATACCTGTGTTGTTACCAGATAATCTAATCCTGAAAGTTTGATTTAAAAAATTAATTATTACATGGTGTGATATCAATTAAAATCCATCTGGAAGCATAGAGTTTGGTAATTCTGTTACAACTTACACCCCCAGTATATTCTCCTTTATTCTTTCTTAGACACATTAACATTTGTAATGACAAAGAAAGAAATAGTCTACCATTCCCAGTAATAAGACAATACTATATTTATATCTAGGAATCAAAGGATCTATTACAGATGTCCTGAACTTACAAGTTGCTGTCTTGCTGGTGCAGAAAATTACGTGGTATAAATCAAAGAGAAGCAATGCATAGAAGCATCCAGTTTCTTTGGTGCATGGTTGCTCTGTTCCAGGCAAAAGTAGGGTGTTACAATCTGGCACTACCTTAAACACTGAACTTTCAGAGAAGGAGAACATTTCAGGTTTTGAAATCTGGTTTTCTTTTGTCGTTTGGTGGTTTCATACTTCCTATTTGGCAGAAAATACTCCCTCAGTGTGGCTCAAATTCACAGAGATTTTTAGAAATTCCTGAAGTGCTATTCCAGTAAGAGAATATTCAATCATTCCCTCATTTCTTGCCTCTTCCGCTTGCAATGGTGTATTGCAGCAGGAGGTGTTGCTTTGTAACTACACAAGTCACTCAGACTCTGTATCATTCACAGTGTTAGTCATTAGAGTTAACTCTATAAGAAGAGCATAGCATAAACAATTTACATTACTTTAGATGCTGGGAATCCCAAACATTGAACAGGACTCTGCCCCATGTGCCATGCCATGCCCAGCCTTACCACTATACCTACTTTGCTGAGTAGACGTCATGGATACAGGTTGTGGGCGCAGCTGCCCACTGCCAAATGACTTGTGACACTAATAATTACCTATGATATTTAGCTGCAGATGAGCTCTTTGTCGTTTTCATGGTGCTGCTCTTCTTTCCTGTGCACCATTGGCTGGTGGACGATGGCAATAAGAAGAATCTGAAATTATGTGGGAAGAGAAATTAACTAATTCTGTCTCTTCAGCATATGCAGAAAAGAAATTTTTTCAGATCCTTCATCTGTTTACAGACACATTCTTTTAAGCAAAAATATTTTTTGTGGATAATGTTAGAAAATTATCTTTCTATGTGTCTATGTATGCCATTGCTTGATAGTGGCAATGTAGTATCAAACCACCTAATCTTTTTTTCTACTCTGTAAAGCTTTTTAGACTGGTCACATTTTTTGAATGCAAATCTCTACATTCATGTATTTCCTTTATCTTATGCAATGGCAATTATTTCCTTTGAATAATGTGGGGAGCCTATCTCTCCATGGGGAGAGCAACATGCAGATTCTACTGTGGTGTGATGAAGCAACTAATATTAATATATTTTTTGTAGAACTTGTGCATCCCTGTTACATTTTGAAAATTGAAGTGCCTTTTTTTGAACACTAATGGAAAGAGAAGTAAAGGAAACAACCAAACTGTAAATTAAAGTTTCTCAAAATATTTGCTGTTTGCAGCAGTCATCTACCTCAAAGCTTTAGTCATGCCAATAATGTTAGTCATTGAGGGATGTTTTTCAGTAGCATTCTAGGAATTTGGAGTAGGACCTCTTATTTTACTACTTCTGTTGAAAAATTATGTCCTATTCCTTGAATATTTTTTTCTTTCTGCACTGACCTTTTGAACTTTATTCTAGGCTTTGATCATTTAGATCCATATACTTTTTTTTTCTTTTTTTTCCTTTTTTTTTTTTAATGGAGTGACAGCCCCCAGGATCTCCCCACATATGTATCTTCTATTTCTACTGTAAAATATTCTGAGATACTGTACCAACAGATTACTAAAACAATAATGTTGTAAAATATCTCTTTTAACAAAGTAAAACTTTCATAAGGACTATATCCTCATATATAGAATGTTTTCATAAGTGAATCCTTTATATTAAGGCATTTCATGGATCATTGCAGACATGGTAACAAAACTACTTTCTTCCCATTTATGAATTCACAGCTGCAGACAACAAACACAAGTCATCACATGCCATGAACGTTCATGAAGAGTGAAATGAAGTACAAGGCACATTGCATAAGAAAAAAGTCCTTGCATTGAAAACCTTGCATCAAAATATATCAGAAAACCTCAGTGCTTAAGTCACTTCTGTTTTTCATTTCCAGTCGTAATACGTTCAGTTTTCATTGGAAACAACGGAACTACACATACAAACACAACCTGGCAAGGCAATGGGATTCATTTTGTGAGGAAATAGGTTTTTAAATGTATACCTCTCAATGTTTTACTGTAAGATAAAACCTTGGGGATCCCTGGAGGCTTCTCTTGTGGATATTTCACTGTTCCAATGAAAGCATGCATTTTGTTTACTTCTTCTGAAACCCATCTCCATATTTTGAAGATTACCAAGGTGACAATGTGACATGCTACATTAATTTAAACTTTTGTCTCCTAAAGAAACTAGCCCTGTACATGCTTATAATGGTAAAAAGGAGGAAGAAGATAGCATTTTCAGATATTTGTCCCCAAAGATGCAATTTTTTCTAAACTAAGCATAACATTACCATTAGTTTTTAAGGTATGATCCTAGACAAATGATGCATTCTAATGAAGTATATTAATGGGATATAAAATATATGGTAGAGTCCATTATTAAGTACATTCATAGCCTATTAATTTTGGCAGGAGTACAACAATCAGCATTTTTTTACAATCAGGTTCTTTGATTGCTGTTAATATTAACAGGACTTTTTTTAGGTTTTTGTCAGATTTCTGTGCTTCCTGGCATGACTGAATATTGGAACAGAAAGTGTTCTCAGATTATTTAAATTCTAATCTCTTCTGAAGAGGGGAATAAATATACTGTACAATCCACAAGGTTTTATTAAACGTCATAATTATTTTCTTAAAACTCTGCATTCAGAAGGTTCAACTAAGGTATTTTAGTAAAAGAACATTAGAAAAAAGTGCAATTAAGAAAGCAAGACCATTTTTTAAGGATATGTAAGAATAAGAGCTCTAACATCAGTAATTCTTCATCAATTTGATGGAAGATACATTTGCAAAATAATTGTTTTATAAGTAATAGAGTGCATAGCATAAATGATGGGAAAGTGAAAAAGAATCAAAGAGAAGTGTTTCCAAATGTTTACATTTGCTGTTTTGATGTGCTTAATTTACTGTCTTTTGGTGTTCTCAGTGCCAGATAAAGGCAGAAATAACAGATGAAAATGTTGATTTCTTAACCACTTGTGACATTTCACATAGTACATTGTCAGAACAAGAGGTATTTGAAAAGAGGAAAATGAATTAAATACTCTGAATACCCAGAGCTTCATTCAGAGTTGCTGGTTTATTGTTACTTTGAAAAACTAGGGCAGATGATCATTGGTGTACCTAGACATTTGAAAAACTGGGGAGTTACTTTGTCACAAAGTTGTAAAATCCACATCACATCCACACTCCTTTTGAACAGTTCCAGGAATGGTGATTCCCCCACTTCCCTAGGCAGGGTATTGCAATGCCTGACCACCCTTTCAGTGAAGAAACTTTTCCTAATGTCAAATCCAAACCTCTCCTAACATAATTTGAGACCATTTCCTCTGGTCCTGTTACTTGTTACATGGGAGAGGATACTGACCCCACCCATCTACAACTTCCTTCTCGCTACAACATGCCACCAGTTTCTGTACACAGCAGCAGTTTCTGTATGCACCTCTATATACACAAGTCAATTCACATGGCCACCTGCTTCATCTTACCCTGCTTAATTAATAAGTATGTTCATCAGTAGGTTATGATTTTTTGACTTGCATCTGTGCGTATCAGGAGTCGTCCCACTGAAACATGGTTTAATATGATAAATTAAAACCTGCATAAGGAAACTCATTCTTCAGCCAATGCCTTTCACTTCATCTTCTGACTTATATTTCATCTCTTATCTTCCTATGTTACAAAGATGAATGTTTTGTAATATGTACTTTTCTACTGCCTTTTTATTATGAGCAGGTTCTTCTTTTCTCCTCCTTTTCTCCTTCAACCTCTTCCCTTTCTCAAGCCTTGCTTCAATAAATTGAATCTTCTTTTTTGCTCTCTGATTTAGATATTTAAGTCTTAAAATAAATCTGAGATAATCACTTGATCTTCTCTGTATTGATACTGTTCAACTGCAGCTCATTCACCCATAGGCTGAAATTACTAATGGTTGAAAACATCTCTCTTGTTTAAAATCCCCACTTGTTAGGTTTTATATAGAACAAAAAGTAGATATAAGAGTTTCTAAGCTAGATAATGTAATAGACAGCTAGAAAAAAAGCCCACCCACTTATGAGTGCAACAAACTTATTGCAAGCAATGGGCTAAAATACATTCTGGATTAAAAATAATGAAACATCTTTTTCACATCTCTTATTATTGTGAAGAAGAAGATGTTTTGATGAGCTATGGTCATTAACCTCCTATGAAGTCACAAGTTAGTCTGATCCTATGAGGATTAGATTAGTTATTTTTAACTAAGCTGCCAAACTAATGAGGTTATTTGAAAGCATGATAATAAATTTACATTGATATTTAGATACTGTGAATTCCATATGATAATGGCTCATCACTGGTAAGGAGAAAGTTTATTATAAATACTATGAGTTAAGAGAGAGCCTAAAACAAGCTGGTTTTGTTTTCTTTGGTCATATTTCTGACTAGTAAAGCAGAATCTGATTGCTGATCCTGTTCTTAACGAAAGACATGCTTCCTTAGGGCCAGATTTCAGCTTCTTTTTTTCAGCTTCCTACAGTGCAGCAAGATCAAAGTAGGATTATTATAGCACCAATGTTAGATAGTAGGCATTAGAAAACATAGGAAACAGTCATTATACACAGAACAGGCAATTCATCCTCTGATATGAAAAAAATGATTACGATGTGGTAAAAAACAATGTTTTTGAAAAAGTGATATAGTGTGAGACAGGAAGTCTCATATGAACTTTTGGACTCAGACTATGAAATATAATCAGAGATTATGAAAGAATGAAGCTCACATGTGACTTCAGTTCATTTCTGCTTTGTTTTGAAAGTGCTGCTGGCAAAGAAGGTAACAGAAAGGCATAGAGTGAGTTTTTACGTAGGAGAACTTTCCTAGTCAGACTAATAAAATTCTGTTTAGATACTTTTATTAAAAATGTGACCCTATATAATGTTCACTTAAACTGCATCCTATCTGATGCAAACCAAGGTGAAAAGAAATATTGCTTATATCAGTAAGGTATTTCATACAATGTATATCACCTACCGCAAGAGAGGAGCCCCGAAGAAAAGATAGAAGGACTCCCTGAAACAACATCTCAGCCTTGGTCATATTGATCAACATAACTGGTCTACTCTGGCCTCCAATTGGGAGGCCTGGAGACACACCATCTATAACGCAGCTGTCTCCTTTGAGAACGCACACAAGATCACCCTTGAGGAGAAAAGGCAATGCAGAAAGAACCGTGTTTTGCAGAATACACCATCTAAGGAGTCTTTCTGCTGTGCCTTTTGCAATCGGATATGTCTGTCACGTATTGGCCTCATAAGCCACCAGTGTGCCTGCAACAAATGTGGATGGAGCCTTCCCAAATCTTCATTTGCGAAGCCTAGCCATGTGTGTGATATCACCTAAATCTTCAGGACAGTCCAAATGCACTCAGCCTGTGAACATTGCAGTTGCCATGGAGTAGGAAGGGCCTCAATCACAGTCATGCCCAGTGACTCGTCTGTGATGACTTATAACTCTGTGATATATTTTTTGTTCTTCTTGTATATCTTTGATTCTTCTGAGCTTTAACATAGCTGAAGAAGGGATTAAGTCAGAACTTCGTATTTACATTAACTTAGCACATTTATACGTAAAAATCTTTTGTACGTATTTAGGACCTACAGGATTTTCTCCCAATAGATGTGTCTCTTGTTGGACTATTCAAAACACCTCCAGAATTAAACTCAGAGCGATATTCTCCAGAGGTACTTTTTCTGGTTAAATGATCAGTAAAATTTAATTCTGAGGTTAGAAATATGATATTTTTGTTCCCTGTCTTCCTTTCTGATTTTGCAACATGTAGATACAGGGACTGGATGGTAAGAGACAGATCTTTCTATTATCTTTCACAGTTCTTTCCCAGAACTGTTTCAGAAAAAAGGAAGATGGTTGCTGAGGGCTATGAGAGTCCAAATGTAGTACTGAATGTCAGCCAATGGGATACAACAGTGTTCATAGCAGTGACAGAGTACATTGCCCTGTAAAACTATGTTACACATGAATCTACTGTGTGAAGGACAGTGGAGTGTTCACATGCAGTTTCTTCTGCAGTGTCATTTCAAATAACATATTCAAATCCATGAAAAAAAAAAAACAAAACAAAACAAACAACACTTTATGAATTCTTTTTTTCATTTATGAATTTTTTTTTCTTTCAAAGTGGTCATTCCCCATTCAGCAAAATTGAATTTCTCTGAAAAAAAAGCACCAAGCCTATGTATGCTCGGGAGCCCTTCAAAAATGTTTGGTTTGGAGAAGCCAGTATTCACAGTATATAGCTACTTTAACTTGCTGAGAAAAGATATTTTGTAAGAATTTTATGACAAAAAATGCAGAACAGTAGGTAGGTAAAAATTGTCTAAAACCAGCAAAAAACTTTATGCTGAGCTTGGCTTCTCCTCATGCAAAGAATCAAACCCAGTCATTTAAGCAAATTTACAAGAAAACTGAGGCCAGCCCATATTTTGACATAAGTTGTAAAACCACCCACTGCTCTCATTGTATATCACATGCACTGAATCAGCAACATCTCTTGTCACTCACTTCAAAAAGTCTTGTTGCTGTAGATATTTTTCAGCAGAGCAAGGTATGAGTAAGGGACAATGGGAAGGAGGCCTTTGAAGAGTTGTAAAAAGAAAGCTAAATCAAAAGGAGAGCAACAAAAGAAGCAAGGAGAGAATACAAATTGAAGGCACAGGGTGGGCTGGTGGTAAATAAAGAAAACTGCACTTAGGTAGGAAATTATTAATTTTCTAATGGTTTATAAAAATAGGTTACGAATTTGTATAAGAATCATGATTGAGCCAGTATAGGAAAACTCATGTATATTTATGCATGTTATTTGTGAAGGATTGTAAAGAAAATTGAGCCCAGGAGCATGAAGAGATATTGCATCCCTAGATTATATCATGGCAAGGATTGACCTTCATGGCTAGGATATAAAAATGGTTTTAATTTTAATATAGTGTGTTTTAAGGCATCTTGGGAGCCTACTTACTGGAATGCTTCAGACAGAGTATCTTACTTTGACAGTTTGTGTTCTTTTTGAGCTCTAATATTTTCTATTTCATCTTTCTCTAGCTTTTATTAACACTTGTTTTATTTAAGGTATGTGCATGAAAGACAATGGTGTCTTTTGAAAAAGAAAACCATGCAATGCCTTCAGTTAACAATGCCACATGATCTATAGTTTGCTGTCAGTTTTTCTTTACTGTGCATATTTCATTATACCTGTTACATTGTTTTTTACCTTATCTCAGGCAAGAATGACTGTTGACAGTTAATTTAAGAATGTGTTGAGTCCCATTTACTGCAGAATAACAAAAATTTGCTTGAAACTCAGTATCTGCTAAGTGCTGTTGTGAAGCTGTGTTTGAGGCTTTTTGTTAGGCTTCTTTTAAAAATTATATGGTGATTCAAAGTAGTACTTTACATGCAGAAATTTGAGAAACTAAACTCTAATAAAGCCAAAATGAGAGAATATTCCTGGAAAACATGTATTGAAAACAAATGGTGACTAATAGAATTTATTCACTATCTTAAATTCTTGATGTTATAAGTCATGGTTTTATTAATGTTTCTGTTAGGATGAGTTTAAATATAATTATTTATTCTGTCGAATTCCCAGCATTATTGATGGCAGATGAAGAAAAAGTTCTCAGTAACTCTAAAATGTCCTTGAAACCATCACAACGGGGTGCTGAAGCAATGGAGCAATGAGGAGTCCCCAGGACAGAATGAAATTAAGAGTCTCTAGGAACAGAATACTATAAATCCTTATTTCTTTGACAAGTAATTGTTCAAACAGATTTAAGCAGAAACTTTCCTAGAGTATAAGGTTAAATAATAACTTGGTGGTAGCTGACAGGATGAAAATACAACCTCAAGTTACCTTAAAGGATTAGTTAAAAAACACACTCTTAGGGAAATTTATATATGTAAGTGATAATATAATGAACTGGAGCAAGACTACCACATGCATATGAAGAATTTTGTTATATAAATGTGAGTAACAAATCACCTGTTTCAGTATCATTTTTTTTGTTACCTTTTTTTATAAAAGACTCTGTTTCCTAAAAAGGCTGCCAGCTTTGTTAGATGCCTGGCATCATATTCTGCAGAATGGTAATAAAATCAAATGTCTCAAGTCAGTGTGTTGATTGGCTCTTGCACACTGGGTGAAAGAACACTGCTTTAGGGGCAACATCATGTGATCAAAGACATATGAGTACTACATAAATTAATTATACAAAATTAAAGCTGAGAACACTTTACTTTTGAAAATAATAAAAAACTATGGAATTCTTTCTTGTATGAAAATAGCAGAATTTAAATTTGATGAATATGTGATGTAAAACACATTGTCATGTTGGTATATAACAAGAAAAACAGGATAGCAAGTCTGTTTTATCATTTCTTTTGATCCTACCTAAAATAGAGGATGCAAATACCATTGTTGTCTTCCTGTCTTTGACTTCAAGTGGCACATTCCAGTTTTTATTACATTATAAGGTAAACATATGCAGGTATTCTTCCCAAGAGTGCCAAGGCAGTGGAAGGATTAAAAAAAAAGGTTTATTTCAGATGCAAGGACTACTTTTTTTATGATGCAGTACCTCAGGTCTTTGGGGGAAAAGGTGAGTTCCCACCCCCTCAGGGCCCCTTTTATCCTTTCTGCTTCTCCCCTGCCTTCCCAAGACCTCTGTGCATGTCTGTTAGGGCTATCTCCCTCCTCTCATGTATCTGAGAGAAAGGCTGAGAACTTCTCTTGCTATGTGGGGGAAAGCATTGAAACTGCCTTTGAGAAAGAGTTACCATTTAGGCAGAAAGTCTTCCTAGCGAAATCCAAGTTCCTAACTTTCCTTTACAAATTCTTCCAAAATTTTTTCTGTCCCTTCATACATATTTAATAATTTCTCTAAAAATTGAATAATTTAGTTTTGTGGCCCTGGTTCTCCTTTTATTCATGCTATGAACTTCCATTTATCAGTTATAGAATAGCAAGGATTCAGAAGTCACCTCACTCTTAGAAAAATGAGACCAGTTCCTTGAGTTTGTTTCTGACTCCTCAGATTTTGAGCAAAACTTAAAGAAGGAAAACAATTAGTGTCCTGGTATTCAAGAAGTAATTGAACAGAGATTGTTTTCACCCAACTCAGATACTCTGGTTATCCCAGAGATGTTTCATTACTTCATGGTCTTACAAAGCAAGTGATGGTAGTATATTATACAATTAGGGTGTTATAAATCTGCTAGTTTTCTATAGTTATTTTTGTTATTGTATTAGAGAAATGTTGATTTAATGACAGCAAACTTAAACAACTGTATAAATATTTTTGAAAGGTTGAATTCTTACTACAGCATTTCAGAAACCTATGTTAATAGAACTTCCTCCAATAGTATAGGTTATACCCAGCAACACATAGTGACATGTTGATAAAACCTCATGCTCTGTTCTTTACACATTTGGAAAGAACGTTCTTTCATTTTTAACTTGAAAGAACTAGATTTTAATCTTTTGAGGCAGGAACATCTTATTGCACAGTGGGACTGAGATTACTTATCCTGATTACTGTCTGTGAGACATACTGTGGTACACATAATTAATAATAAAAAATATATTTTTAATTAAAGCAACTTAGTCTTGTTTATTTGTATATATTCCACATCATAAAAATTGTGGACCTGAACCATTGCAAAGTGAGGTGATGGGAATGTAAGCATCTGATAACATAAATGTTATTCTTAGAATGTTGAAACTTAATTGCATAGACTGAGTTATTACGCAAAGCATTTCAAGCCACATTGACTCTTCTCACACTGATAAATAATAGGGGATGACCACAGGCAATAAAAAGTGGAGAGATATATAACAAGGGCAGGAAAAGAGGAAGAAACCTCTGGCAACTCAATTTGTGAAGGAAAAATACAATGAAAGTGTTAATGCGAAAATATAATCAAGAAAATGAAAAGGACTGTCAGAGTTAATAGGATGTCATATGTATAGTTTTTTGTGTAACATTTTAAAACTAAGTTTAAAATCCTTAGAACCACTGTTGAAGGAATTCTTGGGTCATTACAGAGTATATTTATCAATATCCATGAGCAGCAACCAAGTCCATTTCATCAGGGCACATGCTGCTTACTTTAAAGAATCTTGTTTTCAGAACATCAGTCATGTTCACAGACAAAGCTCAGCAAAAACAAAACCTTTTTCCAGTTCACCATTTGCCAACTATTTTTTGCTTTACCAATATGTCGTGATACTCCATAAATCTGAGGTGATCAATAGATACATTTTGAGCTATGTGCAGAAAGCACTGGAAAAGGAAAAACAAAGTCACCAAATTGCCCTGTTTTAAGAAGCACATCTATCTCAGTCTCATCTTCCAGTAAAATGTACAAATTTTTACCTTTTTATACCTGTGGAGCTCCTGTGTACATTTTTCAAAGTGCCATTTCTTTCTTTCTCTCCTGCCAGATTAATGAAGTGTGTTGCACATGTCCTGTGATTCCGTAATGTGGTTATTAAGACAAGTGAGGTAGAGCAGGGATTGTTTTTTGACCATCTTACTACAGGATAGTTTCCTTAATCTGGAATGAATATGGAAATGAGATGAACCTGTGTTTAAAGCAAGGTATGTCTACCTCCCAAGGCCAGTGCTCTATGTGAAGATTGTTGAGTGTATAGAAGTCATTTTACCTTGTTATCCTAATGGAGACCAAGAATCATGAGCATGTGTGGAAGGGAGTAGGGTTCGTAAGAACATTATTATTAAAAACAAACAGTTTTCAGACAAATTGTGATAAGAAGAGTGAGGAGAGCAGCCAGAGTTATTATTAATGAAAAGGATGACACATAATTACATCAGTTAACTTGCATATTGTTATCTTTAGAATCCTTGGAGAAAATAGAAAATGGTTCTGAGCATCCCTCTTTTGTACAGCTAAGCAGTATCATCTGTGCTAGTCATTCTGCCAGCTGCCACTTATTGGTAGGGGATAGCTGTTTAATAGGCAGCTATTTCTACAGCGGTCATAACGTTGCTCCCTGTGGAACATGTCAGAACTAGAAGAGCATTGGTGATTGGAGAAATTTGTTGTGAAAGAAAATGAAGACATGGGAATAGACCACAGTCTGAGAAATGTGATGGACACTGGTGAGAAAACTGTCACACTAACATTTTTTTCTCATTTGAAAACTAAAAGGCATGTGAATAAGACAGTAAAATGCCTTCTCTGCATTCAGAATACAGCACAGTTTTAGATCAAGGCTCTCATTAGGTAAAGCATCTCTACAAGATAATATCTAAGGGCACGCTTAAAGTACACATTCTGAATAAGAATAGACTGAAAGTTGTGGTTTAAGGGGGAGTTTTGTTCTGAATAAAAATCCAATTCAATAAGTATTTATCCGGAAGGGAAATGCTGGTGCTTTTGTTGTTATTTAGTTCGGAATAGGCATGCCTTATAATATGATGGAGGTTTAATGTGAGATGGGACATGATGGACATCTACTGTGGAGATCCCGCTGGGAAAAAAAATCAGACAAAACCACAGATTTCTGGCTCCTGCATCTTCCTGAGTTCATATATGTAATTGTAGGAGTGAGAAGCCCCTGCCTTTCACAGAGCTTTCTCTTTTGAAGGCAGCTGCTTTGGCTGGAAACATTATAGACTCAAACAAAGTGAAACATGTTGATGAATGGCCTCAGAAGCTGCCATGACTTATACCTATAATTGTAAATCCCTTTCTGTCTTCTATCTTCTAGTGCCTTTCTCTTCCTTCTGTGGAACATAGAATAGCTTTCAGAAGGAAAATATGGTGTTTCTCTGCAACACCATGAACTACCACGATTGGAGTGTGAGTATTGAAAGAAAGACATCTTAAAACATGAATAGTCTGAGGAGGCTCTCCTCTAAACAATTAACCCCCTTATAATTCGTTCAGTTTAGGATTCAAGTGAAAGGAAATACATCTTCAGTCCTCTGAGGTGGCTTCTTTTATTGAAAGTGAACTACTAGGAAGGTTTTACTGCTCTCTTGTGTCCTTGCAGAGGTGAAGATACAGGAGTATTTTGTATACAGATTTTCTCATGCTACATATATAGTATGCTTATACTACTTTATAGAGTATAAAATGGTATATAGTATTTTACTCTGTATAACTCTTTTTTCCTACATCAGAATATGATATATATGTATTCAACCTTGTTAATAGCTTGACAGATATCTATATCTCTATTTGTTTTTCTTTTAATTAAAATCCACAGTCAATTTGCAAGATGTAATTCATGCTATCATATGTACGTCTCACTAAGCAGTAGTAGGTACTATGTAGAAAAGAAAAGGTTTTAACTTTCACATTCAGTAGTTTTTATTGAATATACAGATGATAATTTGAAAAGGTTTCAGTTTCAGGAGTATTTGGCTTCATTTTTATAGCCATAGTTACTTTTCTAAATTATAGATAAGATAAATTCTCAGATTGCTATTATAGTTTTTCTCTCTTTTTTTCTTTTTAAATGAATACTATACACAATTAATTGTTGCATGTAAACTGAAAAATATCCTGGTACTTTTTTATAACAATATACTAAAAGCAACCA